>NW_003852409.1:9397210-9404612 GCF_000181295.1 Otolemur garnettii | reverse complement strand
AGCCTGATGATTTTTTTTTCTCTTTTTTTCTTTCTCTCTTTTTTTTAAGAGACAAGGTCTCTCTCTGTCACCTAGGCTGCAGTACAGTGGCACGATCATAGTTCACTGTAGCCTCAAACTTCTGGTCCCCAGCAATCCCCCATGCCTCAGCCTCCCAGAGTGCTAGGCTGACAGGTGTAAGCCACCATGCTTGGGCACAACTCACTCTTTAACTATAGTGTTCTACTCATCCTGGTTTCACTAGGACCTTCCTTGAAATAGACAAAAGAAAGAGGATCCATGCACCTCCGTTCTCTCTCCTGTGTTATCATCAGACCAGCTAGCTCTAAAAGGCTCAGCACTTCCAAACTAAGCCATCAAAGCTTGTTTGTTTCTCTCTTTTTTTTTTTTTTTTTTTTTTGAGGCAGAGCTTCAAGCTGTCCCCTGGGTAGAGTTCTGTGGCATCAAAGCTCACAGCAACCTCCAACTTCTGGGCTCAAGCGAGTCTCCTGCCTCAGCCTCTCAAGTAGCTGGAACCACAGGCACCTGCCACAATGCCCACCTATTTTTTGGTTGCAGCCATCATTGTTGTTTGGTGGACCTGGGGCTGGATTTGAACCCTCCACCTTAGGTGTATGTAGCTGGCGCCTTAGCCACTTGAGCTACAGGCACGAAGCCTGTTTCCCTCTTTAATTTTCAGATGCTTCAGTCATCTGAGAATTATTCCTCCTGTGTCATCCCTTTCTTCTCACCCAACCCTGCCACATTCCATCTACTTTTAGAGCAGAAGCCTATTTATTTGTAGATAAAGAAGAAAGTGGGAATAATTCCTTTTCCTCACACCTCAGTTCAATGGTAGGATGTACCCATAGACATTTAGCCTTTCTGGAAATACTTCTTCAAATCTGTTCAATTCCTTTATAGTCAACCCAATTGAAAAAAAAAAAACAGATGGATATTTTGTAAGCTCTTTCACCCACTCCCAAGGCAGAAGATGAACTGCACGCACAGAAGTCAACATGGCCTCTTTAGGAAGGATAATGTGCTATAGATCACAGCAGTCTGATGAGATTTCTTTCCTTTTCTGTACCTCCTAGTCGGAAAGGACTCACACTAGGGTTCTCAAGAAGTTCTGAGTCCTTTGTGGCTTTTCCTGATAACCGTTCTCTGAGCTTTCAGCAGACTTCTTAGTTGAGATTTTTAGAGTCCACCCACTTTGTTCTCAGACAGCCTTATCCAGAGCTAACCAGCCCACAGAGAGACTTCACGATTACCATTTAGCCCACGCCCAACATCTGCGTGGGTAGGACACGGGCTTGAGAACATTCAAACCCCAGAAGCAAGACAATGGATGACCAGCATCCGGGAATCTTTTTAAAAGGACATCTGTCCCTGTAAGCAATCCTGGTACTACTTCTATGTGACAGGAGACAGTCGGAGAGTACAGGTCATTGGGTGAAACTAGGTCAGGGCAGAGAGTCACCATGCAAGCAGCCGCCTGTGCGGCCGTCTGCTCCAGAGCACGCCTTGCACACGTTCACACCTTTCCTTTCTTTACTGAAGGACCTGCAAATTCTCTTCAAGTTTAAAACATGTACAAAATGACTCGCATAATGGGCCAGCTAGATGGCAAAGGTAGGAAAGGAGGAATAAGAGAACTGCAACTCTGTATGGATCCTTATAAATTAATTAATGAACAGGGTAATTCTAATTATTCCCTCCTTATTTGGGGTGAGGGACAGAGGGGGCGTACTATGGTCTGAATGTGTGTGTCCCTCCCACTGAAATGATGGTACTAGAGGGTGGCAGAGCCCTCAGGAAAAGAGGCTGTTTCATGTCTTCCACTGTGTGAGGACCCGGCCAAAAGACTCCATCTGTGAACCTGGAAACAAGCCCTCACTAGACATCAAATATACTGGTGCCTTGATCCTGGCCTTCCAAGCCTCCAGAGCTATGAGGAATACATGTCTGTTGTTAATAAGCCAATTAGTTTATGGTGTTTTGTTACAGCAGCCTGAACCGACCAAGACAGGGCACAAAGTCAATCCAGGCTGCAGGTTTCAGCCAGTTTTGTTCTAAATTCTTAAGCCTTTTTAAAGGTCATATGAACTAAATGTATATTGCAGGTCTTAATTTAAATATATTTTCTTTAAAATTACTGTCTTAATTTACAGCATGAAACATGAAAATTTGAGATGTTTGCATATTCTGTTGTACAGAGTTGGTATTGTGGTATTTCAATATGTTTCAAATGTGGTACTTCCTATGAGCACGGGAGACGTGAAGCACCATGGGTGATCAGTCCCCACAGAGTAGCACTTTATATTCCCAGATAGAACTAATTACCAAGCCTGAGTTCAGAATCACTCTCCCTCAACCTTTGCTCACGTGTTTATTGCTATTTTAATGCTTCACTTGGAACCTCAAACATCATGCCTACAAAGTGAAGTGCCCGAATGGACAAAACCTGCACAAAAAAGACCAACATCTCAGGACTACTGACACCAATTTGCCAATGAATGTCTAGCTTGGGAAACGCTGAAAACCTTGGATTATTTCCCACCTGATCACTGACTATCTTGACATCACGTGTTTTGTTCTCTTCTTTCGGTATAACAAATATCTCCTTTTCAAGATTCTTACTTATAGCTTTATTATCACCTTTTTAGTCTTTTTAAAACCAAATAGTCACTGATGCCAACAGTAATGCATTTAGAAAACACTTAAAGACCATTTATTGTATACCAGGCACCATGCCAGCTAGCTTCTGAGGAGACAAAGAAAAGTAAGATCCCTACCTTCTTCTGGAGTTAGAAATCTAAAGGTGAAGGCAAAACAAATACAGTGGGTCCTTAGGGTTTTCACAGAGGTATGAACAGGGGTTAGGAGCTCAGCAGAGGGGACGGGATGAAGAGGGGTGGCTTCTTGGAGGTGAAAGCTCTGGCAGAATGGCTGACTGAGCAGAAGCTAGTCAGGTGGGGGGTTGAAGGGAAGTCATTGCAGGCACCTTTGGGAAACTATTATAAAAGCATAAGGCACCTGGGGGAATGTGGTGGGGACTGGAGCCAGAAATCTGGGCTTTGCATATCTTTCCCTGAGGAGAAGCTACTTAGTGCTGAAGACAACATGTAAGGATTATGCTCTCTAACGTATCCACTCACTTTCTGATAAGGATAACTTGGCCCAAACCAAGTTTAAATAACATCATTTTTCAAGTTGTCATTGTTGTTACTAATCATTTTAATAAGGAGGTTCCACTTACATCCATAGAGAGTATTACGACCTACAAGAATGTATTTTGCTAGTCATATGACATACATACTTTTTTTGTATTAACTAGAGAACCCCAATAATGCAAAGTTCTGGTATGTTCAATACCAGGGCTATAGGGCTATCACCTTTAACTCTCCTGGAGTGAGTAGAAAGTGGAAAGTGACTCTTCAGTCTCTTAGAGGTAAGTGCTGAGAAAGTCGATTGTGCCTTTGGCCCTTTAGAAAAGGGCATCAATACATTAGAACTGATTTCCATTGAATGGAAAAGTAGCAAAGAAAAGAAAAGGTGGGAAGAGTGTTCTACATGGAATTCCTCGATGCTCAGATACAAAAAGACAAAGACCTGTTTATCCTCTCACTATCAATTCCTCCACTCAACCTCAGCAATAGCACTTCTTTCCTAGGCCAACATCTAAGCCCTTGGGCCACTGAGAGCATGCACATACTAGTTTGAGTAACAGTAGCCAACTGCATAAAAAGGATTGTATGTCACAACAGCTTTACACTAAAGCTTTCAGACAATGTTTAAGTAGATTAAAGAACAGTAGCTAGAATAGACAGATTCTTAATTTAAAAAATGATGATACGGGAGGTGCCTGTGGCTCAAAGGAGTAAGGTGCCGGCCCCATATGCTGGAAGTGACAGGTTCAAGCCCCGGTCAAAAATTGCAACCCCCCCCCCCAAAACTGATGATATGAATTACGGGATAAAAGATAAAAGTATTTCCTGAAAGATAACCCAAATGATGTTTTACCCATACATTCAATTAAGATCAATACAATAGTGAACCTTGATAAGAAAATTATTAGTTAAGAAAATAAGACTATGATTGAAATAAACATACTTAAGGCCTGGTATATAACACCGCAAGCATAACAATGTAACATCTTTCAGTTGAGTTCAGTTATTTTATCTTTCGAGAAGAAACAATGAACCTATTTTTGAAACTGAATGTTACTTTCTTTAAATGAAAATTTTACCTGATTTAAATAATTTAGGCACTTTTCAAGACACCAAAGGCAACAAATGCAAGATTTCAGCACACATCGTGCACAAGCATTTTCCTGGATGGGAGGGAAAATCGAAATAATTAAAAAACAACAACAAAAATAAACCATCATATAAAAGACTTCAAAACAGAGTTAGAAATCTAAAAATTTAAAAATCCCAACCTATGCTTCAAAGCCTCCACATCACCTATTTCTTCCTTAAGACATAATGGCTGAGTTATTTTTAATCAGTTCAATTCAAAATTTATTTAGCATCTATCATATATAAGATACAATGAGGTATATAAGATTGGCGAGGTATTCATAACCTGGTAGAAGAAAAAAGTGCTGAACAGAAAAAAGGTTAGCATCAGAATAGGGTATAGATACTAAGTGCTAGCAAAGTGGAGAATAGAGAGAGACGATACTATCTGGGAGACAGGAAGGATCAGGAATGGTTTTAGAGAAGAGGTGGTATTTGAGCTAAACTGTGTTGCAATTCATGTTATTTCTATAGCTGAGGACAGGGAAGAGGGGAGTGAGTCAACAGGGAAGAGAACAGAGTAGGATACTTCCAGTAACCAATGATTAGATGGATTTTGTCAGAGCACATGGAGCGCATGAGTGGGAAACCAGGGAAAGGACTGGATTCCCTCTTCACAACTTTTGATTTAATGTTATTGGGTGCGCTCCCGGCATGCAGAAGTGAGGTTTGGAATGTGCCACACAGCCCAGAGAAGCATTTCCCCCTTACCTTTCCTTTGAGCTGACTGTGAATATACATAAGGATCATTCGTGGAATTTTGACTAATGTGATAATGAAAGATCCTTTTGCCACCGTACCAAGGTGGTAACGAATAAGGCGATTCACTGATGCCAAAATAGGTGTAAATGGCAAATTCCTTTTATCCCTGTTTAAAAAATGACCAAAAAGACAATTAAAACAAAGCCTGCACCAAGATGAAAATACTGGTATAGTTTAAAGCCCAACATGGTGAAAAGCGTGTTCATTATCTGTATTTTAGCTTTGTGACAATATGGCAAAGCGGCGTATAAATGGTACAAATGCTGTGGACGCCCCATTTCAAATGTTGTATTTCTCTATGGTAGTTTCATGGGGTTCGGATGCTCTAATATGTCAAATAAAACTATGCTTTGAAAGCTCTTATTAGTGAATTTCTAATACTCAGAAAATGGAAATTTAAAAAGATGTTCAATTTTCTTTTTTTTTTTTGAGACAGAGCCTCAAGCTGTTGCCCTAGGTAGAGTACTGTGGCATCACAGCTCACAGCAACCTCTAACTCCTAGGCTTAATTGATTCTCTTGCTTCAGCCTCCCAAGGAGCTGGGACTATACGTGCCCACCACAATGCTGGACTATTTTTTTGTTGTAGTTGTCATTGTTGTTTGGCAGGCCCGGGCTAGATTCAAACCTACCAGCTCTGATGTATGTGGCTGGCACCTCAGCTGCTTGAGCTACACACACCAAGATGGTCAATCTTTTTTTTTTTTTAGAGACAGAGCCTTACTTTATCACCCTTGGTAGAGTGCCATGGCATCAGAGCTCACAGCAACCTCCAACTTCTGGGCTTAGGCGATTCTTTTGTTTCAGCTTCCTGAGTAGCTGGGACTACAGGCACCTGCCATGGTGCCCGGCTATTTTTTTGTTGCAGTTTGGCTGGGGGCAGGCTTGAACCTGCCACCCTCAGTATATGGGGCTGGTGCCCTACACACTGAGCCACAGGTGCTGCCTAATGTTCAATCTTCTTAAGTGTGCAATCATTATAATAGAAAATTATGAGGTCCATAGCTTTAATACTCATCTCTAAAGTTACCAATGGGGACACACCCTTGTTCCCAAACAAACAAATTAAAAAGCCTTGCTGTCCTCTGAAGGACTTTTATACAAAGCAAAAGTATATATGCCACTGCTATCAGACTTATTTCTGCTAAATACTATATTTTGAGTTATATCTTGATACATTTTTGAGACAATTACAGAAAAGCATAAAGAGTAAAACCTCTCATTTTTCCACCTCCCCAAATTATTAACTATCCATAACTTTTATGTTCGCTTCCAGTTATTTTTTAAAAGGAATGAAACTCTGAGGTCAGCCTCTGTCAAATTCCATTGCCCTCCACTCTGCTGACACAGTCCCTTGGGTGAACGTCCGAATCCTCACCTAGTAAAATAGTATGTTACCACAGCTCCTGCCACAGTCATCTGCTGACACGCTAGAATAAACTCACTGATCCAGATCAGGCCCACCACATGGTACCACCACATGTACTGCAGGGGCCCAGAGATTTTGAACTCCACAAAGCCTTGGTCATTCTGAACAGCACTGCCTAGGAAAATATCAAGGAAGGAAAGAAGCACCACATAAAGTACGAACCAAGAAATACAGCTATTAAATATTAGTCTCGTTTCCCACACTAGGTCCTGACTTCCAAACCACAAACTTTACGACCTTAGTGCTATTTCACTAAGGGATAAAAATAATTACTACTCGAAAAGCTGTAAAACTAAACATTGTATAATTACACATTTTGATTTTCTCAAGGGCATCATATAAAGCTTCTGAAAGTTGTTCTAGTTGGAACGCAGTTCTTCTTTAATTATTAGTTATTTAGTGTAGGCATAAATATTCAAACACTCTGATTTTTTCAAACCTGTTTCTTATTCATTAACTATAGATTTAAATTATTATAAAAGTATAGAAATTAATATTATACACAGTGGATGAGCTGGGCTGAATGGACAGAGACGTTACATACTAGATCACTATCCTTTGCTACTCCTCACAATTAGTTCCATTTAGGTTTAACTTTTTCTTTTTGAGTCAGAGTCTCACTCTGTTGCCCTGAGTAGAATGCCATGGTGTCATAGCTCACAGCAACCTCAAACTCCCGGAATGAAGAGATTCTCTTGCCTTAGCCTCCCAAGTAGCCAGGAACACAGCCACGCGCCACCATGTCCAGTTAGTTTTCTATATTTTTAGTAGAGATGGGGTCTCACTCTTGCTCAAGCAATCCACCTGCCTCGGCCTCCCAGAGTGCTAGGATTACAGGTGTCAGCCACCATGCCCGGCTTCAGAAAGGCTGAGAGTGTAACTATGAACTCTATCAGCACTAGGAGCTTTAGCTAGAATCCAGGCATTTC
>NW_003852409.1:9391217-9394848 GCF_000181295.1 Otolemur garnettii | reverse complement strand
GGCACCTGTAGTCCCAGCTACTTGGGAGGCTGAGGCAAGAGAATCGCTTAAGCCCAGGAGTTGGAGGTTGCTGTGAGCTGTGACACCATAGCACTCTGCCGAGGGCAACATATTAAGACTGTGTCTCAAAAAAAGAAAAGAAAAATAAAAGGTAGAAATGAGTTTCTGCTCCATTCATGATCTGTAGATAACCACACAAAACTGAAAGATACACATAAATAAGCTTGCCCTCACCGTGAACACCGTGGCTGAGATGGCATAGATGAGGAGTGCCCGGAGATTGTCTTCAGCTATCTGAAGCTGTTCAGGAATAACTGTTTCTTTGGGAGACCTTCTTTGCTTTGCATAAAGCCACCACAGTACGCCTGTGCCACCTGGAGACGAGACAAAACAGAACAGAACAAAAACAATTGTTCTTGTGATAAGAAGCACCAGAGAATGTGTAATGTCAATCCTCAACTTTCTGGACCCTTCCTCCATAGCATCATGGGACTAATGCAGAGACAATCCACCTAGCTGGAAAGCTATAACTTTTTGCCAGTGTAAGGGCAGGGCCATTGCTGTATCATCATCTTCCATATTAGGCACATACAAGTCCTTCAGTGTATCAAATGAACTTCCTTCAACTGTATTTATTATTGGCTATGAAGCCAAGAGCCAGCCAGTAAAAACAGACACTATGGAGAGGAGATGGTCAAAAGGAAAGACAGCCTCGGTGTTTCAGCTGCAGAGGGCAGAAGAGGCAAGTAAGGGCCACAGAAAACATCAACTGAGCTTGATGAGGGCAAAGGTCTTCCTTGTACTCATCACAGTCATCCCTGGACCCAGCGCGGGCACAGCTATGCAGTTGACTAAATATTTGTACAACGAATAAATGAAGATCAAAAGAAAATCTCTGATAGTGGTGAGTGTTAGGGAAGGGCATTTTTTTTTTTAATCTCTTGAGTCTGATACAGAGAACCAGACTCAAGAGGGAGGCAAACCTACCTTTCTGTAAGAGAGCTGAATTACGTACCTTTCACTCCATTCATTCAGCAAACATTCCACTGCTGACAGCACCTATTATTCTAGCTGGGGAAGGAGCAGTAAGCAAAGCTCTCACTGCTCACGGAACTTAGATAGTAATGGGGAAAAAGACACAAGGAAAAACACAACATATTAAGACTAAGGAAAGACATAATCTCCTAGGAAGAGGGATAAAGAGCAATTTTATACAAGATGGGTAAACAAGGTGTCACAGATAAGATGACATCCGAGTAAGAAAATTAGAGACAGAGAGAGAACAATCCATGCTGCCCTCTAAGGAAAAGTCCTAAGATGCTGAGGTGACACCATGTCTAGGATGAAGGAAAGGAGAACACTGCAGCCACAGCGGTAAGTAAGGGAGGAAGTGGTGGTGATGTGGGCTGAGGGGTGGCTGGGGACCAGATCATACCATAAGCCTTGCAGGCCTCAGCATGAAAATGGATGACTCAGAACAGAGTCTGGTATGTGTGTGTGCGTGTGTGTAAGTAAACAGGACAAATGCCTGGAGAATAAAAAACTAGACTAAGGTCTAAGCACATCAAATTCTTCCTCAAATAAAGAGGGAACAAGGTCAAAGGGAAATTCCATATCCGAATTCCTAGCAAATATAAGTATGAATTTTCCTTCTGTTGAAAATGAGTAAACAAATCAAAACAACCAGGAATCTATGAGAAATGTTTCCTCTTTGAAATTTTGCAGGTATAAGAACATTGTCTGGAAAAATGCTTAATCTCTTGAAAAATGGAAGAAAGTATAGAATATGGGGAAAGGGGAGAGGGAGGGGAGGGGAAGGGGGAGGATGGGTAGAGGGAGGGTGATTGGTGGGATCACGCCTTTGGTTCATCCTATAAGGGTACATGTGAATCTTTCTAAATGTAGAATATAACTGTCTCAACACAATAACTAAGAAAATGACATGAAGGCTATGTTAACCAGTTGATGAAAATATTTCAAATTGTATATAAAAACAGCACACTGTACTCCATGACTGTATTAATGTACACAGCTATGATTTAATTAAAAAAAAATTTCTGAGGGAAACGCTAAAGTTCAAGGAAAATAGAAATAATGATGATATCAAGGAGGACACTGTTCACAATGACAACATTATTTATCATTAAACATTTAAATTTGTGCGAGGGTCTGTGTTAATTCCCTTATAGATGTTACAGATGTGACTTAATTTAATCATTATAATACTATTAATATCTAGAATTTAATTTTGGGGGGTCTAATTCTGTATCTAATTAAATTTACCCATGCTATTTTTGGGGATTCAGTTTGACTCTGAACATTTTTATTTCCATATGTAATTACTGTTTCTGTTCTAATGTGTTTTGTTTTCTTTCTGATACAGGGTTTTACTCTGCCCCCTGAGCTAGAGTGTAGTGTCATCACCACAGCTTACTGCAACCTCAAACTCCTGGGTGTAAGCCATTCTCCTGCGTCAGCCTCCCAAGTACTGGAGACTACCGGTACATGCCGCAATCCCTTGCTAATTTTTCTATTTTTTGGTGGAGATGGGGGTCTCACTCTTGCTCAGGCTGGTCTTGAACTCCTGGCCTCAAGTGATCCTCCCCCCTTCAGCCTCCCAGTGTGCTAGGATTATAAGAGTGAGACTGTGCCTGGTCTCTAACTGACTTTTTAATTCTTCTGCTATCATCTTCTAAAAGTATCATTTTATTTATTTTTCTGTCACTTTCCTTTAAATTCAGGAAGAGCTCTTCCAAGTTATTTCTGTATCATTGATTTAGTTTTTCTCACTTAGTTCTATACTACTTTATAGAGAATGGGCCAGTAGTTCCTAGTGACTAGAACAGGAAAACTTAAGGTTAAATGTAAATACGAAAACTTTTAAAGACAAAGGTTTTAAAAAAAAAAAACACCTGTTACAAGATATGTGAAAATAATGCTTTAATAACAATGTTAACACAAAAGCTCGTGTTATTTAACAGAGGCTAAGAAGGGGGAGCAAGTAGAAGGGAGTAGGAAGTAAAAGGAAGAATTTGCAAAGTTCAAAGGAAGTAGAGAAAAATTCTACAAGTACTGTTTCACTGAGCCTTTAATGATCATGGAAATCTAGATTACAGAATGACTTTCAGAAAACATATACATCACCAACTATAGAAGCAAAAACAGAACGTACACCATCCTCAGCAAAGTTGAAGATAACTACAGAAGGCACAATTCATATAGCAAAGACGGGGGAAGCAAAGTAAGAAATGCATAAATGTCGGGAAAACAGAAAACACGTGGCAACGGCAAAACACACATACCAGTATGACTGTAAGGAGGAATAAGTTCCATTATAAAAACAGTTTCTTAGGCTATAATTAGGTTAGTCAGAAATTAGTTTTACAATAGGGCTGTGTACACTGGATACTTTTTCTCCCACTTCTGTGGTTTATCTTACAAGGGTGCAAGTGAATCTTTCTAAGAGTTCAAGATAATCGTCTTAACACAAATAACTAAGAAAATGACAGAAAGGCTATGTTAACCAGTTTGATGAAAATATTTGAAATTGTATATGAAAACACCACACTGTACCCCATGATTGCACTAATGTACACAGCTATCATTAAAAAATAATAAAATAAAAAAACAT
>NW_003852409.1:9389424-9391049 GCF_000181295.1 Otolemur garnettii | reverse complement strand
AATAAAATAAAAAAACATTTGGCAATAAAAAACAAAAAACAAAAACAAAAAAACAGGTTCATATTCAGCTTTAAAAATTTAACTACGTTATATACATTCGTAGACATCTACATAGGGGACAATTTCTAGACTTCAAATGCTAACAGTGGTGAAATGATGGGAGGGGGCAGATATAATTAGGAAATTTTCTAAGGCAAAAATAGGTTTTTAAAAGGAAGATATAGCATGCGAACAACAAAAAATTTTACTTTCCCCTTTATATTTTCTAACATGGAAATAGTTAAGTACCATGAAAACAAAGAAATGAATAGCTTACCAAGTGAACCCAGTATGACCAGAACTGTTAAGATCCACACAAGTACTCTTGATATATACCTGATTATCACCATCAAAATCATGGACAGAACTGCATTGGAGAGAAACAGAGAACGCAAAGAATATTATTTGAAAACATAGGAAACTATAAAGAAAAACCCTTACAGATATTGTTTAATACCAGGGAAATAATTTATTGCTATGAAGTAGTTTATAACCACAATTTAGATAAAAAAAGAAACTGGCCTTTTCATTTTGACTTTGCTACTTATACCACTTAAATAGCACTGCTTAAAACCAAAGGCCCCTAATTCTGTGGGCTTATAAACTACAGAAAAGAATACATGCAAATGCACATGGTGACTCAAAAACGGCACAGGACTGCTGTGGATTCACCCAGAGACATCAGACTTGCAAACACACACGCCAGCACACAACGTGTAGGGAATGACATGTCATGTTGGTGACAAGAAAAATTACCACATGCAGACAGACATCGGTCAAATTAGGTGCTACGCTTCCTGGAGTAACCTATGCATGGCAGGACCAACGTCTCTGATAGTCAGCTAAATGCTAGATGGCATCTTATCTCTTTCTAGTTGTTTCTGCTGTGGAACCCCACGGGATGGTCTGACCCTATGGAATAATATCCAAAAGGAAGAATACTGAGGCCAAAATTCCTCTAACCTTTACTCTCATCTTGGGTCAAGGGTCCTGACTGAGAAGACATCCCTCAAAAAGGACTAAAGCTTAGTCTGAGCTACGTGGCTAGCTCCTCCACCTGTCCCAAGCTAACTCCCAAGGTGTTACAATCTTGAGTAGAAAAATCTCAAAAAAGAAAGGGGGGATTTAACCCTTACATGGGAAATACATTTCTAAAATCATAATTTATGAATTTTTAAATTATTGAAAGGCCTCTTCCACAAACAAATGAACAAAGATCTTTTGGGTTTATATTATATTCTTAAGCCTTGAGAGAAAATCATTCTAATTCCTAATAAAAAATGGAATTCTGATAGCTTAACAACATTGCTGTTGCTATTTTTGTTTGGATTTTTAATTTTGGGGGTTGAAGTACTCAATTATTTCCGGAAACCAAGTCACTTTTACATAAAGCTGTACTAACAGTCAAGTTTCTTTGGGCCATTTCCAATGTCAAATAAATGGTTGGGACTTGCATCTCGGCAACATTATTAAGGTACTCACTTTTGCAATAAATGTACAGGAACCAAAAACAGATGACCTTTCAAATATCACAGAAATATATTTTCATATGGACAGCATTAATTCAATTGAGTCAAGTAACTACC
>NW_003852409.1:9387648-9389027 GCF_000181295.1 Otolemur garnettii | reverse complement strand
AGTATGCCTTTTAGAATCATAACTAAAAACAGAGGGTTGTTGATTCATTAAAAGAAGCTTCCTGCTATCACATTAAAGATAGTAACCAACATTTGGGAAAACACCAGTTTTCTCCAATGAAAGGAAAAAAAAAAAAAGGAAATGAGTTTCAGATATATATACATATTTATATGTACATATTTACAGCTATATATAATCTGAAACAATTATTTTGGCTATGGGAAATCAAACATTTTACAAGTATCCCCAGTTGTAGTCATATTTTGGCTAAAAGACAGAACAGTCTTCTACTGCAGTACTATGCAATAGCTAATAATGAGAAAAACAATTACCTAGTGACAACAAGCAAAGTCCCAATATAATTTCTTTGCTGGTCATTACTCCACTAATCAGCCTGTGTAAGACACTATTGTCACTGACAAAGGTGATCAGGGCCTCTGCAAACTTGGCATAGCAGGAAATGTTCACAGGAGCACAGCGATGGAAGAATGGAATAGGTGCACTGGTGACACAAGAAAAAAAAATCAGAAAAAAAATTACTCCTACTTAATATAAATGCCACATCAAACACACAAATGAAAGGTGAATATGGCTGCAATACACTCCACCCTCCACACATCATTATGGGAGCTAAGAGCTGTGTGCTTAAAGCTATGAGGATGACTGTCATGGGTGGTGATGCCAATCTTACCACGAGCCTTGTCAAAGAGGGTGGAGTGCATGTTCCAACAGAAAACATTACCCTCCCCTTCTGAAAAGAAACGCCCGCACACACATACACACACACACAGAAAACTACCAAAAGCAAAACCAAACACTTAAACTCCTCAGCCTGCACATCAATCAAGGGGCAGATGATAAAGCTTACAGACATATACTTCATTGAACTGAAAATGAATTTTGCCATAAGCGATTTAAAAATAAAAAACACACATGCTTTTACTTGAAATGTGCCACCTTTAATAGAATGTTTCCTCTAATAGAACAGCATACGAAATCTCAGATTAATACAGTTGTTCAGGGCATGAGCTTAATGCCTCTCCTATAAACAAAGTCATGCTAAGACATCAACATACAGCATAATGTGAAGCTATTTAAACAATAACCATGAGTGCTAACATATGAAAATGGTTATAACAATTACAGGAGGGACGGATATCTTTTGCATAAGATCTTTTGCATAATCTTTTGCAGAGATAAAATCTCTGCATAAAAGATTACATGTAGTTATGAGAACAGAAAAAGAATATTTAAAAAGCAAAAAATAGCTGATTTGTTAGGGTCACAGAATTCTGGGCTATCTTCTTTTCTTTTTATATGTTACTATTAATCCAAGATTACCTAAAATAATCAATAACTTAGCCACTTATATCGGGCTT
>NW_003852409.1:9375197-9386724 GCF_000181295.1 Otolemur garnettii | reverse complement strand
ATTAAATTATAGAATCTTTTTAAGTGAAATGGATTTAGTTAAAAATATTATGAGAATCAAGAAGGGTGGGTTATTAAGTCAATAGAGGCAGACTTAGGACAGAAACCTTTAAATTCTGCTGTGACATACAACTTCTTTCTTTCTTTCTTTCTTTTTTTTTTACAACTTATTTATTTTTTGTTTTTTTAAGACAGAGTCTCACTCTGTCACCCCAGTAGAGTGCCCTGGAGTCATAGCTCACAGCAACCTCTAACTCTTGGGCTCAAGCGATTCTCTTGCCTCAGCCTCCCGAGTAGTTGTGACTACAGCTGCCCGTCACAATGCCTGGCTATTTTTAGAGATGGCGTCTCACTCTAGCTCAAGTTGGTCTTGAGCTCAGGCAATCCACCCACCTCAGCCTGCCAAAGGGCTGAGATTATAGGCATGAGACATCTTTTCTGATGTTGTCTAGATACTGTTTCTGCCAAGTTAATACCTCTAAGGACTTTTCTAACCATATTTTTAATAAAGCCTGGTTCTCTATCCTTCAAAACTAAAATCCCCTCTGCTCTATGATTATCTGCATGTTTTTCCTCTTTATTTATTACCCTATCATCTCTGACATAGTATCCATTTAACTCACAGGTGTGCCTATAACCTTGAACATAATATATATCCACCTCAAGGATACTTGATGCCTTTTTTCCTGTTTTCAGTACCCACTAATGTTCTTGGTCCTGCTCTCCTGTTTCCTTCTTCTGGTCAGATAACTATAAAAGCCCAAATTCTTCAAACATTGCATGTCACTCCATTTCTCTCTTTGTCTGTCTCTCCATCTGTTAGCTGAAAAGGTTGGGAGTAGGTACTCTGTAAGTCTTCAGATCACCACCACCACCTTCCTCCTCCTCATCAAAGAGCCTAACCATAAATCAATGACTCTAAATTACACAGAAGCATTTTCAGTATTTTTCTGACTTTCAAATTCAGGATGAGGATAGATGATTTGGAAAATTCTAATCCTTCATTTTTATTTAAGAGAAAATGCTGAGTAACATTCACGTCATTTTTATACTGTATGTTAACACTCGGCCAATTGGAAAGAGTGCTTTCATAAGCAGCCTTCAAAGAATTGGAGAAAAATAACAACATCCCTTTACCCTATAATTCAATCTATGCCAGTTAAAAAAAAAAAAAAACTGACAGCTCGAAATTTAAAGCATAAAATTAGCACAAGCTGATTAACTACATTGTCTAACTGAGAGTCAAAATCTGCTCTTAGTGGTAATGAATATCAGAAATAAAAGGCGAATAAAAGAGGAGATGATATATGGGCACATTATTCAAAAATAAAATTAAATACTTCACTTTAAAGTAAAAGACCACTAGATTTTGCTTGAAATCTACACAAACTAGATGTCCTAGTTTGTCATTTTTTTCCTTAACTCTCTCTCAAACAAAAACAACTCTATCAGCCATGGGGTTTTGATACTTGAATTATTTCCGTATCTTAAAATATCTAGGCTCAGAGCCTGTGGCTCAAGTGGCTAAGGCACCAGCCATGTACACCCAAGGTGGCGGGTTCAAATCCAGCCCGGGCCCACCAAACAACAATGATGGCTGCAACCAAAAAATAGCTGGGTGTTGTAGCAGGTGCCTGTGGTCCCAGCTACTTCGGAGGCTAAGGCAGGAGACTCGCTTGAGCCCAGGAGTTGGAGGTTGCTGTGAGCTGTGATGCCACGGCACTCTACCCAGGGGGATAGCTTGAGGCCCTGTCTCAAAAAAAAAACAAAATACAACCAAAAAAACCCATCTAAATAATCATGACTTTAAAAGGGCTTATTTTATATTAATCCCATGTGACATAATAAATTTAAGATGAGATAAATTAGCTGATTTCATATACCTCTGAGAAAATAATACTTCTGAGAGAACTTAAGTATCTATGAGATATTATCTTCTTTAGCATTTAACCTAAAAGATACATTCTGTGCTTCTTAATTAAGAGGACAAGCATAAAGTATTCTATTTACAATAAGTTTTTCTACCTTTCAAAGCCTGTTAGATATTGGATCTTTAAGAAGTCAATGTAGTTCCATTAGGAACTGATGCTGTTTCACTTACTGAAACATTAGATAACAAGAATAAAATGAATTTATGATGAGTCTTTTAAAGATTTTTAAAAATTAGCCATTCATAGGAAAATTTTATCTCACCTTGGCAAACACACTGTCCATTTGCCTTTAAGTCCAGATTATCACAATTAATGAGTTCTCTAAAGCAGAATGACAATGCCTAATACCTCTTGTCCACAGCCTTTACAGGAGAAGGCAGGGCTTGGCATCTCAAATAATTACTTTAGAACCTCAGGTTATAAATGAACAATTACAAATGATTACTAGCTAAAAGTTTTATTGAAGAAATAATAATAATTAAGTGTTCTGGCAATATCTCTATTAGCATACAAAAGGCAGGAATTAAGTCAGTCAAGAATCTAATGGCAACACAGTATGGTTCCCACACATTTCTTTTTATTTCTCTCTTCTTTCATTCCTATACTCTTATAATACCTAACTGTGGTACAGATGCTACAAATTCCTGGATTCAAATTCTGATTTGCATCAGTTAGGTGTGCGGCTTTGAATAACTTCCATAACCTCTATCGTTTATAGGTTTTTGTGAAGGTCAAGTGAGATATTATTAGAACGTATGAGAGATTTAAGCCCTTTTAAAGTCATGATTATTTAGATGGGTTTTTTTGGTTGTATTTTGTTTTTTTTTGAGACAGGGCCTCAAGCTATCCCCCTGGGATATGGTAGTATGGGCTGGGATATGGTAGTATGGGCTGGTATATGGTAGATGTCTTGGAAGGGTTAATTTATCTTTGAATTCTCTATTGAAAAATATAAATAGATAGCTTTTTTTTCTCAGCTATTAATTTCTCATCTCCACATTATTATATCAATTCCACAGCACTTAGTAACCTTTCTGGCATTCTAGAAGTACCCAACTTCATGATGAATAAACTGAATTTATATTAATGTAATCTGTTTCTACTATTGCTATTTACTCTGGGTTTACCTGAAAGTATCACAAGCATATGGGCTAGCTAGTCTCCATATTGCTAACCTGCCTGGCATTTCACCAGAGGAGCTATGAATTTGTATAAAAATATAACCCTTCCTACGCATTTATGTTTAAAATCCAAAGTCTCTTAGGAATGGTAACTGTCTGACTATTTTGTGTTCCTAGTATTTTACTGCAAATTAATTCACAAATGCTTTTCTCTAAAATGGGCATTGCTTTTAACTGCGGAAGGTCTCTGGGTGCTCGCAAAGGTTAAGGCAAATGGAACGGTTTTAGAAATTGAGAGAAATGAGACTCTTGGAGCCAATGGCCAAGCACAACAACGGATGTTTAACAAATACTATCTTATTTAATTCTTAAAACAATTTCATGAGAAAAGTATGACTATTCACATTTTATGGAATAGTGGGTTTATAGGAAACTGAATTTATAGGAAACTCAGTGTATGGAGAGGGTAAGTGACTTGTTCAAGCTGACAAAGAGAAAGTGGTGACCTGGGATTCACCCCCAGCCTTATCTGCACTCAAAGTTCAGACTCCTCTGTCCCACTAGGACGCTCCTAGGAGGGCAACAAAAGAGACATACAAGGTGCTGAGAGCCACTGTCCTCCCTCCCCCAGCAGTTCTGCCTAGTGCTGGTCTTTTGGCATTTTTAAAGAATAGTCACCCAAAACATAGCACCTATTAGACTACGAGTTTAAGGACAGAGACTAGGCCTTACTCATCTTTGAAGACTTAATATCTAATACTACTATGTGTAGAATGGGGTGGTGCCCCGACTTTTTTCTACTAAAACAAATTTCTTTTTAATCTCAGATCCTTTCACTTTGGTTGCCAAACACTAAATAACTCTGGTATTTGCAAGGCCTGCCTCCCTTTCTTCTACCGATTGTTTCTTCTCTTTTGCTTTCCAACTGGGTTAGCTGAGATAAAAGTAGTAAGATACTTGGATTGTGAGGCACTAAACTAAGTAAAACCGAAGGATCACAGCAGAAACACAGCATGGAGGTTTTAAGTACAGGTTCAGCATCGTGTCTGAGACTAGCGAGGCATGAGCTGCTGACCTCTTTAGAGGGCATTTCTGTCCATCTCTAAAACCCATGGCCCTAAGACTATGCTTCTGTCTTCTGGTGAAAGCTCTCAGAATGCTGTGAGATGTGTATATAGCAAACTGGAACATCTAAGATAATCAGGAAAAGGCAGTCCTCAACACAGTGGGGTCAGAAGTCAGAGGTGGCGGGGGATGGGCAGTCGGAGATGAGCTGTCCCCCAGCACCCGCGTTAAACAGGAGCAGAGACCTCCCTCTCACACCCAGGCTTCTGGCTATCCTTTCATAAAAAAATGATCCTATCCCAAAGTATGTATTCAAAACAGACTTTGCCAGTTGGGTAGATAAGGGCATAAAGCTTTTCTTGCTTGTATGTTGGTAAGTTTGCTCCAGTGACTATTCTAAGTCCCTTCTTTGCTGCTGCTGCAGGCTTGCTAATATTCTCAATCTTCATGGATACAATCTCCGCACCTGCTGGTCTAAGGCCACAATCTGTCAGTCTCTCTTACTGAGTATCCCTTATTTAAAATGGTCCCTTTATTTTTATGACTAGAGGTTTTAAATTTTGATTTTCAATAGTAACTTGACAGGACTAAAAAAGTTGGACATCAAATTTAACTGATACATCCTTCTTCTTCTACTTCTCAACAGAAAATTTCAAATTCAAGGTAATAAAGCACAAGTTACACCTGTAAGTAATCCAAAAGAAAGTAGATATGAGTCTCAAAATTTTTTACCCAATAGCTCACTATTATATATACTGAGACACAAAAAAAGTGGCTTTGAGGCAGTTTCCTAGACAAGTTGACTCATGTACATATTAAGGTTCTCAAGGTCAGATCAATGCTCTAAAGTGGTATATGTCTGTATATACAGACACACACATACAAATATATGTATAATATATAGAGAGACATATACATACCTAATTCTGAGGATATATTCTAAAATACTTGAGAATTTATTTCCTTTAAAAAATTCTATTCATAATTTTAACGTGTGCTTTACATATAACTATGGTGAGAGCCTTCCAAAGAACATTTCTTGCTTCATCTTTGTATTCTCTGAACATAGTAAATACTTAATAATAAATGTTTATTGAATAAGACCTTGCATAAGATATGATAAACAACCTAATATAAAGAATGTACCTAAAAAGTGTAACTGGAAGCAAACTGCAGAGAACAATCACTGGCATGCTTTTTAAATTTACAAAGTAAATTAAAAAGTAGTAAGTATTACTAGGATCAACTTCAAAGACGCTCTGAGACTTGGTTTCTAAATTTTGTTGCAGATCATAATGATTCAGCAATTTTGTGTACTTGAAAAATTATAGCATGAAAATTTTTTAAAAAGGGAAACCCCTAAAAGAAATTTAAACTATCTGAGAGAGAAGCTGTTTACAGAGTTTTGTTTTAAAATATGAAATAAATGTCATTTCTGTTGCCACTTATAAAACTTTTTGTAGAAGTATAGGACCTGGGCAACTGGTATCAAGTAACTATATTTTCAGAATAACATATATAATTTAAAATTTACCCACAAAAACTAGAGTCACAGTTAAGAACTTTGTAATATAATTTACCTCGCCGGAACTGGTAGTTTGGGACAAAGAACAGAAGATTTTGAAGATGTTGTATATTCAGAAGGCTTTAGGTTATAGCTACATAGAGCTGAACCTGTTAAAAGAAAAGTCATATGTTAGTTAGCAGAACAGAGTCTAAATAAATTTTTATCGCTTTACTTTAATTTTATATTACTCAACATAAATAACTTTCAAACATTATAGAATTCAAAAGAATCTGATTTGATCTATATCACCAGTTCTTAATCATTTAAAGACAATTCTCCTCTGAAATTACCAAAAACGTAATTCGTGTACAATTTTTAATTAATAATATTAAAGGTAATAAAAATGAGAGCTAGAACTACCTTCACCGAGTGTCTGCCACATGTCAGCTTCTATACAAGATGACACACATATATAAAATCATTTACCGTAACTATAAGGCCGGTATTATTAAGCTTACTTTAGAGAGGAAGAAATACAGGCTAAGAGATAATAAAGTAAATAACTTGTCCAAGAACACATAGCTAGTAAGTCATGGAGCTGGGACTAAATACCACATCTCTTTGACTACGAAGCCTGTGTCCAACTATATATTCTTTTTCTTTCTATTACTAAATATTTAAAATTACTGTATAGAGCGTATATGCATTCAGATAATACATTATTTTCTTCTTATTTAAGAAGCAGGAACCACTGCTAGCTAAATAAACTGAACAAATTGATAAGTTGATAAAAGTGATTCCTAGTGTTCAGAGTTTAAAATAGTTTAAATTCAACCTTAGTTCCACAAAGAACTAATTTTCTAACTATATGGCTGACATACATATAAATAATACAGAAAATTAAGATGAATACAGTCCACTAGATCTAATGTAAGTCTTATTTTACTGATTAGCTGATTTTGGAACATAGCTAATAGAATACTGGAAGATTCTTTGTACAACAGGTATTCAGTAGACCAAGGCTTCAGTTCTAATTTTCTGACGATTCACTGCGTTCTATCACATAAACTGCTTATATCTGATTAAAGTGTATACTAGATCACAGATTTGGTTAAATACTTTGTATTAACCAAACAATAGCTTGACATTTGTATTACAGTGATAGTATCACTACAGTGATAGTATCACAGGACTGTATCACTAGGGAAAAAGCATAAGATACAATGTAAAGCAAAAATGTCAGACTTCAACACAGAATTAATTATGGAAAAAACATTTGAGCATATGACAAGGAACTGGAAGGGAATATAAAAAGGAAACAGAGCTTGATTTGGGGGGGGACAAAAAACTGGGAATGAATTTAATCTCATTTATATCTTGTTTTATCAACCAAAAATTTTAGGAAGCTACAAACTACCACTTAATTTAGCAAGGCTGCCCCAAATAACCTGCTAAGTATTTAAATATGCAGGCCGTAAAAGTATACTTACAAAAATACATGTAACATATATTTTATATAAAGATAGTCCAAGTAATTTGACAAGGCAAAATATTTTGAAAGAGATTCTTAAAAGTTACATGGCATTGTTTCTTAAGCTCATTCAGCTTAAGAATGAGTTGATAAGAGATTGAGTTTTAAAACTTGTTTTTGACTATTCTTTTCTTTCTTTCTTTTTTGGTGGAGACAATTTTCACTATGTTGCTCAGACTGGTCTCAAACCCCTGGCCTCAAGTGATCCTCCTGCCTTGGCCTCCCAAAGTGCCTCCCATATGCACAGGCCACCACATCTGGCCTTTTCCCATTTTAACGACAATTCTTTTTAAGAGTTAAGCATGAATATTAAATATTTAACTATTCTAAAAGTATTATCTTTCATGTTTGAGGATAATGCCACTCGATTCCATTTATAACAATTTGGGGAAAAACAGGACAGCAATAGCTGGCACACATTTTAGATTAATCTTGACAGCTGAGAGTCCTAGTATAGCATTGCTTACGAAAAAATAGCAACTGTGCCAATAACTGCAGAGCACCCAATGTAATCACCAACTTCCTGATCTGAATTGTGAACTTATTTCTTTCAGAATCCAAGATAGAATTGACTTGCACAATAGAAAAGGCCCTAACTAAAGCACTTTGTGTCAACAATGCCAAACACACTGCTTCATCTGAATTCAGGGAACATAATCCCCATCCCCACCCTTTCTTCATTTAAAAAAGGAGGTCAGCAGGTGCAACAGAGTTCAATTTTATAAATACTTTCCCAGGATAATACTCAATGAAAGGATAATAGCCTTATCTCTGATGGTATTCTGGGACACAGGCCAGTACTAAATAGATCCTGTACTAAATAGATTAAAGGAAAAAGATCTTTACAATGTGTTAGTAGTAACAATCGTAAGGAACCTTATACTGCTTCCTGCTCTAAGGTTGATGAACAGAGGGAGCCTCAAAGAACATTAAAACAATGCAATAATGGCAAACATTTTATAGTTTTTCTTTTCATGTTTATTAGCTAATGCATTTTCAGGGCACAATTTAAAGGCAGTGTTGGTTTTATTTTTTTAAGGCGAAAAGTATAAACAATTCTTAGCACAAGAGGTTTGGACATAAACAATAAGACAAAGTTTTCATTCTAATGTAAATGCAGGTAAAAATTATACATGAGTAATGAAAAGAAAACTAAAAACAAAAGCTTATCTAACGCACACCAGATGCAATCCATGCAACTCAGCCAATGTTATTCAAAGGCTATCAAAATGAGTGATCTTACGAACCTAACCCGGGTATACAAACATTTATCATGGTAAACAGTTGCTATGACCCCCAGAATATTTAACCACTACAATTTTTCAAATGCCTTATAATATTCAATTATTTATTCTTTAGCTCAGGATAAGTTATATCAACTCCCCTAAGCAGTATGCTTCCATCACCACTTTCAGAGGAAAAAAATAAGAACCACTTCGAAGGCCTTATAATCAATCCTGGAATATGTAGAAACAGGGTTCTTTACTCCTAAGCCACGATGTTTCCTTTGTGTCATTCCTAATAATCATAATGGAAGAAGCTCATTGTTCAATAAGCTCCTGGTCGAAAAACGTATGTTCTACATATCCCTCAAAAACAGTATTTTGGGGGAAAAATTACTCCCATCACACACTTCCCTTCTATGCATTTTCTGGTTACACCATTTTTCATGGTTAATTGATATGAACCATGAAATGTATGAAATCATCCATGAAATATATGAGTCAACCAACCTTTATCTTTTTTATCTACCATCTCCCCAGACCATTTAAGATACCAACAATCAGACCTTCCTGTGTCATCTCAGACCTTCACGACGGCCTCCTGGGTCTGTTGGAATACTCTCTTAAAGGGTTTATCACTCCATATCCCACATACCCGTCAGAGTGGTCTTTGTAAAATGCACACGAATCACATTATACCCTTATCCTTGGGATAAAGTCCAAACCCCTTGTATTCAAGGCCCTCCTAAAGCAAGACTCTCCCTAAAATTCCAAGTTTATCTATCTCAACATAACAGACTACAGTAGAACCTCTTTAAGTTGACCAACCAAAGAACTGTAACAAACTGGTCAACATATGGAGGTGGTCAACATAAGGAACTAGACCTACCGTAGCGATACATGTGGTGCATGTCCAGTCTATGAAAATGAGGTCAACATAAAGAGATGGCTAATGCAGGGAAGCATTCAACTACGGAGGTTCTACTGTATTTCCGATCAATTCATATTGTTGGCTTTTCACATGCTGTTCCCTCTCCTTGTACTGCCCCTTCCTCACTAGCATCTGAGTGTCCAAGTCTGAGCAAAATTTCTGCAAACTACTCAAAGTTCATGTTCTCTATCAAGTCTTCCCTCACCCATCCGACAAGACTATTTATTACTTGGCTCATTATTAAACATAGCATATTGTTTTACAATATTTTTGGTTATAGATGGTCTCTATTGTTAGAATGTGAGCTCTTTGAAAAGTAGGACCGTCTGCCTTCAAACTATCTGGAGCCTCTATCTACTGATAAATACATGGCATCCGAAAACCTTCTGATTATAAAACAAACATCCTGAGTGGGAAAAAAATGAAGAAAATGTTTCTAATATCTTATATTTTGGTGTTACAATGTTTGTATGCTTTTTGGTGTTCACTACAAAGTATGTCATCTAAATAGGATTTCTCAACCTTTGATTTTGACATTTCGTGTTGAATGATTCGTGGTTGCAGGGGGCTGTCCGATGCCTGGCAGGGTGTTTACCAACGTCCCGTCCTCTACCCACTGGATTCTAGAAGCCTCCTCAATACCCTCACCCAGTGGGACAACGAAAAAATCTCCAGACCTTGCCAAATGGCCTCATGAAGAAAAAGCACACTTAGCTGTGAACCAATGGTTTAAAACACTTTATTATTTAAAATATAGAGAACAGCATTTCCAACTTGGGCTTGACAGAAGGGGTCCCACAAAGAAGGGTGGCGAGAAGAAGGGCTGTTCTTCCATCAATGAGGCAGTGACTGGGAATCAACATCCACAAGCATGCCCACAGAATGGGCTTCAAGAGGCGTGCCGCCCAGCTACCCAAAGAGATCTAGAAATCTGACATGAAAGAGATGGGGACTCCAGATGTGTGCACTGACACCAGGCTCAGCAAAGCTGGGCCAAAGGCATAAGGAATGTCCCATACGGTATCCATGTGCAGTTGTCCAGAAACCATAATGAAGATGAAAATTCACCAAACAAGCTCTGCTTTGGTTACCTGTGTACCTGTTACCACTTTCAAAAGTCTACAGACAGTCAGCGTGGATGAGAGTCACTGGTGATTGTGAGACACATGAAATAATGTAGAAAACCACCATCAAAAAAATATAGATACAAAACAAAGAGTTGGTATGTTTGGGGCTAGCTTTTCTTGCTTTAAATTTTGTTGAATTTAGGATCATAGTAAGAATTGTATGATATATTCAAATTAAGGGGGGAAAGGGAACTTAAAACATTCTTTAAAAATTTGTAGTTAATAGATAAGAAAATCTCTCAAAGCAGAGCAGTTTTCCTTAGAAAAGACAAATTTCACTGTCTTGTGAAGTCCAATGAATTTAGCCTCTTTTTATCTAATTAGGAAACCACTTTCCATGCTAGGAGACTGGAAGACAGTTTTCCAATTTTAATTTCAATTTCTAGTAACCCACGAAAAATATGGACATATTTGCAATTCCCAAGAAGCACCCACCTTGGGAAATTCGCCAGCTGGGGGTGGAGCATCCATATCAACCCCTGTTGTCATCTACTGAGGGAAGTAGTTTTCAACATCCATGGGCAAGACTTCCACTAGTGTTGTGGAGACAGGAGAAGTCTGACTCTATTATCCTGCCACCTCCTTAAACGTGAGGATTGCACTTTATCTTTGGATCTCTAATGTACGTTTTGTGGGTAAAAAGTGTTTGTTGAATGGAAGAATTAGTTTAAACAGCATTATCAAATGTAAGGATTTTTTCCCCATTTTTAAACAACCAAGCATTCTTGCTAATCCCTGACATAGAGGCAATCAATTCAGTTGCTAGTGTGGATCAGTTTATTCATTAATAAATTATATTCAGCCCAATCTTTGATTCATAGTGCCAAAAAGGATCCATACTAACTCTATGGTTTAGGTTATATTAATATTCATTGGCAAGAAAGAGAGTAATACATTGACCATCTATTGACACTGACTCTAGACCTAACAACCAGATAATGATAATCACAGGGCTTATTAGTATTGACAAATAGCATTCTGAATGGATCACGTAGTATATCAAAGTTTTTTTGTTTTTCTTTTTAAGAGACAGAGTCTCACTTTATCACCCTCGGTAGAGTGCTGTGGCATTACAGCTCACAGCAACCTCCA
>NW_003852409.1:9362690-9374449 GCF_000181295.1 Otolemur garnettii | reverse complement strand
TCATTGTTGTTTGGCGGGCCAGGCTGGGGATTTGAACCCACCACCTTAGGTGTATGTGGCTGGCGCCTTAGCTGCTTGAGCCACAGGTGCTGAGCCGCAAACTATTAGCACCAACTGAGAACCTACCGTCAGCCCCTAACTTACTCATAGGTTATACTCATTTCTACTTATTTATTTTTTATGTTTTTTCAGAAAAGGGGTCTTGCTATGTTGCCCAGGCTGGCCTCAAACTAGGGCTACAGTAGCTAGAACTACAGGCAAGCACCATTGCACCTGGCAGGTTATGCTCATTTCTAAACTGCCATTTAGAATTTAAGTGGAAAGTGCAAAACCAAAATGATATGCAAAGCACCTGACACAGTGCGTGGCACACAATAGGTACCAATAAACGGTGTGCCAGGGCTTAAGTATGATTTACCAACTCAGAATCAGATGCCCATACTGAAGAATGGGGACAGTGGGGTGAAGTGAAGGGTAGTCTATGGACCAGAGATGCTGGGCCAGAAGTAGAGAGGGGAGACAGGCATTGTCCTCCTCTTTCCTTTCCTGTCTGTCATGGCATGGCTGAGTAGAGATAAAAAAACTCCCATAAAGACCAAGTTGGAGTCAGAACCATGATGAACAGTAGTCCCCATCTTAGGTATCCCCCAGTGGATCCTCCACAGAGGGAACTGAATCCTATATATACTGCGTCCCTTTGAGCTGATAACTGAGAGGGCTACTAAGTGGCTCACTATGATTACTGACAGGCTGCTGAGTAATCATACCTGATGGGCAGGTAGCACAGACAGAGAGGATACGCTGGACCAAGGGATGATTCACAACCAGGCGAGATGGGGCCGAACATTGTGAGGTGTCACCATGCTACTCAGCACAAAGTACAATTTAAAATTTATGAATTGTTCACTTCAGGAATTTTCCACTAAGTATTTTTAGACTGCAGTTGGCCATGGGTAATTGAAACCCGGATCGAAATTATGGATAAGAGGGGACTACTGTATGCATTATTTGAATTTTCCAAAACAATGATAATAAAGGAGGGAAGAAATCTGCTCATCGGAAACCGAAGGGAAGGAAATTGGAAGTAAGATGGAATTCACACCCTGCTGGAAATTAGAACTCAGATGGGAGATCTCCCACCAGATGGCTTCAATTTTCTCTGCAGGGCATCAGTTTAGGGAAGAAGACCAACAAGGGGGCTTAAGAAAAGAAATGAATAATCGCTAGGGGAGTATGTATGCCAGGGAATGAATGAATACAATGAATGATTTAGAGATGAATAAAAAGAACTGATTTCACAGGAATTCTGGTTAGATTGAAGCTAAACAATTTACCTGCCGGCAGCAACTCCCAGGGATACAGAATGGAGGGTAAAGTGTACTGAGAGGATGAGAAATTATTAAGTGGCAATAGTAAGAAATAGGGAAATCCAGTCCATTGTTCTTTCTAAAAACATTTATGGATGTCATTTATAGGTGAGCCTGGATATTCAGAGACGAGGAGAGCACTACTGTGCCCCTGGGAAATTCATACACGATTGCAATAAAGATGGTAACAGAGAACTGAAAGAGGTTGATAGAGTCCTTACGGTACTTGGTAACTTTAAAGGCAATGTTTAGAATGTTTTATTCTCTAACCTCACATATTTATGATATTTGTACCATATATGAATAATGAGCCATACTAATAAAGTACACATTTGTATACCAACCACCCAATCCAGGAACTAGAACTCGTACTTTTATATTCATCTAAATTCTTTGCCTGCATTTCAAAGCTCTTTGTACGTAATGAGGCAGCATCTCCAAATAGCCAATCTAATTTCCAGCTCTTTTATCCAAACTCTCTATTCTAGTCAGACATACTTGTCAGGGGCATTCTACAAACTCTAAGTGTCCAAGAAAACAACTCTTCTTTCTTGTCTAAAAGAAATAAAGACTTAAGGAAATAATTTATCTGCCTAATAAATGCATTTCTTACAACCACCGCTAAAGGAACAAAGAGCTTCCACTTATAAACATTTTAAATAATTTCTAAAGATAAGAATACGTTCACGTGAATGGATTGTTGTAAGTGCTAAAAAGTACTTTCAAATGTTGTCATGGAAACTTAAAATTCTTTGAAAAGGATTTACATTATCTTTCCATTCTGGTAAGAAACATGGTACTCTTCCCTGCATTTTAAAAATAAGGTTTAGAATTAGCATTTAAAACGTTGCTGCCTCGAGTGAGATGCTTCTCTTTTATGAACTTTCAAAAAGATCATGATAAAATACACAGAACATAAAATTTACCATCTGAATCATTTGTAAATGTACAGTTCAGCGACATTCAGTACATTTACATTGTTGTGCAAGAATCACTACCATCTCCAGAACTCTCTACCCATTGAAGAGTTAACACCCTTTCCACCCTCCCAGGAGCCCCCCGGAAACTACCATTTTATTTTTTGTCTGTATAAATTTGACTTCTCTAGGTAGAATCTTTGTTTTTTTTTTTTTTTTTGCAGTTTTTGGCCAGGGCTGGATTTGAACCCCCCACCTCTGGCATATGGGGCCGGCTCCCTACTCCTTTGAGCCACAGGCGCCACCCTAGGTAGAATCTTGTAGTATTTGTCCTTTCATGACTGGCCTGTGTGACTTCACATAATGTTCTCCAGGTTCAACCATATTGTAGCAAGCGTCTGAATTTCCTTTACTGTTTTTTATTGTGGTGAAAACACACTAACATATAATCTCCTATCTTAACTTTTTTAGGGGGGGACAGAGCCTTACTCAGTCACCCTGGGGTTAAATGCCATGGCATTATAGCTCACAGCAACCTCAAACTCTCTGGGCTCAAGTGATCCTCTTGTTTCAGCCTCCTGAGTAGCTAGGACCACAGGTGCCCAGCTAGTTTTTCTATTTTTAGTAGGAACGGGGTCTTGCTCTAGCTCAAGCTGATCTCCAACTCCTGAGCTCAAGCAATCCACCCGCTTTGGCCTCCCAGAGTGCTAGGACTGTAAGCATGAGCCACTGCACCCAGCCTTACATCTTAACCATTTTTAAGTGTATAGTACAGCAGTGTTAACTAGATGCTCATTTTTACACAATAGCTATCTAGAACTTTTTCTTCTTGTAAATCTGAAACTCTTAGTCAATT
Source organism: Otolemur garnettii (assembly GCF_000181295.1). Taxonomy (NCBI): domain Eukaryota; kingdom Metazoa; phylum Chordata; class Mammalia; order Primates; family Galagidae; genus Otolemur; species Otolemur garnettii. The sequence goes on along the minus strand of NW_003852409.1, from coordinate 9,371,309 downwards.
CCTTTTTTTCTCTCTCTCCCCTACCCTTGGCAACCACAATTCTACCTTTTTTTGTTTCTAAGAGTCTGACTCTTTTAGATGCTTCACATAAGTGGAATCACGCAGTGTTTTTCTTTTTGTGACTGGCTTAATTGCCTTAGTTGACTTAGAAAGCGTCCTCAAGTTTCATAGATGGTGTAGCGTATGACAGGATTTTCTTCTTTTTTTTTAAAGCTAATCTTCCATAGTATGGAAGTGTCCAGGTCCATACAGGCAGTGTTCAGATTACAAATGAGATCGATTCTGTAGGTGTGTTCTTAAGTTGAATTTGTCTGGAAGCTGAAACAGGTACACTTACTTATCACCTTTTACCTTTAATAGCCCCCATTCACAAGTCCAAGCTGATGCAAGTTGGACGTTTGTAACTCAGGAACTGCCACATTTTCTTTATCTATTCTGTCTATGGACCTTGAGCTTGCTTCTACCTCTTGGCTATTGTGAATAATGCTACAGTGAAAATGGTTGTGCAGATATCCTGTGAGATACTATTTTCAGTTCTTTTGGATACACAGCCAGGAGTGGGACTGCTATATCATATGTTATTTCTATTTTTAATTTTTCGAGAAAACTTCCATACTGTTTTCCATAGCAGCTGCTATTCTCACAAACACTTGTGATTTTGTGGTTTTTTGATAGTAGTTCTTCATCTAGTTGGGATATTAACCCTTTGCTAGAAATACGATTTGCAAATATTTTGTCCCATTGCATGGATGGCTTTTCATTCTGTTGGTTTTGTCCTTTGATGCACAGAAGCTTTCAATTTTGACATAATCCAATTTATCTATTTTTTTTTCATTTATTGCCTAAGCTTTTGGTGTCATCTTAGAAATTATTGCCAAAACCAATGCTACAGAGCTTTCCCCCATGTTTTCTTCTAAGAGTGAAGCTCTTACATTTAGGTTCTTCTATAGACTTGTAACTACAGCTTCTACAGATCTGAAAATTTCCCATTTAAGCCTGAATTATATCTTAGAGATAATTCCTCTCTGAAATGAATTCTTAAGATCTTTATATGTAAGATCAAACAGTATACATATTTTCTAACAGAAGTGTAACTGTGACAACATTATGGGTAGGGACACCAGTGAAAATTATTTGCTCCTTTGAATCACCTTGCCCCTCAACTTATAGAAAAGATCACTTAAAAAGACAAAAATGGGAGAAAATGATGCACAAAGCAAAGAAAGAATTCTCTCGGCGGTAAGGGTAATATGAAAATTCAGTCTTACCACATCCAATTTTAAGTCACCAATCCAAAGAACAATATAGGTTCTTTTGATAAATTCAGGAATTTCAACATGGGTTGCTACTAAAATAAGGTATTTAGTCCTCTATGTCTAATGCTCTCTCTCTAATACCCCAGGAGGGTCTTTTTACCTAGACCTGAATAGGCCACACGCAGTATCATATTCACTTAAAAGGCCACTGGCCTGGAAACAAAGCATGTCAGGATGTGGCGTTTTCCCTCAATCATAGGAGGCCATGTAGCTAGCAAGGACCTGGCTCTCTTCTGGCCCACCAGATGACTGCTCAGTTATAGGGAAGCACGCCTCACATCCAGTAAGTCTGGGAGGATATAGTGGAAGATGGTGCAAGGCCAGATTATAGCTCTGAATGACAGTGTAAGAAATACAGACTTTTATTTTTTACCACTGATGATTTCTGAGCAAGGGATTAGGACTGATTGAAGCTCTAGGAGCAACAGTATGTAGAGAGCTCAAAGTAAAGAGAGACTGGAAACAGAAAGGCTACTACATTCCACTGGTGGAATAATGTTATAAATAACAATAATGATGATAATAGCAGTAGCCAGCAGTTTTTCTCAGCAGCTTATTGTTTGCCAGATACTCTTATAAGCACTTTTCACGTGTTAACTCCTCATAGCAATCCTATGAGGCATGTTAGGTACAAATATTATCCCCATGTAACAGATGGGGAAACCGAGGCAAGGAGCAGTCAAGTAACTTGTCCAGGGTCTCACAGTCATTAAATAGTAGAAGTAAGACTTGAATCCAAATAATGTCACTACAGAGCTTAGCTCAACTCTTGACTACTCAACTACACCATCTGCCAAAGTATGTTGTGTCTACTCATGTTTGTCTAAGATTCTGGAAAAATAGGAAGAAATCACTCCTCCTAAGAAACCTAATAGGAATAAGGCCAAAACACGGATGTCACATGGGACAGAAAACACACAGATGTCACATGGGAACAGAAAACGAGATACTTAGGAGTAGTTGGCACCTCTTTATTCAACGCCTACCAAATGTCCACTATTCTTCATGCATCAACTCGTTTAATCCTCATGACCAATCTATGAGAGAGGCTTTTTTGTTTTGTTTTGTTTTTCTCACTCTGTCACCCCAAGTAGAGTGTTGCAGTGTCATAGCTCACAGCAACCTCAAACTCCTGGGTCTTCTTGCCTCAGTCTCCCAAGTAGCTGTGACTAACTACAAGTGCCTACTACGGGCAGCACCTGTGGCTCAAAGGAGTAAGGCACCAGCCCCATATGCTGGAGGTGGCGGGTTCAAACCCAGCCCCAACCAAAAAAAAAAAAGAACTGCAAAAAATACAAGTGCCTGCTTCTATGTCCAGGCTAGTTTTGCTACTTTTAGTAGAGCTGGGGTCTCACTTGTGCTCAGGCTGGTCTCAAACTACTGAGCTCAGTCAATCCATCTGCCTCAGCCTCCCAGAGTGCTAGGATTATAGGCATGAGCCACTGTGCCCAGCCAAAAGAGGTATTATTTTTAATCTGCATCTTTTCAGATAAGGAAACCTAGGCTCAGAGAAACTTATGTCTTTTGCCCTTCATTACAGAGCCAATCAGTGACAAAGTCAGCACTGGAATCAAGGTCCAAATCTCATGCTCCTTTCACTGACTTACATTGAGGTCATGGAACAGTGAGGCAGGATATAGCCAGCCTGGAAGGTAAGTCCTCCTGCCTTCAGAAGGCTAGACTCCCCCCCACAGTGGTGTGCACACAGCTATGGCCCCAGGCTGTCGGTTCACAGCTAGAAGTTGTCCGAGTGGTCAGCCCTTGTTCCAAGCAACCATATCTAACCTGTGCATTTGGGCAGGACTGAGGTAGCTCATGATTCCCCCACAAATATGAAGCTTCAAGGAAGTTCAAAAACATGGACTTGAGGGGCCATGTGTATGTGGCCCTCCAAGAGGAGTAGTTCAAAAAAAGTTCTCTGAAGAGAACTGAGGCAAACCATATGGACCTGAAGATGGGACCTGGAGATAAGAAACCCAAGGAAACAAAGCTAGAGTTGAAGAAACTGACCATACTGGTTTTCTCAGCTAATTCTCATTCATTTATCCTAACAACAACAAAAAAAATTATTTATTTATTTATTTATTTATTTATTTTTTTTTGAGATAGTCACTTGTCACCCTTGGTAGAGTGCCATGGTGTTATAGCTCACAGCAACCTAAACTCCTAGGCTTAAGCGATTTTCTTGCCTCAGCCTCCCAAACAGCTGGGACTACAGGTGCCCACCACAATGCCCAGTTATTTTTAGAGATGAGATCTCATTCTTGCTCAGGGGGTCTTGAACGCCTATCCTCAAGCAATCCTCCAGCCTCCACTTCCCAGAAAGCGAGGATTACAATGCCCGAACTACTATACCTGGCCTAATTGAAATATTTTCAAATTAACACTTGAGAAGAGGGGGAAAAAAAGAAACAAATTTTACATAGAATGGTCTAGTAATTTCCACTCAATAGATTATATCAAAATTACCTGAGACATTTATTAAAAATATAGATTTCCAGAGCCCAATGACCCAGTCAGTCAGAATTTCCTGGGGTGGGAGCCAGGATCTAGAGTTTAGAAAAGCTCCCCGGGTGTCTATAATAGTTTTTAAGAAAGGAAATCCAAAATTACTCCAATTTTCTTTTTCTTTCTGAAGTTCCTCGATGATGTATTTAACAGCAGGACAAATTTACCTTGTAATCTGAGCACATAATATTTACAAGTGAGAATAGGTAGGAGAGGCATAGATTTGGATGGCCTAACGTCTCACCATTCATCTCTGCAAACTTCTGAACATCACTCAGGGTTTTCAGTTCTTGTCTTGGGCAGGCCGCTACACACAGAGCTACAGACTTGATCTTCCGGTTTATCAAGTCCAGATTGCATGGATCCAAAAAGAATACATACCTAGAGCATGGAGAAAAAAGCTGAGATATTATTTCACAAAACACATTCTGGTTTTTCACAAAACACATTCACTGCATGTTTGCCTAAGTCCAAAAGCAAAGAACATTTCTTCTATACTCCCTCCCTCACAATAGGGAGTATATTTCATAAAGATATGTATATATTTACACTTATTTCATAAATCTAATCCAAAAGAAAATTTTTTAAAATAATTGCTTATAAATATCCTGTTAACAGTGGGAACAGGGGAATTTTAGCACTCACTAATTTTCACCATCTACTTTTCTAGTATTTCCGTGTTTGTAATGTGCACATACAGATTCTATAATTAGAAACCATCTAATTTAGTTTTCTTAACATCACTAGTTTTATCAAATTATTTTATTAAATGTGTACCCAAAAAAATTACTGGACTATCCCAATATTGGTATATAATGTAACATGAATTATAGTTTGTATAAACTATAAGGCTTTAGTTAATAAATGTATAATTCTAAAAATATATATATGTAAATTTAATATATATATAACTGAATATATAAAGTGGAATGGCGATTAGAAGGAAATACGTCGACATTTCATCTTCAGTCACCTCTGGGTGTTAGAATAGAATGATTTTAATTTTCTTCCTTTTATACCTTTCAGAATTCTCACCTTCTAGAAAGAATGTAAATTACTTCTGAATTGAAATATTACAGTAAATACTGTTTCTTACTGGTATAAATACTGTCCATTACTTGTGGACAAAATAACCCCCCAATCCTAAATTATCTCCTTTACATCCTATACATTTATTTATGGTTTAGAAAATGGAAAATTCATTAGAAATCAAATTAAAACAGATAGTTTAAAATTATAAAGTAGGAAAGATGATAAAGATTGCAGATATTATCATTTGGTCAAAGTGAGAGTAAGGGCCAAACACTATTAACTGAGATAAGCTAAGTGTAATGTTATGGCTCGTGGAAGGGAGTCTAAGAAGGAATGCTTCTCTTTAACTCTTAGGCAGACAAGAGTTAAAGAACCTCTAGTTCAGGGTTTGTTTCCACTGGATCTGAGGGAAGTTTTATAACATCAGGCATTTGTCAATAGCCTTTCCCACACTGTTAACCTCTGTCATTATGCAAAATCTGGAATAATAAATGAAATCAAATATAAAAATTACACAAATAAACTGGAAAGCAAAAAATGTAAAGTCAACACATATGCTGAAATGGATAATATTAAAAAGGAACCAGCAAGGAAATTGAGTAGAAATTACAAGTGGGTGAGGGGCGACCAGAATAGAAATTAAAAGTGGGGGAGGGGCGACCAGCGAGCCTTTCCAGAGAAGGAACTTAAGTGTGCAGCTGGGGGCCAGGAACCTGGCATGAAGATCAGGTATAAGCTATGACCTACAAAACTAAAAAAAGGGCTTTTTTATGACCCTGTCAGTGACTCTGAACCCATTAATGTTCTATCTACATAGATAAAAGGGAAGAAAAGAAGCAGGTCAGAAAGATGTGGTTTAGAAGTAGGATTCATGGACTGTTTCTATGGCTGATAATAAGGAAGTAGGGCATAGAGAGAACTGCTTCTGGCAATCTCTGGGTAGAAATAAGCATTCCTTTCCTGATTGTTCCTCCACCCATCCTGTGTATCTAATTGAGAATGTCCATGCCAGGACAATGAGTTGTATAAAGCCAGATTCAGGACAGGGAACACTCAGGTCCTTGAGAAAGGTGTTGTAAAACCTATGATTCAACTACTACTGTTACCACCAATATCACCACCACCACCACCACCACCACCATCACCCTGAGCACCATTGCCACAATTATCACCGCCACCATCACCACCACTACCATCATCACAATCATCTCCATTGTCATCACTACCACCTTCACCACCACCACTATAATAATATAACTAAACAATAAAAATAATAATAGCTAACAGTTATTCAGTACTAAGGATGTACCAGACATTGTATTAAACTCTTACACATGGCCTGTAAGCCACTGGGAGGCCGAGGTGGGTGGATTGCATGGGCTCAGGAGTTTGAGACCAGCCTGAGCAAGAGTGAGACCCCGTCTCTAATAACAATGAAAAACAAGGCAAGAGGCTCCCATGAGCCCAAGAGTTTGAGGTTGCTGTGAGTTATGAACCGATGGCACTCCACCAAGGGCAATAAAGTGAGTCTGTCTTAACAAAATAATAAATAAGTAAATAAGCCCTTACACATATTGACTCATTAAATCCTCACAACAGGCTCAGCGCTAGCTCAAGTGGCTAAGGTACCAGCCACATACACCAGAGCTGGCGCATTTGAATCCAGCCCGGGCCTGCCAAACAATGACAACTACAACCAAACAATAGCTGGGCATCGTGGCAGGCACCTGTAGTCCCAGCTACTTGGGAGGCGGAGGCAAAAGAATCACTTAAGCCCAGGAGTTGGAGGTTGCTATGAGCTGTGACATCACAGCACTCTGGCGATAGCTTGAGGCTCTGACTCAAACAGACAGACAAACAAACAAAAAAATCCTCACAATAATCCTATTGTGCATTTCTATGGTAGGAGGGTAGGCAATGGAACTGGGGTTGGGGAAAGGAGTTGAATTATTCATAGTTCTAAATGATGAGCAATGGCTTGAGAACTATCTAGAGAAATCCCATCACAGTAGAAAAACAGGCTTAGAGCCCGCGGTGGCTCACGCCAGTAATTCTAACACTTTGGGAGGGTGAGGTGGGTGGATCACTTGAGGTCATGAGTTCGAAACCAGCCTGAGCCAGACCAAGACCCCCATCTCTATAAATAGCCGGGTGTTGTGGTGGGTGCCTGTGGTCCCAGCTACTGGGACCTAAGTCAAGAGGATTGACTTAGACAAGAGGATTGCTTGAACTCAAGAGTTTAAGGTTGTTGTGAGCTATGATGCCACGGCACTTTACCAAGGATGACAAAATGAGACTCTGTCAAAAAAAAAAAGAAAGAAAGAAAAGGAAAAAACAGGCTTAGAGAAAAACAAAGACAGCCAGAGGGAGCCAGGGCCTTGCAGCTGGGCCTCGCAGCTGGGCCTCAGCTGCATCAGGGACAATCCCCTGAGAATAGATGTGCGGTCTGATTGTGCTTCAGCTTCTGCTTTCTCCAAGGCCAGAAGTACCCCCACTAAGTTTCTAACTTTTTTTATACCTTAGAACATATTTCATTCATCTATACGAGTGAATGGGTGGCAGCCTTCCTTATCCCTCACTTCAGGCAGACCAACTCGAGTTTACCTTCTGGTTCTCTCTCTTATTAGTTCTCTGACCTTGGGGAATATATTTATCCTTCTAAGCTTCAGTTTTCTTATCTACAAAACTGTACCACAACTATTTTATAGTTTGCTATAATGTTAACAATGTATATAATGCACATAACACATTCTACATATTCAGTGACTCATGTCATTACCATTAAGAAAACTATTTGCTTTCCACAAATTGTACATTTGATAGGAGGACACTAAGCACAACACTTGCTGATATGAGCTTAAACAGGTCTGCAGGACTAACATTTAGTTTTCATTTGGAAGAAAAATCTGGGTAGGAGTATTCATGACTATTAGCTTTGAGAAGGACTAGGCCTCCACAACAGGCCTAGCCCAATGAAAAAAAAGAAATGGGGGTGGGGGACAAGAAGAATGCTGCCATGACTGTAAAATCTACAGTCTGCAACAGATTTTATACTCTGCAAAGACTGTAAAATCTGCGATCTACTACAAACACTGTAAAACCAACACCACACATTTTCTAGCGTGTGTATATGGTTTGAAAAGATGTAAAATCAAACGAAGTAAAATAGAATTTGAAAAAGTATCTTCAGGAAATATGTACTCACATCTACACACACATTTATATTCCATATCTTACCTGCCTCCATAGGCTGACGGCATATTACATGTAATTACTACATTTTCCTCACATACATTCAAATGCACCCCTCCCACACACACGTTAAAAATAACATAGAGGCCTTAGGTTCACATTCTATTGATATTTATTGGATGCCTAGGTATTTGGTCACTGTTATATCCATGACCTAATTTGATCCTCACAAGAACTCTATGACATAGGAGACATCACCATTCTGCAGATGACAAAACGAAGGCCCTGAGGGGCCAACAGCAAGACCCAAGAGAGGTAGTAGGTGCAAAGCTTGAATTAAAGCCTAGTCCTGGGCTTGGCACTTGTGGCTCAAGTAGCTAAGGCTCTAGCCACATAGACCTAAGGTGGTGGGTTCGAATCCAGCCTGGGCCCACCAAACAACAATGACAGCTACAACCAAAAAATAGCCGGGCATTGTGGTGGGCGCCTGTGGTCCCAGCTACTTGGGAGGTGGAGGCAGGAGACTCGCTTAAGCCCAGGAGTTGGAGGTTGCTGTGAGCTGTGATGCCAC
>NW_003852409.1:9360826-9362670 GCF_000181295.1 Otolemur garnettii | reverse complement strand
CTCTACCCAGGGGGACAGGTTGAAGCTCTGTCTCAAAAAAAAAAAAAAAAAAGTCTAGTCCTGATTCTGAGTTTCACCATTTCCATCCTACTAGATTCTCAAAACGTTTCCTACAAATACCATTAGTAATTTTAATTGGTCTGCATTAACTTTGAATATTCTATTTCTAGCATTCCAAAGTTTACCTTGCTTATAAGTAATTATCTCTTAACTAATTCATAAGTGAGCATTTACAGAGTAAGAAAAGTGCTTCTATCAAACAGACATATTTATGATTTATTAAAATTTCACTTTCTTGCATTTCGCTTGGAAAATGTCCTTAAACCAGGTAGATAAATGCTTACATTAGCTTCAGTTTTTACTTTTAACAAAATGAACTGTGTGGCGATTTTATTTCCTTCTTTGACAATGAGACAAATAACAAATTCTTAAATAAGCGTAGCACTAGCAGACCAGATTCTTGTAACAACCAGAAACCTACAGATGAGTGTTTTTTAACTGAGAGGGTAAGAAGCTACAAATCATTTCAGAAAGGTTTCTCAAAACACTCAGCTGACTTTTGCTCCCAGCAGGGAAATGATTAGGAACGGGCACATGAATTTTGAACAAGCTTCGCAGGCCAACTCTGATTATATTCCTTCACCTCTATACCCCTCCCTCTAGACTCTTTACCTCTGAGGAGAAAAACCAAGATCATAGATAATCCATAAACCTAAGTTATAATAAGAGCCATTTTTTTCTTGCTAGCCTTAGTCAATCTCTTACTAGACCTATTAATAACTTAAAAACAGCTTTGTTTAAGTTGCACATCCCTTAGAGGAAGTGGTATGAATAAAATATCAAAAGTGGGAATGAAAGAAGGAAGAGAAGCAACAAGAGGAAAACAGGCCATAAATGAAAGGGCCTCGACACCTGCAGGCGCTGCGTACACAACGTGCACACAGCACCCTCACGTGATGCAGAGAACACATTTGCAAAGGGAATTGCAAAGTAGCCTGAGCACGCTTTGAACTTAAAAGTTAGATGGAAATGGAGAAAAATGCTCAGACCAAACTGCAAAGCAAACATGCCAGAGTAGAGCAGATACAGCTTGTCAATATATGTATATGTTACAATTGAGGTGGTTTCCAGGAATTATTTGAGGGAGAGAAAAATAAGTCTATTTTCTTTGGAAAAACAATAACAGATTACCACCAATAGGCGGGGAAAGGAAAGTGAGATAATTAAAATGTCCTGTCCACACAGTGAATGAGGGGACAGCTGTGCCAAAGATAAAGACAAGGCCATGAGTCAAAGGAAGGGCGTTAGCCGCAGCAGCGCAGGGAAGGGACGGGAGCTGCAGAAGGGCTTTCAAAGCCGTCCTCAGAGCAAGAAGGTGACACTGAGTGACATGAAGCCACCGAAGACTTAACAACTCTCTTTTGCTTTCACTTTCTTCACTGAAGATAGTAGGTAAAGAAAGGAGTTTACCTTGAGTCACAAAGCATCTCAGGCTCTGTCCTCACAACATCCCAATTCGACAAATGAGGGAACTGACTTAGGAGTTGGGTGACCAACCTAAGGCCACACTGACTTCAATCCCGGGAGATCGACTCCCAAATGTTATTCTTTTCAGTTCAAACTGGAAAGTGAGAATAAATGTAATGGAGAGTGAGTCCAGGTCGTATGATTCAATTGGGGGAAAATCCTCCGGGATCCTAGAGCAGACAAAGCACTACTGGGTACAAATTAGTGCTCCACTCTCATGGTACATGAACCTCATATAATGAGGATTGAACAGGATGATACGGAAATGTTGCACTGACCACCAACATTAGTGTCTGGTCCTTGGATGGATACTTTGT
>NW_003852409.1:9350226-9360670 GCF_000181295.1 Otolemur garnettii | reverse complement strand
GCCACAACGCCCGACTATTTTTTTTGGTTGCAGCCATCATTGTCGTTTGGCGGGCCCGGGCTGGATTCGAACCCGCCACCTTAGGTGTATGTGGCTGGCGCCTTAGCCACTTGCCACAGGCGCGGAGCCTGGATGGATACTTTGTATACAAAATTCATGCAACACAGTTCTTGAATGCAAGTAATTACAGTCTAGAGAAGAACAAACAAAAGTACAAACAGGCTCTTCAAAACCTGGGGATAGGAGGCAAGGTTGAGAGGGCAGTGGAAATTGGGTAATTCTGCAAGGAGGATAAAAGGTTAGAGGAAATCTTAAGGAGGAGGCAGCAGTGTCTAAGCCGCACTTTTAAATTGACTAGGAATTTTCCCAACAGATAGGGAAGGGAGCACTTTAGGCAGAGGAAACTGCATGTCTAAAAGCATAGAATCATGAAAGAGCATATTTAAGGAACTGCAAATAACCTGAAAGAGTCGACTGTAGGATGAGGCATCAAAAGCTATGCGCTGAGAAGCGGGGGTAGAAGGCATAGCCATCCTTAGGATCTGGAGCACCTCACAGCTCTGCTCCATCAGGCAACGGGCACTCAGATGGCCACAGCACAGTGACACGCTGGCCTGGCCAGCCCCTTGGGTTTAAGGCCAGAGAGGGAACAGCTAGGGCACAGCGGCACTGCTCCAGAGATGAGCCTTTGCCATTAAATTGCCTCCTGCTGCCATGGCAACTCTTTCTGACAAGGCTTTTTGGAGCAAAAGGTGGCAAGCAGATACTAGATCTGCTGGTCGCCTCCTGCGGAATTTGGCTTCTGTCCTCTCTAATCAGGGCGGAGGCACTGCAGCACAGGCGCTGGGAGGCTGGCTGAAAAATCCCCTTGTCGCCTTCTGCTTTAGTGATTCTTGACACGCGTCTTCCCCAGAGGGGAATAAAAATGGAGTCTGATCATTTTTCCAATTATTACCTCATATCAATTTACAATTTATAGCCCCTTTCCACGGAATGTGTTGCTGTGAGTAAATCACACCAATAGGAAAAACACGACAGCCTAGCAGAGGCTTCTGTTGTTGCTAAACGCGGGCTATAGAGAGCCTTGCAGAGCTGTACTCCACCCGCGGTGAAATTCTGCCCAGGAATTCTGCCTCTTATTCCCGGCGGGGGTGAGGGTGGTGGCAAGCAAGTCCAGTCATTTCAATGGGGGGGGGGGGACAGACTCAAATGTTCCATAAACAGCTGTATTACATTAGGCCAGAGCTATGGGGCTAACCCACTAACTGCAATACATAATTAACTAAGTCTTTGTTGGCTCCCAACTTTCTGGAAGAGAGCTAAGGGGGGAAAGAGAGAGGCAAGATGAAAGCAGTGATTTGTCTTCAAAATTGTAGCTCTAGCTAGAGGCTGAGCAAGCTGTGCCATGTTCACAACACCCCCGATACTGCATGGACGGGACAGGGACCAGAAGGAAAGAACTGAAGGTGAGCAGTGGGAAACCAGACACGTGCGGTTGATGACACAGGTGTGCCACTGAGCCCACTGTCCCCCAAGTCTAATGAGGAAGAAGCAAAAATCTCCTGAGAAAGAGGTACCACTTATTAAAAATAAAACCTAAGGATACCTCTCGCCAACCCCCAAAGAGGTCCCCAAACTCTCAGCACAACAGTCTCCAGCTCTCCTGTCTCTCTCAATTTGCAGATAACTGGGAAGAAAAACTTTCATAGTCTTTTCTGGTAATTTGCAGCATTGGGAACCGAAAATAACTTAAAAGTGTAGAGGAAGCCCAGGATCAGATTAAAACAGCAACCCAGGGAGAAGGTTCGCCTCTCTGACCTCATTCCCCCAGGTTTTCTCCCACTGGTCTCCTTTCTGTTCCTCAAGCAATCTGGGCCTTGGCACTGCCTCTCTGCTGGGAAGGTTCTTTCTCTAGATAGCAACAGAGCTAGCTCCCCTGCTCCTTCCAGGTCTTCACTCCAAAGCCACATTCTCAGGGAAGCTTTCCCTGGGCACCAGGTCTAACGAGCTGACGCTCCACTCTGATGAGTCTTCAGATTTCCTGCTTTTACAGCTGCTCACACCCTGCATATTTTACTTACTTATCTGCTTATTATCTGCTTCTACCAGTAGAATATCAGCTCCAAGAGGGCAGCAATATTTAACTGTATAATTCATCACTTATATCCTTAGTGCCTAAAAATAATGCCAGGAACAAGGAAGGAGCTCCATAATCTCTTACTGAATTAATAAACAGATGGTGATTGTGTAAGATTTTTGCCTAGTGCGGCCAAAGGGAAGGAAAGGTAGGGAAGATATTTCAGAGAGAAGAGAAACACCTTCTCTGTAGTATTAAACACCTACTCTGCCAAGTACAGGACAAAATAAGTACTAGGGATACAGTGATGAATAAGCCCACACAAATAAGTACCTCCCTCTTTGGTGTTCCCAATCCGGAGGGTAGGGAGAGAATTATGACCAGTGTTTAAGTGGTACAGCAGGGAAAGGAGGATAACAGAGGAGGCGTCAAACGGGTCCCATGAGTGTGGAACCAGGAAAGGTGTGCAGTGTGCAGAGGAGGGATACTTAAAAGAATGAGTAAGAGCTAGGCAGGTGTGGAGGAAAGGGGGTGAGAGCAGGGAGGGGTCTGAGTACACAAAGGCATACAGGAGGAAGAGGGCATAGCACAGTTGATTAGATGACAAAGGTCAGGATGGTTGATTATAAACTGCGATGAGAGAGACAGGTGGCTGGACAGGCAGCTGGAGCAGGAGACTGCAGGGCCTTGAAGATGTGACAAGGCTTGGAGTTCATCGTAAAGGCACTGGGAACTATTGGGAGTTCACCAAATACTATGTGGAGAATGAATTAGAGGTGAACAAGAGAGAAAGTAAAAAGACTGGTCAGGAGGCTCCTTAATTTCTATCTAGAAATGATGACTTGGACTAGAGAGGGAATAGGAAAGAAAGGGAGATCTCAAAGGTACTTAGGCACTATGAAGAAAATTTGATGACTGATGGAGAGAAAAGAAAAAGTAAAGGATAATGCGTCTGATTTAGACAGAGGAGGCCAGGGCATTCTGGTTTGGACTCCTGCTCCACTCAGTAAGACAGGGCACCGAGGGGGAACAGTGGTGTTACGGAGAGGGAAGGATGATGTTCTAACTTCAGACAAATCGAGTATGAGGCGCCTGTGAAGTGTTTACATGGGCCCAGACCGTTGGCTGTAGGGTCTAACAGTGAAATCTAATCAGGAAACAGCAATTTGGGGATTATTAATACATAAATAGTAACTTATTCCTATGAATGCATGAGACCACCAGAGTCAGTATGTGGAGTTGTGAAATCTGTGGCTCTCCTAAAAACGTAAGCAAAATTTGGTGCGAAAATTCATGCGGATTTGTATTTTTTTGTATACACACTTCTGTGTATTTTTCTGAAGACACACTTCATAGTTCATAGTTTTGAACAAACTGTCAATGGCTTAAAGGGATTGAAACTTAAAAGTAAGATGAAAAGAGCCAAGGGAGCTACTAACGTTGGAAGTGGGAAAGCATGGGAAGGAAAGTTTCTGTTTAGCTACAAAATCTGCTTCCTCCTTATCCACAAGGAAAAATAATTGCCAGAATGCAAACCAAGAGTCACTGACAGCAAACCACGTTCCTTCTACCAAACTGTGGCAAGAAAGAGAATCAAAACACCTTTAGAAACGTCTCACAAGAGTTAAAAAAAAAAAGTTTCTACCTAGTCCAGTTAATTAGAACATCCCTAAATCCAAATTCATTGTCAATACTATATAGTCAGAGGGTATAGTCTAAAAACCACCGTGTTCCAGCACTCATATGGATAAATAACTGTGCTGATGACCACAGATTTCATTTTCTTTTTAGGTTAACAGCTTTAAGGAGATATAATTAACACACCATAAAATTCACTTGTGTAAACTTTGCAATTCAATGTTTTTAAAGTATATTTGACTGAGTTGTTCATGATTGTATTTACATGGATTCATCTGTTACTCCAACTTAATTTTAGAACATCTTTGTAACCCCCAAAACAAAACTTCATATTCATTAGCTGTCACTCCCCATCTGCTGCGGTTTGAATATTTGCCCTAAAACTCATGTTGACATTTCATCCCCAGCGTGGCAGTATTGAGAGGTGGGGTTTTTAAGAGGTGACTGAATCATGTGGGAGTCCTCATGAACAGACCAATGGTTAAATGGCTTAGTAGATTAATGAGCTAATGAACTAAGGGGTTATCATGGGAGGTGAACTGGTGGCTTTATAAGAAGAGGAGGAGAGACCTGAGGTAGCATGTTAGTGTGCTCAGCCCACCCCAGCCATGTGACACCAAGTTGCCTTGGGTCTCTGCACAGAGCACCAGCCAGAGGGGGATCCTTGACCTTCTCAGCCCTTCATAACTATAAGAAATAAATCCCTTTTCTTTATAAATTACTCAGTTCCAGGTATCCTGCTACAGGTAACAGAAAATGGATGAATATACTATCCTTTTGTGTCCCCTACCCCTCAACCCACATTAACCACTAATCATTCTATTTTCTATCTCTATATATTTGCCTATTCTGGACATTTCATGAAAATGAAATCATGCAATATGTATTTCTTGTGGCAGGCTTCTTTTATTTAATACGAAGTTGGACAATTAAGTTCACGAACTTGTCCTAGAGAAAGTGTTACATACCTCACTGCTGACTATCACTATGGTCACCTTCCAGTAATCCTCACCCTTTGGGAAGCTGTGCACCAACACCAGCACCTGGTCCACCCTTCAAAGCAATTTTGAAATTCTTTCTGGAATGACCATCACGGCTGTTGAAATATGGGGTCTAACAATTAAGTTCGCAAACTTGTCCTGGACAAAGTGCTACATACCTCATTGCTAAATATCCCTATGGTCACCAGATGGCCAAGGGGAATACTTCAAAGGTGACTGTAGTGATACTCAGTAATGAGGTATGTAGCACTTTTTCTAGGATGAGTTTGCAAACCTAATTGACCACATATAATGCTTTTAAGTTTCATCCATGCCACCGCATGTATCAGGACTTTGTTCTCCTTTATGGCTGAATACTATTCCATTGTATGGATATACCACATTTTGTTTAGCCAGTCATCAGTAGAAGCACATTTCTGTTGGTTGGCTGTTATGAATAATGTTGCTATAAGCAACATTATAGTAACATTATTTCCACATTGTGTGGAAATGTGTTTTTATTTCTCTTAAGTAGACACCAGGGTGTGGGTCATATGGTAATGTCATGTTAATATTTTAAGAGTAGTGCACACCTGTATACCGAGCTACATGGGAGGGAGGCTGAGGCAGGAGGATCACTTGAGCCCAGGAAGTTTGAAATTGCAGTGAGCTATGATAATGCCACTGTATTCCAGACTGGGTGACATAGTAAGACCCTGTCTCTAAAAACTACCAGACTATTTACCAGAGTGGCTGATCCATTTTACATTCCTACTAGCAATGCATGAGGGCTCTTATTTCTCTATCTCCTGGCCAAAAACTTGTCTTTTTTATTATAACCATTCTAATGGATGTGAAGTGTTAACTTGTTTTGTTTTTGATTTGCATTTCCTTGATGGCTAATGATGCTAAGCTGTGCCTATTAGCTATTCATATATGCTCTGGAGATATATCTGTTCAAATCCTTTGCCTATCACAAATATCTTTTAAATCTGTAAGAAAGAAAGAGTGAGGAAGAGACTAAATACTGTCATAACAGTATGAAAAAAATTGTATTACAAGAAAAAAACTAAGACGAAAGCATGAGGAAAAGAATACTCAGGAGAGGCTCGGTGCCTGTGGCTCAAGTGGCTAAGGTGCCAGCCACGTACACCTAAGGTGGCGGGTTCAAATCCAGTCCGGGCCACCAAACAACAATGACAGCTGCAACAACAACAACAACAAAAAATAGCCGGGCGTTGTGGCAGCGCCTGTGGTCCCAGATACTTGGGAGGCTAAGGCAGGAGACTCACTTGAGCTCAGGAGTTGGAGGTTGCTGTGAGCTGTGATGTCACAGCACTCTACCCAGGGCGACAGCTTGAGGCTCTGTCTCAAAAAAAAAAAAATACTCAAGAGAAAATATAAGAGAGGCGAAGGAGGTGGACGAAAGACTGGAGCAGGCAAGAAAGAACACTCAAGATGGACAGAGAGAAGCCTGTGGTCAGAGTGGGGAACTCTTGAATTAGTTTATTGATTTTATAGGTGGAGCAATTAAGGATGATGAGAAAGACCAAGCAATGTGTATGGAAGAGCGAGTGCTGAAAGCCTCCACAAGGAAAAAAAAGAACAGCTCCCAAGGCTAGAGAATCAATGAGACAGAATACGGGAAAGTGCTTTGTAAACTACATAAACGTAAAGTTGGTTAAAATAGCTGCGCTTTCCCCATCCGGGTTACAAAGGGACGAAGCTTTGATAAGCAACTTTGAAGCTTGTTTTGGATGATGATAAGGAAGATTGTAAGAAATAGCAGTTAACGCTCACAGTACCAGGCACTGTGCTAAGGAATACATGTCATTTATTATAGTTATTCCGAGGCAGTAGGTACTACTATTATTTTCATTTTACAAACGACGATCTTCAGGCCAAACATTAGTGTTGTTATTTTCAATGGTGTCAACTATCTTTTGGGCATCTGTCTACTGGACCTACCCTTACAGATATATCCTGAATTACATGAAAAATCTTACCCATTATAGAAAAACTACAAACACTATTCTCATTGTGCTGCTTTTGTTTCTATACCAGAGAATCTATTTTTTAGATAATCAAACATGCCCACTTTAGTACTAATTTTTTTCAATTACCTCCTCTCTACAATCAAATATTTATCTTAAAATACTTAATTCATCTGAAATTTATTTTCCACGGTATGGGATTAAAATAGACCTAAATGTAGCTTTCTTCATATTATCATTCAACCCAATGTTTTTGTTAAACAGTGATTGCTTTCACAGTTTTTATTTCACTTGGCTTCTCATCTATTAAGCCACTATCAGGTTATTTCTGCTATTTCTAGTTTGTTTCCATCTCTGTCATTAATCTACATTCAGGTAGTTTTATTAATGTACTTTAGAATGGGGTTTGGTCCAGAATGGCAACTCCTTTTATTGTCTTCTAACCTACACAATTTATTAAACAGACAATGACAACTACAGATAGACAGTCCACTCTGTGAGTCTCCCCACCCTCCTGTGTTTTGTTTGGCCAGGACATTAACTGCCAACACTTGAAAATCACAATAACAGGTCTTGTGTGCTACCTGCCACTCTTCTCCCCACCCACAGATTTCTGGCTTCTCTTTAAAAATTAGCATCACTGGGCTCATCTACCCACCTGGCAAAACTCGGCCTGAGTATCAGCTATCTCCTTTGAATGGGGGCACATTTCAAAGTGTCCAACATTCCCTGTTGTCTTAGTCCTAGTTCACCTGAGTGTTTTATAGTGTCTGCCGAGAGTCTTTTGGATGTGCAACCTCTAGTGAAATCTATGCGTGTCCATTTCTGCCTTCAAAGCAAGAAGGTTCACAGCTAATTTGGTGTTTGACTTCAGTAACTGCGCTTAGCCTGGATGTCTGGTTTGATCTCTCTTCCCTACTTCCACTGTGTACCTCCCCACCTTTCATCCCCATTTCATTGTCTTACAAGATATGCACCCCATTTTAATCCTCTCAAATTATTTTATGCATGAGAATAATTCTTAAATACGTTCCCCTCCCCAAATCCCTGCCTTTACTCTGTGACTTATGCTATCAATCAAGTTCAATCCAACATCCTATTGCAATCTCAACGGATACTGTGTTAAATCTACAAAATAACTTTGTTAGTATCACATCTTTACTAAGACTATTCAACCAGGGCTAGACTGTTTTTCTCTAATCACTTGTGTATTTTTCTTTCTATTAAAGTACTACAATTCTCCACATTTGGTCTGTATGAATTTGTTAGATTTTGTTTTTCAATAAAAGAAGTATTATTTTTTTCATTATATTTTCTGTATACTGCTAAAAAATGACTGAATTTAGTTATGCATATTTCATAACCCATAATTTAAACACCTCATTTCAAAATATATTTTTGTTGGATATCCTAAATATTCCACATTATAACCCCCAGTCATTGGCAAATAGTATTGTTTTTCCTTCTAAAAATTGGTACATTTTCCATTTCTCTTTTTTATATAATTTGTTGCAACTGATTATTTTAAACAATGCTATAGAAAAGGCGTTATCCTTATTTGTTTAATTTCAGGTAAACTCTTTCTATTTTCCATCTTGTTGGTAGTCACTGCTACTAGAAACTCCTCAGCCTCCCTTCATGCCCTCAAACTTAAAATGGATTTGCAACAAAGGCGCCAAGGTAATTCAGTGGGGAAGATAACTATATTGTTGTGTAGAGGAAAAAAGATGAACCTTGACCTTTTCATCACACCATATACAGAAGTTAAATTGAAATGAAGCATAGGCATAAACACAAGAGCCAAATAAAAGACTTCTAGAAGGATAGGAAAAATATCTTGTGACCTTGGGGTAAGGGAATGATTTCTTAGAATGTAAAAGCATGGATAAATTAGACTTAATCAAAATTAAAAACTTCTGCTCATCAAAAGATGCCATTAAGAAAACAAAAAGGCAGACTACAGATAAGAAAAGATATTTGTAAATCACAGACCCAGCAAAGGTCTTATGTCCAGATTATATAAAGAACTCATATATCTCATTAATATTAACTAATTTGTTAAAAATGTTTAAAAAGACAGGAATACTTCACAAGATAGATGAATGGGCAGCCAGCACTTAAAAAGGATGCTCATTAGAAATGTGCAAATTAAAACCACTATAAGATATCGATATCAGAATTTCGCTCTACAGTAGGTCCTTGGTCTCAGGGATTCGAAGAATGAACCCACAGACCACAGATCAGTGGTAAGATAGGACTTTTATTAGAAGTTAAAAAGGAATACAGAAGAAATAAAAAGCACCAAAGCTTCTGGAAGGGGGAAAGAACTGAAGAACTTTGGGAGTCTACATGTGGGCTCTTTTATCTAGGGGTCTTAAGTCTAGAGGATTAGACAAGGCTGGTGGTTGGTAGATGGAAAAACATCTTTTCAAAGTTAATGAGTGCATTAACAAGTGAATGTAGTTCCTCCTTCACTAGGGCGAGGTTATCAGGTCCTTTACAATCTTTGTCCCTGAGAAGGGATTAGGGTGTGTGCTCCTACACAAGGTGGAACCACCCAAAAAACCATCACAAGCTGCTTTGTTCATGACCTTATCAGAGCCCAGAGGGTGTGTCCCGAAAAAGGCAGTCTGCTTGTGCTTGGAAATGGGGGTCTGACCTCTGAGCACACCTGGGCCTAGAGAATGAGGGGGCTCCCTGTCTAGCCCTGAGTGGTGGAATCCTGTATCAATACTACTACACATCTACTAGAATAGCTAAAATAAGAAGACTGATAATATGAAATGTTACTGGGGAGGTAGGGCAACTGTCTTAGTGGAAATACAAAATGGTGCACCCACATTGGAAAACAGGTTGACAGTTTATTGCATAGTTAAACATACCCTTACCATTCAGCAATCCCAATCCCAGGTATCTAAGTAAAAGTAATGAAAGTATCCACAAATGATCATATATACAGATTTTCAAAGCAATATTATTTGTAATATAAAAATATTACACATAAAATAACCCAAATATCAAAATAAAATAAAATAAAATTGATGAACAGACAAAACAAAATGTAGAATATCCACATGACATACTCCAGAATTTATGAGGAACAAACTCTACATATATTTACTCATGAATCTTATAACATTATTATGCTATGTAAAAAAAAAAAAGCAGACACAAACACCACATACTGTATGAGTCTATGTATTTGACATTCTAGAAAAAACAAAACTGACAAAAAGCAGGTTAGTGTCTGCCTGGGACAAGGATAGGGGCAAGACTGACTACAAAGGGGCACAAGATAATTTCCTGGGGGGTGAAAGAAGTGTGGATTATGGTAGAGGGTACATGACTAGGGTGACCAGATTTTAACATTTGTAGAGTGGGACAACATGGCCGGGGGGCGGGTCCGGGCCTGACAACAATGCAAACTTTGATAAGCAGTTCTCGATAATCACTTCTCAACAATTATTTGTTATTATTACAGTTTAACATTATAAAATTAACAAACATAATATAAAACTCATATTCTGGTGAAATAGCCACATGGCAGCCAAAAACCATATATTCCCTTCCTGTTCTTCCACTCGCATTCTTTCCAAAAATCGGGACTTTTTAACAATGTCATGGGATGTGGGACAAATTGTTCAAAAGCGGGATGTCTGGTCACCCTATACATGACTGCATATAGTTATCAAAATTCAAACTATAGTTGCAATGGGTAAATTTTATTTTATGTAAGCTATACCCCTCAGTAAAAT
>NW_003852409.1:9347360-9349387 GCF_000181295.1 Otolemur garnettii | reverse complement strand
AACTTCTTGGTTGTTCTCAACGCTCACACTTGGATAAACATAAATAGGTGGCAAACCAATGACTGTAAAAGCTATATAGTTGAGGCGGTTAATAATTACCCAAAGCATAATACGAAGGTCACTATCCATCAGCTCATCAGCTCATGTCCAATGACAAAGGCATTTTAAAATCTTTACAGGTGCCTAGTTAGGTTGGAATCAACCCACATAGTGAGACTCTGGGTTAAAGCATGTGTTATCAGCTATTGAACCCAGATATAACAAGTAGGCATACCTAGTGAAACAACACAGAGAAAAACCAATCACCCCCATCCTTGTCTAGCTGCACACATGCCATCTAGTTCTGCTAAGTGGCTTTTTACTTCCCTATTTAGAAATGTAAAACATTGGGACTTTCAACTCCTGCATTTTCTAAGGTATGTAGTTTGATTTCTTTCAAATTGCTAGCAGTAGTATCCACAGCAAGTATTATTTAGAAGTAGAATTACAGTAGCAATACAGATATTACTTTTGTTAAGAGTCAAAAAGTTCAGGCTAAAGAACGGCATGGTAGGCTTGTCGCCCGTAGGTCAGTGGCTAGGGCACCAGCCATATACACCGAGGCAGATGGGTTCAAACCCCGCCTGGGCCCACTAAACAATGACAATTGCAACAAAAAAAAACAGCCAGGCATTGTGGTGGGCGCCTATAGTCCCAGCTACTTGGAAGGCAAGAGAATTACTTAAGCCCAAGAGTTTGAGGTTGTATGAGCTGTGACGCCATGGCACTCCACTAAGGGTGACCTAGTGAGACTCTGTCTAAAAATACATAAATAAATAACAACATGGTCACAAAATATGACAATAAGTACTTTCCCAAAGATACCTCCATGAATTCGCCTTCTGGAAATTTAGCTATCATTCTTATAACTTTTAATATTCTCCATGAGAGAAAATGATAGTTTAAGTTTGGGGGGAGACAAAAACTTATGTGGATTTTCAACTGGACATCCCTAACCCTCCCCCTGTAGAGTTCTTCCTATTTGTGGGTCTAGGACTTCTCTTCCTCCTGAAGATTTAAATCAAATTTCTGTTTACTGAGTGACTAACTATCCGTCCCCATTCTTGAGAACTGTGTTTATTATTTTATTTGGCCCTCAGCAAACATTTATTAAAAACTCTGTGATAGAGACTTTTATTAGAATTAATAAAGTAGGAAGCAATTTAAATGGCCAAAGAAAAGGTAGTTTGTTTACATTTATTTATTAATTCATGAACTATATTTCTTAGCCATCTTCTTTAGGTTAAACACTTGAGGTCATACTCTTGAGCACAAAATAGGCATACATTTTTTATCTCATGGAAGTTACAATCTCACAAAGAAAACAGAACTTAATGAAATCATTACATAGTCACAATTTTTTTTTTTGAGACAGACTCTCACTATGTCACCCTTGGTAGAGTGCTGTGACATCACAGCTCCCAGCAACCTCTAACTCCTGGGTTCAAGGGAGTTTCCTGCCTCAACTTCCCAAGTAGCTGGGACTACAGGCGCCTACCACAACACCTGGCTATTTTTTGGTTGCAGCCATCATTGTTGTTTGATGGCTGGATTCGAACCTGCCAGATCAGGTGTATGTGGCTGGTGTCTTAGCAGCTTGAGCCATAGGTGCTGAGCCATTTTAGCACTTTTAATTTATATTTCTCTAGTTCTTTATACACTGACAGATTAAAGAAAAATGTTCTTCCTAAATAGATGGTTATGTGGCATAGTATAGGCCCAGAAAGGCTGGCAAGTGTTTAAAGAGTGAACATATTCTTTATATTGGTACAACCTCCTAACAAATCCTTTTCATAAACTAATAAGCTAATTAGCAATCATGGGATAGGGTGAGCCAGAGACACTAAACCTACAGAACCTTAAGCTTCAAAGAAAGTAAAATAGCCACTGAAGTCCTATTCGGTAGCCATGCAGAGATTCCAAAAATGAAGAGTTTATCTAATGTAAGACTAATATCTATTAAATAGACCAATTACCTCATCAAAAAG
>NW_003852409.1:9344762-9346617 GCF_000181295.1 Otolemur garnettii | reverse complement strand
ACAAAGGTGGGAAACTGGAATCACTACCCAGAGACAGCAGAGTATGTAATGCAAAGAGCGTGCGACTGAGTGTGCAGAGCTGAGCTGAGGGCTTTTTCTACTGCTGTCCCCATCAAGTCACTCATGTTTCCTGGACCCAGTTTCTTCACCTGTAAAACACAGGGGCTTAGTGATCTCAAGGGCCCTTTCAGCACAAACATTCCAAGCTGTGGGCTTCTGGGGAATGAGAAGAGAATGAACTAAAACCACATTCTGATTCTGTTTCATTAGGTACCCCATTAAGGGTTATGCAGGAATGTGAAAAAGATCTCAAATAAAATGCAATCTCCTGCAGATCTGACTCACACATGGATGTCGTTACCCTCCTCAGCTGTCTAGATCCTTACAACCTATTAACACAGATTATCTGAAATTTGAGAGGTATTTTAGGGTCATGGAACCTTTATCAGTGTTTGAGACTTTAAATGGCTTCATTAGAGGAAAGACAAAACAATAAAGAGAACTATATCTATGCAAAAGACTAGATAGACTCTCTATAGAAAATTCAATATTAATCTGTGACATGTACTGAGAAAACTTCTTAGCATCACAAAGAAAGTGGACATTAAGTTCTGTGCTAGGATTGTTTATAGAATGGAGGACAGAGTCCTAATAATGATATAATGCTGATGTGAAAAGATTAAAAGGAGTTTCCTACTTACCCTCACCCAGCTTTACAATGGCCTATGCTTAGTAGGAGCTATTTCCACCTTGAAATAAGCCTTTATTATGGTTAGTACTCTTCAGGGAATTTCTTCTCCTTGAGCATAGGTAGGATTTGAAACTTGCTTCTAGCCAACAGAATATGGCAAAGGTGATGGCATTCTCTCCTGTCTCAGGCACTCAGTACATGGGGATGTCTATGGTAGAAGCACAACATCCCACCCCTCCCCCAATCCTCTCCCCACAGGCCAACAAGGCTAAACCTGTGTCTCAGCACAATCCCCACATCTGCTAATGGAAGTATCTTAGAATTAAATAAATAGAAGCATCCCTGCTCTGTCTCAATCAATACAGAAGATAGGAGGCTTCCTTTCTGAGAATAATAATAGTTTTCTATCTAAAAATTGATAACATATACTCTAAAGCTACTTACATACCATAGATCTGAAAATTGTAGACAATCTAACATGTGGCAGAAGAGGTATGTTTTTAGAATTGCCCATCAGAGTTCAAAATATATACTACCACCTCACTTCCCACTGCCAAAAAACAGGCTACAAGCCATACTCACATTCTGTAATATTTTTACCACAGTAGCTCAGCTACAAAACAAGTCATTCTCCTACCTAGGCTTTAGTTGGCATTCACAAATATTTGATGGGGTGCTTTAAGAAGCATTAGATAGAATCTAAAGATTCATTTTGTCTCTGGCACTTCATGGTTTTAAGACGAATGAACTTTCCTGAGTTGACCTAGCCTCAGAAACTTATTTATACCATTGTTTCTAGGCAGAAAAGCTTTAAACACCTCAAGCAGCCAACTTAAAAATCAACCTTGGGAACATAATCCATTTGAAATTGGGTCTTTCCTGTATCTCATGAAATACTGTCTGCTATGCATCCTAAATATACTGGGTGGCCGTAAGATTCATGTGCAATTTAAACCAGTTGACTATTTTAAATTGCACATGAATTTTACAGCCACCCTGTATTATCAGGACAAAAATATTACTGGAGAAAAAGTAACACATTACAATTAGAATGATAAGGAAATAAAATAGTGCCTTTTCCTTACTACTAATAAAATTCTTACAGTCATCTTGGCATCTTAAATATTCTGGTTAAAACAGATCAAAGTTCTTCCCCCTTTCATC
>NW_003852409.1:9336656-9343759 GCF_000181295.1 Otolemur garnettii | reverse complement strand
CGAACCCGCCACCTTAGGTGTACGTGGCTGGCGCCTTAGCCAGTTGAGCTATAGGTGCCGAGCCAGTTTTGGAATATTTCATATGGAGGTTAGCTGTGAGACCCATCATAAGTGCTTCAAGAATTCAGATTGGCAGACAGGAAATAAGGAACTGCATAGAGGCAGAGTCGACTGAATATCATGAACTGTAACAGTGGCACACTGGAAACAAGGAGAGAAGACTGTGTGGGTGAAATGGGTCTACCCAGTGAGGCCGGCAGGACCTGGAGGGGGCTCCTCTTTGGTACTACAGCCAACCCACACATAAAAGGCTCTTGAGCAGGGAAATGTCAATATAAAAAAACCCTATCTTAAAGAACTTAATCCTATCACAGAATAAAGGATGGAGCAGATTAGAGATAAGAAGACCAAGAATAGATGTGCTAGCACAACAGTCTTCCATGAGGGGCTGACCAACACGGGGGGAGGATGTTCACACTCATTAATAATCATCAAAGACACGCAAATTAAAACTATAAAATAATATTTTCCGGTTTAACAAATTGGTAAAGAATAAGAACTAATAATACTAGCAAAGATAAAGCAATCTCAGACACTGGATGTAAATGGGACAGTCTTTATGAAAAGCCATAGAGCAATATGCATTAATAATTTTAAAATATTCAAATCCTCACACTCAGTAATTCACTCTTAGAATATTTACTTCTGAGGAAGTAAATTTATTTATCCATTCGGCAAGTATTTAACTGAGTACCTACTATGTTCAAGGCAGTGAGCTAGGCCCTGAGAATATAGCAGTAAAATAGATCACATCTTTTCTCTTGTGACAACTAAGAGAGACACACATTAAACAAATGATTAAAAAATGCATCATTGCAATATTATAGGATGCAATGAGAGTACCTTTAAATATTGGATTTAAACTGTGAGACCAAACAAGACCTCTCTGGGAAGTGACATTTTGAACTGAAGGATGAAAAATTTAGCCACATGAAGAATGGGAGGAATTTTCATTTTTCTGGTAAACGAAACAATACTCATGAAGGTAAGAAAGAATTAGTTGTTTGTGAGATTTCAGAGGACTCATTTGTTGGGTCCTAGTAAGCACTAGATGCTGTACTAGCATCTGAGGATAAGGAGAAAGTAAGCACAGTCCAGCCGAGATAATAGTGACAAAGCAGCTGTACTGGGGACCTAATGGAAGGGCCTGGCGTTCATAATGAAGCCAAAACAATATGAGGAAATGATTATAAAAGAAAGAAACCGATGCATTTAGCAGGAGAAAGAAGAGGATGGACTAAAGGCAACGAACAAAAAGACTGCTGCCTTTCTGTCTCTTTCAATCCAAATATTAGAGACTTACCTGGGAAAGATATGAAGAAAAATGTACCATTCATTAAAAAAGAAAATAAGCAGAAAAATTTAAATGGGTTAGCACGGAAAAGGTCATACTGCCGAAAGGTCAAAGTAGAGATGAAAACCAAATTTTAAACATACATACGTGAGTTAAGGAATAACAATACTCGGGAAACTATTTCCCCATACACAAACTGCTCTCAACTATGCTAAGCATTCAGGGCACAGCAAATACTTTTTCAGAGTAATAAGCAGTCTCTCTTTGCAAGAGGCAAAATGTACACAGACTAATTCAAGGATTTGAAATCTTGACCGACCAGATGAACCACAAGGATAAGCGGGGAAAAGTGGTATTTACACAAACCTTATGGTGAGAATATGTGTGGAATCATTAGCAAGTTATGAAAAGGAGCCATAAAAATGATTCTCACTCCAGGTGAGCAGTGCGCCTGAGGGAGGAGAGCCCTTTGCTTGTATCTCTTCAATTACCTAAATGATAATACTGTATATTTGGTATGTGTCAACAGCATTATAGAGTTAAACCATATTTTACAGTGTAGATGGTACCTTAAAAAAATGTGGAACTCTCTGTGCTATTTTCACAACTTCTATGAGTCTAAAATCATTTCAAAATAAAAAGTAAACAAGGTCAGGCACAGTGGCTCATGCCTGTAATCTTAGCACTTTGGGTGGATGATGTGGAGGATCACTTGAGGTTAGGAGTTCAACACCAGCCTGAGCTACATGGTGAGATCCAATCTTTACAAAACCCAGAAAAATTAGCTGGGCATGGCAGCGGGCACCTGTAGTCCCTGCCACTTGGGAGGCTTAAGCTGGAGGTTGCTGTGAACTAGGCTGACGCCACAGCACTCTAACCTGGGAGGCAAAGCAAGATCTACCCTCAAAAAATTTAAAAGAAAATCAAAAATTAAAAAAAGTAAACAAACAAAAAGACCTGGGTAGTCTTGGTAAAAAAATAACATGCAGCCTAAAATTTGTATTAATTTCTTGAGGCAATTATAAAGTAGAATAAATAAGACAATCCTCCAAATTGCTATAAATCCAATTTTCATTTCTCTCAAGGGCTTCAGGTGCGTATCAAGAGAAAAACTCCACACTGGATTTTCTACTGCCCTCCACTTAAGGGACACTGGGAAAGTTACTTCTACCTCTCTAAGCCTCTGTTACAGCCACCTCAAGTAGTATTATATGCTTATAGACCAGCATGTTACACAAATACTCATTGTTGTCATTTAAATTTTTCTTTTTTTTTTTTTTGAGACAGAGCCTCAAGCTGTCCCCCTAGGCAGAGTTCCATGGCATCACAGCTCACAGCAACCTCCAACTCCTGGGCTCAAGCGAGTCTCCTGCCTCTGCCTCCCAAGTAGCTGGGACCACAGGTGCCTGCCACAATGCCTGGCTATTTTTTGGTTGCAGCCATTGTTGTTGTTTGGCAGGCCCAGGCTGGATTT
This sequence comes from Otolemur garnettii, assembly GCF_000181295.1. Taxonomy (NCBI): domain Eukaryota; kingdom Metazoa; phylum Chordata; class Mammalia; order Primates; family Galagidae; genus Otolemur; species Otolemur garnettii. The sequence continues at coordinate 9,340,931 of NW_003852409.1, read as the reverse complement.
GAACCCGCCACCTAGGTGTATGTGACTGGTGCCTTAGCCACTTGAGCCATAGGCGCCCAGCCTAAATTTTTATTTTCTTGAACTGCACTATCTTGTCTTTATTAATGCAAGGAATACCTCCAAGAAATGATTAACTATTTAGATTTTTTCAAGATTGTGAAATCGTCAAATTAATCATATGCTACCCAGCAGGGATCCAGATTTAGCCAACAGATTTATATAATAATAGACATAGTTTTTACATGTTATCTTCCTAGAAAGTGCATTATAAAAGAACTATAACCTAAAAAATGTTATCTGCTTAGCTCTTTCCTATAAGTTGCATTAACTGGATTGATGAACCTGTTTCTTGAAAATTAGTCTTATTAATTCTTAAGACCTAGGTCAACACTTGAAATGTCTAGTAAATTTCAATGGAGCATAAATATACAATTTGAACAAATATATTGGCATCATACATAAAGTAGGCTAGATAAAATATATTTCCCCATTGACATTAAAACAAAATAATAGCACTTTTGAGGGGAAAAAAAGCAACTAAAAAAAAAAAAAGGGAAAGAAAAAGAAGGCAATTATATCAGGAATTTCATGAAATCCAAAAGATGAATACTGAGAACCCAAAGCAAATTTTAAAGGCTGACAAGGAGAATTTTGTCAACCTTTTACAAAACTGGAAACTGATAAATACTTGTAAATGATACATTGCAAATTGTTTTTAATAACTTTTTTTATAATGTTAGGGAAAAGATTGTTACTTCCTGGGTTAAAATTTCGTGTACAACTTAAAGGCCAATGGGAAAACAGAGTACAAAAGCCAGCCTCTCAGATGAAGTCTTTACCCATTAAAATCTCAAGGAAGTCCATTTTAACATGGTAGCTAATTTTGTTTCCTAAGGAATATATTTCTACTAGACCAAAACCAAGAATGATTAGGGTGCACGGTGTGAATGAAAACACTATTAGAAATCATGCAAAAATAATATTCAGTAAGATGTATCTTTAAAGCAATAAGAAAAGCAGGATTTTCTGTTGTGGCCTACTTAAAATTTTCAGCGTGCTTCATTCAGCGAGAGTCTACTCACTTCCGAAGGGTATGGTCCATGCCACTGTTCGGTATTCCTTCCAACTTTGCATTTTTCTGCCCACAAATATTTCCATAGCTGTCGTATCCTGATACTAGTCTTGCTGCTGCACCTGTTGCTATTGAAAAGCCACAAATAAATCCCTAGGAAAGAAACAGAAAAAAAAAACATACAAATAAACCATCTCAATAGCAACAGTCACTAGTTGATACGATAATAAGCTTCTTTTGTCTGTTGAAGGGAACAAAGAGCTGTCTTTCCTTACTGCAAACACTATTCCACTGTTTTCCTTGGATCGCAAGTAAGCAACACAAAGCGTTCCTCAGGGAAACACTATTTACTACCATAACAAAACAAATCCCAAGCTTTTACATCATAAGATCATCTTTGCAGTTTATGATAATAATATTAATAATGGCACCTTCTCGATACTGAACATCTGCTCTGTATGAGGCTGTGAACTACTTGCTTATCGTACATTATCTCTCATTTTTATGAGGAGGAAACTGAGGCCCGGAGAGGTTAAATGATAGAGTCAAACCCAGCTTTTCTTAATCCTTTAGTCTCATTTGGTTGTAAAGGGGGTGCTGTTAAATAAACAGAATCAAAGGAGGAAAGAGAAAAATTCAAAGAACAAAAGGGATGTGGCTTTTGAATCATTATCATTTCACTACACGCAACACTTGTGTCCTTCCTGCAATAAAGCTGTATGCAAGCCAAAGAATTACATCACGAAGCGCTGCCATGCTCTTAATATTGGAGATGAAGCGGAGTGAGGCACTGGCATTGTGTACTGTAAAGGTCACTTCATTTCATGGGAATATGCTTCATCACAACCAAAGAAAAATGGCAGATGCTTCAGAATTGCATTGTGCTCACCAAGTCACACATGCACTCATCAAAACAAAACAATACAAGCCCAGATCAGACAGCAGGCTACTGGGTGTGAGGAGGGGAAGTAAGGTGACTCTCACGCAATCGAGGTTAAGAGACATTCTTGCAATCTGGTCATTAAATGGTTGAGTTTTTCTTATCTTTAGTAAAATGGTTAAGAAGGCAGAGGTTATTACCATTTAATTCATGACAGCCAAGTATCCTAAGTAGTACTTATCGAAATAGCCCTGCTAGATCTCAGGCCTACAGAGAGAAATAGCATCTTTATATACAATTCCTCATAGAAGAGTATTTCCTCCCCTTCAATTTACTTACCTAAAAAAACCAAAGAAATTCTTTTCTAAATAACCCCTCTACTTTCATTGTGCAGGTAAGGGCAGCGAGAGGGCAGAGTGGAGAGTGTAGCTCTAGTCAGCAGAAACTTATTACTGAAACTACACTTTGTAAGAAAGCAGAGTTGGAGTAGAGACTATCCCTGACTTCTTACTCTCTAGCTCTCCGATTCTGGACAAGTTACTTCAACTTTCTGCCTCCATTTAGTCACCTATAAAATGGAAATGAGTATGTGGCTCATCAGGCTATTGTAGGGATCAAGTGACATAATCAAGTTAAGTGGGAAGAAACCCAACTGGCACATAGTAGGAGCACAAGAAACATCATTGTTACTACAAATGAGAAAACACCATAAAGAAAAGAAGGTGAGCTCTGGGGTCAGACAAACCTGTGTTGGTCAATGGAATGCTGATGACTCTGTTGCCTAATTGTGTGACTGTGGACAAATATGCTTAATTCTCTATGCCTCAATTGACCCATCTATAAATTGGAGCTAAAATCATTTACCACAGAGGCTGTTGTGAGAATTACATGAGATAAGACATGTAAGTGTATTACTCTATACATGGCAGTGCCCTTCCACCTCACCCTGGCAGCTAACTCTGGGTTAGGAACAGCTCACGTTGGTACCTGCTCATTCACATTCAACCTAGCACCTTTTCCCGCTTCTTCTGACTCCTCCAAGGATACTATAGGGCAATCAAGTCCACCTGACAACTTCAACCCAGTATTAAGACAGGAGAAAAAAAAAATCTTCTTCATACACACACTTGTGGAAATTAGTATACCATTCTAAGCATATCCTTGAACTCCAAATTAGAAAACCATGCACTGAGCAAAAATTGGGAAAGGAGGTTAAGTATTGGGATGTTTAATGGCTACCTTTTCCAATACATTCTTTAACAAGAAGAACCAAAGAGTAATAGAAAGGGAATAGACTTAGTAGGCAGACAGACCTGGATTCACACCCTCATGCTACTACTGAACACCTGGGTGACTCTGATCCAATGACCTTCTTAGACTCCCTTCCCTCTTCATCTCTAACACAGAGTAATACCGTCCATCTCACAGCCTAATGGTGAGAACTAAATGAGGTAACACTTATCCAATCCCTCCCCGAATGTCTGGTACACGGCAGGTGATCAATGAAAGGTAGCTGTTGGTAGTAAATTTGGGAAAGTGCAACTACAGAGGTTAACAAGAGTAATGGGAGAGTAAGAAAAACCCCTTCAGCTCTCCATTTTAGAACAAAAATTTTTAGAGGGGAAAAAGTAGGAAATAATGTCAGTAATTTTGTTATCACACAAAAATATTTCTGGACCACAATTATAGTCTTCTTTTGCTACTAATCTAGAATAGCAAAGCCACTGCATAATTAAAAGGTTATGTTCTTCTTTCACTTTTTACAGGAATTTTCTTCTTACATTTGATAAGTACGTTGTGTTACAGATTCCTTTAAACGGTTTCTGAATTTTTTTTTTTTTGAGACAGAGTCTCACTTTGTTGCCCTCAGTAAAATGCCCTGGCATCATAGCTCACAGCAACCTCAAAGTACTGGGCTCAAGCAATTCTCTTGCCTCAGCCTCCATCTGGCTATTTTTCTTTCTTTCTTTCTTTTTTTCTTTTTTTTTTTTTGCTACAGAGTCTCAGTCTGTCACCCTGGCTAGAGTACCCTGGAGTCACAGCTCACAGCAACCTCAAACTGTTGGGGTCTAGCGATTCTCTTGCCTTCTAAGTAGCTGAGACTACAGGTGCCCACCACAATGCGTAGCTAGTTTTTTTTTTTGTTTTTTTTTTTAGTTTTTTTAGTTTCCTATTTTTAGTAGAGATGAGGTCTTGCTCTTACTCAGGCTGGTCTCAAACTCTTAAGCTCCAGCAATCCATCCACCTTGGCCTTCCAGAGTGCTAGGAATATAGGCATGAGCCACGGTGTCCGGCTTCTTTTTTTTTTTTTTTTTTTTTTTTT
>NW_003852409.1:9313737-9336323 GCF_000181295.1 Otolemur garnettii | reverse complement strand
TCACCCTGGGTAGAGTGCTGTGGCATTACAGCTCACAGCAACCTCCAACTCCTAGGCTCAAGCGATTCTCCTGCCTCTGCCTCCCAAGTAGCTGGGACTACAGGCGCCCACCACAATGCCCAGCTATTTTTTGGTTGCAGCCACCATTGTTGTTTGCCGGGCCGGGCTGGATTCGAACCCGCCAGCTCAGGTGTATGTGGCTGACATCTTAGCTGCTAGAGCCACAGGTGCCAATTGGACATGGGGTTTTTATTCTTTATCATAAGCCACCTCATATCCCTCTGGGATGTAGGCAGGGTATAAATTATAAATGTTATATATATATTTGCTAAAGTGGGACACGGACATATTTTCACACAGGCCATTTAAACTTTTTAGTAGCTTCCAGAAGCATGAGATAGAGAAAGTGAGAAGCTGCAAGGGGGGAGGGGAAGAAGAACAGTGAGCTAATAAGATGGGAAGAAACTGTGACTATTATCCTAGGGACTTCCCATGCAGAACAACCACTGACAATGGGGAACTAGGCCAAATGTAATTAAAAATACAATCCCTTAAAAAAAAAAAAAAACTCTAAAATCCAAGTGCGGGAAGCAAGATAGTTTCACAAATGAAAAAACTGTGGTACATGAAATTAGATAGGGTGAGAGAAACTTTATAGAATACACTTAATAATTTAATGGCTCCATGGAGAGGGAAGGGAAAAGGCATTCCACACAAGGAAATCATATTAATGAAGCAAATGATAAGGGGGATAAGGAAAGCTTTTATAAGCATGTAGTAGGAAGCAATCACCAGAGAGAAAGATGATTAGCAAGGAAGAGAATCATGGCTACCATCTTAAACCAACTGAGCTATGGAAACGCTTTCAACACTGCCATTTTATTTTATTTTATTTTATTTTTTTTTTTTTTAGACAGAGCCTCCAGCTGTCCCCCTGGGTAGAGTGTCGTGGCATTACAGCTCACAGCAACCTCCAACTCCTGGGCTCAAGCGAGTCTCCTGCCTCTGCCTCCCAAGTAGCTGGGACCACAGGCGCCCGCCACAATGCCCGGCTATTTTTTGGTTGCAGCCGTCATTGTTGTTTGGCGGGTCCAGGCTGGGGATTTGAACCCACCACCTTAGGTGTACGTGGCTGGCGCCTTAGCCTGTTGAGCTATAGGCGCCGAGCCAACACTGCCATTTTAAAGAGAGGAAGAACAAATAAATCTCACAAACAGAGGGCGACTCAAGTCAGGTAAAGACAAACAAAGATGGTCACAGGCAAAGACATGGCAACTAATAAGTAAGTATCAACTGCCTAAGTGGAAGAAAGGCCATTTGCTAATTAATGAACTGTACTCATATTCCCTTCATATCGTAAGGTCTAGTTCTACTTCAGTAACAGCTCTTGCTTGGTTTTTCTCATAAAATAAGACAGACCTTTATTTCACAAGTAAGTCTGAATTTTACATCTGGAGTCTTTGCTAATAAGCAACTGAGCAAAGCAGAAGGTCTTAGATTTGAAGAAAAAAATGGTTAACAAAAACACGTGTAGGAGAATGGGGCTACAGTCCTCTCCCATGGATTAATGGGAATGTGCTGACTCTTTTTCTCAGATGTCAGCTCCTCCTTTACCTCTTTACATCCCACATATAAATCAGTACTTGGGGTCAATTTCCATGTAACTGACTTGTAAAATGTTGGAGGAACATTTGGCTTCTGTTCCTCCCTTTCTGAGAACCCCGAGACGAGAAAGGACTCAGCACAGGGTAGGGTTGGAAGGCCTTAGGCAGAACTTATATTTTATGCAAATAAACTAAAAAAATTAAAACTTCTGACAATCTTCTAGATTTCTGAATTTTTAAAAAACATTTAACAAGATGCATTGCTTTAAGGAGTAAAGAGGAAAAAAAATAATGACTGGAAAGCGAAGAAATACGAATTCACTAATTGAGTACATACAAATATATAAATTAACTCTTGAAAAATATAAGTCCTACATTAGGAAAGTTTACCCTAGGAAAACTCAAATTCTTTCAAAGAGAAGAAAATAATGGGACATGAGAGAGCAAAATCAAGAGGTTGTTTCGTGGAGACTCAAGCCATGAAAAAACATAGACAAGGAACACTGAGAATAATCCAGGCTTTGCCACAAACACTCCTTAAGGTCCTGAGTAAGTAACTTTGAATTCCCTGAGCCTCAAAGTCCTTACGAGTCACTCAGGGGTGGGAATCTGCAGCCTCAAGGCCACATGCAGCCCTCCAGAGCCCCACGTGTAGCCCCTTGAGTGCATCCAAAATTCCCAGAACAAATCCCTTTAATTAATCTCTAAAGCCCTTCCTCTTCCAAAATCTTACGGTTCTAAGAAAAAACTGATACAGACTAAAACCTTAAAGAGTAGACTTGCAGGCAGAACTTCACACCTATGTGGTCATTACTATAGTGACTGAGAAAAAAAGCAAGAGTAGATTGAAAAAAATGGATTCAACAGAACTATAGACTTATCACAATATTTTAAAAAAGAAAAAAAAAGGAAAAGGACTTGACAGAAAATAGGTAGTGACTTGGATCAGGTGAAGTGTGGTAATTTTTCGCATGCTGTTCTTCCAATTCCATGATCCTGGCAAAGAACAGACCATCCAACAGGTGACTACACACTGCAGTGAATCTCTCACTTTCCGCTGTATGCTCAACAATAGGTAATGAGGTAGAAACAATGTGCCCCGGGAAAGAGACTAAAGCTATAAAATAAAAAAGGTCCTTGAAAGCAGTCTGAAGGGACAATGGTATCTCCTGAAGCCAACTCCAGTCCAGATCATTCTCCAAAATGCCAGCCCAACTGCTCATCCCTCCCCTCAGAGTCTACATGTCCAAAACTCACTGTCTCATTCTACAGTTCCCGGAACGGTTTCTCTTTCCGGCACATGCTGTCTCCATTAGTGGCACCACTTATCTCCTGCCCTGCACTTATGTGTACAAGATCCAGCGTGGAGGACTCTGCAGTCTCCCTCTCCAGGCTTCTGCCCCTCACCTTCCTAACACCACACTCGAGGAAGAGGTGATGCTAAACTGCTTAGTCGAGGCCTGAGACACTGAGGAGACCACATTTGACTGGCATGTAAGGTTACTAGATTCTACAAGTCAGTGCTCTGAATGACTTTTTCTGTTGCTCCCAATTCTAGGCAACAAAGTAAGGTCTACCTCTTGAGGTATCACCCTCTTCCTCTTCTCTTCTGGGGTCAATGCTGCTACTATGTAATCTCAGGTAGTTACTGAATGTATCTGTGCCTTTGTTTCTTTATCTGTAAAATGGGAATGATGATAACAAGAGTGTATGTTTCCTTTAGCAGTTGTGACAATTAAATGAATTTCTATGTGTCAAGTGCTAAGAACAGTATCTAGCCCAGGGGTCCTCAAAACTTTTTAAACAGTTCGCTGTCCCTCAAACCATTGGAGGGCCAGACTGCGGCCCCGGGATGAGTCGGCTGCTCAGCAGGACCGGCAGCAGCGGCAAAAACACCCGGCGGGCTGGATAAATGTCCTAGGTGGGCCGCATGTGACCCGCAGGCTACAGTTTGAGGACGCCTGATAGCCCATAGTAAGCAGCAGTAAGTATCAAGTTGAGTTGTAGGGGGCCCCTATTCTTCTATTTTCCATGGTAAGTCCTCCTATTAGGGCCATCTGGCCTCCTCTCTTTCCTGTCTGTTTGAGGTAAGCTGATCTAGGCAGACTGGTCCAAGTCGATCTCCATTCTCTCTTCCTCTCTTCTCTTCCAATACACATTACTGCCCTTGAGACACAGTGAAGACAGGCCATCCTGGACAGGAAGGAACTTTAGCCCACATGGCTCAAGCTTCATTCCACGAGTCCTGTTTACCAGGAAGTGCTTTATTGCACATAACCGGGTACCTGTTCAGTTACTGATAAAGTGGCACTTTGTTTATCCATCCCATTCTTGCTCCCGATGTGTCCAGAAACCACGGCTATGAATCTAGGAGGAGCTTAGATTCAAGCTGAAGAGTCCTAAGAACCACTTAGTCATCCTTGATCTCACACCTGCCTGCAACATGGATAACACCAGTGATAAACGTTCCTGATCTACTCCTTCAGTCTCTCTCCTCCTCTCCTTTACCACTACCTTATTTCAGGTTTTTCACCTCTTACCTGGACCATTGCCTCAGGCTCCAAAATGGTCTGCCTAAAATCTCTTCCGCCTTCCAAGCCACCTTTAACATTAGCGGCCAGGGTCATCTTTCTAACTCATCATATTTCTGGCTCCACACTTTTCAGTGGTTTGTCAGTGCCTATAATAGTGGGTCTCAACTTTGGCTGAACATCGGAATGGCAGGAATCATACTGGAATCACTGATTGGGGCCAAGAAATGAGTTTTTGAAAAAAAAAAATCAGCTGATTCTAACGTATAGCTAGGGTTACCATTTGCTCACTACCTTAATGACAAATAGAAATTTAGAAGTGTTATACTACGTGCAATGTTTTAGACCAAATAAGTATATTCCCAGCAATTTCAAAATATTGATAAAAGTTCAAACATAGAAGAAGATAGCTCTCAAGAAGGCTAATAGCAATCGACTTTGAAAAACACTAAATTTTAGACAATTCAAGCATTAGAAAAACTTTGAAACTAAGGGAAGAAATAAAAGACAAGTAAAAATGCTGACGGAGAGATGAACATGTATAAACAAAGATTTAATGGTAAAGATAAGTGAAAGATGACAAGAGCTTAAAATATTTAAGAGCTGGAGCACCGGCTTGGCACCTGTGGTTCGGGTGGCTAAGGCGCCAGCCACATACACCTAAGGTGGTGGGTTCGAATCCAGCCTGGGCCCGCCAAAGAACAATGATGGCTGCAACCAAAAAATAGCCGGGCATTGTGGCGGGCGCCTGTGGTCCCAGCTACGTGGGAGGCTGAGGCAGGAGACTCCCTTGAACCCAGGAGTTGGAGGTTGCTATGAGCTGTGATGCCAGGACATTCTACCCAGGGGGACAGCTTGAGGCTCTGTCTCCCCCCCAAAAAAAAAAGAGCTGGAGTATCAGTGTCACAGAATGACCTATAGGTAAAACAGAGAATAAAGATAGGTTTAAATATCAGGCTACAACATAGCTGAGAAATAATCTGTAACAGGAACAGAAAGCTGGGCCACTGGTTCCACTAGTATATCTTAGCAACTTATTTCCAGAAATGTGTGTGTGTATACACACACACACACACACACACATATATATATTTTTTGCAGTTTTTGGCCGGGGCTGGGTTTGAACCTGCCACCTCCAGCATATGGGGCCAGTGCTCTACTCCTTTGAGCCACAGGTGCTGCGCCAAAAGTATATTTTTAGACAAGCTAATGTTTAACCTAACTATACCTTGTCTATAAGCTGGGGATGAAACCTATCTTATAGGGCAAATTAGAGAGATAAATACATACCTGAAAGTATTGAACATAGATTAATGCCTTAAAAAATGTTTGATGAATGTTTCTTTTAAAAGTACTGCAAACTAAAATTCAAAGGAAGTGGGGGGCTGAGGAGACTTCTAAAAACCATGTAAAATAAATACTCAAAAGCCAAAAACCTTTGAACCTATATTGTGCCAATAAGTTGGAGAAGAGAAATCTTTGAGATTTCTTGAGATTCCAAATAGCAAAACTTGACTGACATTACCATAATTCCATGAAGGTAACCTATTAAAAGAATCATTTCAAAACAAATAACACTATGCCTGCATTTAAAAGTGCACACAGTGGGTCTTAATTACCATCATGCTGAAATCAACATTATATTAATTACCATTGCATTAAAACATTTCAGTAAACAAGTAAGTCCTTAGTCTCAAGTCACTCCCAAATCATCCTATTAACATTAATGATTGCATTTTCCTGAGCTATTTGAGCACAGAAAATCAAAAGCACTTTGGGTAGCATCGGATATGTGTTTGTAAACATAATTCTGAAAGGTCAGTTGCTATTGTCCTGGGGTTATTCAGGGAGTGGGGAAAAGCTGTGGACATATTCAATTATCAAAAATTTTTTCTATACTCTGCATGAATGTTCTTCCATGCTGCATTTCAGTTGCCATTAAATTAAACTAACTAAACTCTTGAAAAATATAAGTCCTACATTAGGAAACTGGTATTTCTGACCTTTCCTAAAAATCCTAATTTGGGTGAAATTATACTTTGATCTCTGGCTGAGTGCAATGGCTCATGTCTATAATCCCAGTACTAAGAGAGACCACGGTGGGAGAATTGCCCAAGGCCAGGAGCTCAAGACCAGTTTGGGCAATACAGTGAGACCTGTCTCTACAAAAATTTTTTTTAAAAATTAGCCAGGCGTAGTGGCCTGAGCCCTACCTACTCAGGAGGCAGGAGGATCACTTGAGTCCAGGAGTTCAAGGTTACAGTACATTATGACAGTGCCACTACAATCTGGCCCCAGGAACAAAGCAAGACCTTATCTCTAAAAACCAAACAAAATCTCCCTTATTTGATTGTATTTCTTGTATTTCACTAAAATGTCCTGCTTTCTTTTCCTTTGTTCAGGTGCAGGACTGGTACCCACATTTGTGCCTATTAAGTCAAGATTAAGGCTTTTCTGTGACTCACAAACAGCACTGGCAAGGCAGGTAGTTACAGAGAGACACAGAGTGACTTTCCTAAAGAGCCCCTCTATAAAAGATGTGAGAGGAAGGAGGTTAAAAACACTCACATGGTAAGCAAAAGGCTGCTGCCTGGAGTAGCATAATTGCATTTTGAGTCGTCAAAGACTAAGAAAGAGAGAAGATACTGTGTCTGACCAGTTTCCACAAGGAAGAGGGAAGTGGGTGGCAGAAAACAGCACTGGCCTGGAAGTGAAGAGACCCGGGCCCTGCTCCCAGCTCTGCCATTAACTAGCAATAGCAATGTGGCCTTGGGATGGTCATTTCCATCTATGGGCTTGATATTTTTAATCTGCAAAATGAAGGTGATGGACCAGATGAAGATTTCCAAGTCCTTTCTAGCTCTAAATATCAATCAACTCTAACATAGCAGTTTTGTATTTTTTTCGGGCCCAGCACACTGGCAGTGACTCTGAATCACTGAAGTCTGTGTCAGAAATGGGTATGCATTTGAATAAGTACACCCTTGTCACCTTGCAACAAGGTCTCTGGGTCTTCCCTACTCCATGCCCACCAGTTGTTTTGATCTCTAATCAAAAACTGCCACTCATTACAATAAACACAGCAGCCTACAGGGGCTTGGTGTGGGCAGGAGGAGGCAGGAACGGTGAACCACCAGCCTCCCACCTAAGGACTAAGGAATGAATACCAAATCCTGAAAGGAGAACTGATGGCCCTGAAAATAACCCCCAGGTTTGTGTGACGGGGTGAATACTCAGGGCTCCTGACTCCACAGCCACTGTTCTGCTCACCACCCATAAAGATCACTGTTCACAGAGATGTACATCAAATGATCTGCTTTCTGAAATGATTTAGGGAATGAGATGGAAGGCTCAGTTGCTCCTTAATTTTGATCTCAGTTTTTAAGTAGGGGGGAAAAAAGAATCGAGAGGTATACCAAATACCACCAAATTGTCCAAGGCAAAAATTACCTGCCACCATAGTATCAGGTCCTCTAACTACAAGCAACACAAGAGGGGTAAAATTCACAAACACATACAAAGAAAAAGACAAAACGAACTTCCCTGTCAACCCGCCTCCCCATCATTCCCTGGGACCCCGAGTTCAGGGTCAGATCATCTGGGAGAGCCTCCTTACCATCCCAACGCAGAAGAGGATGAAGAGCAGCAGCCAGGGAATGTCCGTGCAGCTGCGGTCCTCCAGAGGCTTCCATTCTCGTTTGGAGCTCTAATGAAAAATACAAAGCAAGAGTGGTAAATGTTAAGTCTCACTGAAATTAGAAAGGCACAAACACCCTTCCTTTTATCTAGATCCATTCCTCGCCAGACAAGTTTCTACTGAACCACTAAGACAGCGTTCAAATATCTCTCACCTCTTGGTGATGATGTTACCCCAACTCCCTCAGCCAATACTCCTAACCCTTTTCCTGGCCAAGTAGCAGGGCACTGAGCTCATTACCTTTTTGGTACCTCTATTAAGAGTGCTTAGCATTATTTCTTACACTGAGTCCCAAACAGATTGTAAGCTTCAGAAGGGAAGAAACCAGTCTCACTTCCCAGCATGATGACAGAAGGCTCATGATATGTCCTCAGCAAGTGCTTTTAAGAAATGAATAAATAGGCAGTGCCCATAGCACAGTGATTATGGCGTCAAACACATGCACCAAGTATCAGTGACAACTGCAACAAAAAAATAGCCAGGCATTGTGGTGGGCACCTGTAGTCCCAGTTACTTGGGAGGCTGAGGCAAGAGAATCACTTAAGCCCCAAAGAGTTTGAGGCTGCTGTGAGCTGTGACGCCACAGCACTCTATTGAGGGCAACATAGTGAGACTCTGTCTCAAAAAAAAAAGAAAGAAATGAATAAAAAGCCAAAGGCAATGGCTCACACCTGTAATTCTAGCACTTGGGAGGCCAAGGTGGGAGGAACACTTGAGCCGAAGAATATTTTTTGAGGCAGAATCTCACTATGTCACTCTCGGTAGGGTGCCATGGCATCATAGTTCAGAGCAACTTCAAACTCTTGGGCTTAAGCAATTCTCCTGCCTCAGCCTCCCAAGTAGCTGGGACTAGCTGGCACCTGCCACAACACCCAGCTATTTTCTTATTATTGTTGTCATTGTTGTCTAGCAGGCCCTGGCTGGGTTAGAATCCACCAGCCCCGGTGCATGTGGCCGGTATCCTAACCGCTGAGCTATGGGCACCAAGCTGAGCCCAGGAATTTTAAGACTAGTCTGGCAATAGCAAAATCCTATCTCTATAAAAAATGAAAAGTTAGCCAGGCGTGGTGGTACACACCTGCAGTCCCAGCTACTCAGGAGGCTGAGGCAGGAGTGAACTATGATAACGCCACTGCACTCTAGCCCAGATGACAGAGCAAGATCTTGTCTCAAAAAATAAATAAATAAATAAACAAACTCTTCCAACTTCAATCTGAGTGCTAGCTTTTTCTTTGTATGTTCAGACGCTAGACTTAAAAAAAAAAATCAGAACATGATCTATATGTGTACGTTCTCTTCTCGGAAGGGTGCCCATCAAAATGAATTTCTATTCAAAGGTAGGTTCTTTTAAGTCAGATAAAAGTCTGAAATAAAAAAGTCAGTTTTTATAGACAGATTTGAGCAACTCTTAAGCAATCCATGAATCCACAGATTTTCATTCTGCTCCTGGAAAATGTTAAATTGTTTCTGGATCAAACACAGAAATCCCCTAACTAAAGAATGAGAGGTATTCTAAAACTTAATTGGCAAAGTATTGATTAGAACGCCAATTGCATTTTTTTGTTACTTCAATCATCTTAGGTTTTCAGGTCAGCTCACAAATCTCTTTTAATCAAAATGTAACTGAAATAACACTCCTGACCTTTCTAATGAACAAAAATCCCCGAGTCTCACGGCATCGCCTGGAAATGGTAAACAGACAGGAAGGAGAAGGCAGCCCTGGGAAACCTCTGGGAAAGGTTTCTGCAACAAGGAGGTTGAGGCCTCCAGTGGCTTACATGGCAAGATCCAGGGAGCTATCTGGAGAGGCCTGTCAGTGGGAAAGGGCACCAGCAGGAAAGGCCGGAGATAAGGGAGTCCCTGATATAATTAGCATTTAGAGTGCAATCAGGCTTAGCTCACCCTTCCTCTAAAACTGAGCATCCTTTCACAACCTGATAAGAGCTATAAATTCTTTTCTTGGAATGTAAGCATATATTTACATAATTTTCATGAAAGTTTGGGGAATTCCAAAGGTTAAGAAACTCAATTTTAAAATATCTGCCTGTCAACAATGAGGGCAGAGAATTTGAGCTAACCCCTAAAGTGTTAAGCAGACAAATACCTTAGTACCAAAAAAAAAAGAAAGAAAGAAAGAAAAGAAAGAGAGAAAGAAAGAAGGAAAGAAAAAAAAGAAAAAGAAACCCTGCTTGTTCCCAGACACCCACACAAAAAAACAAAAGAGCACTAGTTAGTCATGGGGAAAAAAAAAAAGACCTCACCCCAAGACTCTAACTAGCATCAAAACCCAAGAATGAGCAGGCAGTTTTTCCAGAGGAATGCAGCACTGTGGCATAACAGATGAAGGATTCTTCCTGGGTGTGTCATTAGCCAGCTGCATGACTTGAGATAAATCCCTTCATCTTTCCAGGTGGGAGAAAGGAGTTCATTTGGATCACTTAGGTTCCTTCTAACCGTAAAAAAATCTATAATCAGGAACATGCTTTTGTAAAAACTTGTGTTATGATTATGATTGGAAAAAACTGCAAAATAATTCCACATTATTCCCTGCACTATTCAAGCAAGAATGCCTGTATTGTGTGGTCTGTATTTCGGAAGACAGTTGCTCACAGTGTGAATAAAGAATGTTCCTTTGTATTAAATAATTTCAATCTTGAGTAATACCCATTACAGAAAAAACTGCTTCTAAACACAGAATTTGAACATCTCCTTCAAATTCATTATTTTTACTCTATGGTAATTTATAAAGCAAAAGCTACTTTAAAATACTATATTTGTTTATCTTCAACAGCACGTATGGGAAGGGAAGGAAGTGGGGAGCCTCAAGTTGACTGAGTAGTTTTGTTATCCCCAACAATTTGCCCAGTATTTTTAACGTAGACCGATATTCAGTTTGTTAATGCTTAAATTTTTCTCTATAACATAGAGGAAGAGGGATTTCACTGTTGACCAGACAACACAAAGATTCAATATGGCGACAGCGCAATTCAACTTGCTGTGGGCCACTTTTGTGTCACATACAGAAAATCTCTCACTGGGGTGAGAAGTGGGGAGGAGTTAGGAGTTACATATAAAAAATAGTGATAAAATCCAAAGTACAGCAGAAGAGCCAAAGGACAGGTGTTCACCCTCACTTGGACAAAAGGAGGCTTCCTGGAAGGGGTGGGTTACTGTGCCATACAGGGCTGTTCGGAGGTGTACATGTTTATTATTACTAGTCATCATACGTTCCAGTTAAACCTCTCCCTATTGATAAAATCTCCTTTTACCAGGTGGACCTGTCCACTAAAGGGATAAAAAGAATACTAAACGCTCCCTTTCCCATACACTTACTAAAATTTTGCCTTAATGGTAGTGTATTTCATTTCAGCTATCGTTTTCAATGCTATCAGCTGTTGATTCCTTTTAACCAGACACGAGACCCACATGCACGCGTTATGTCTTCTACCTTCAAAACAGCTCTCTGATGTGTCAACCCTATTTCACAGATGAGGAAACTCAGGCTCAGAAGTTAAAATAATCAGCCAAAGGTTTCACAGTGGTGCAACCAGGATTTAAACCCAAGTCAGTGATTCCAAAGCCAATGCCCACAAGACTGTCATCCATTTGCACCAGTCAGTAGGAGCAACCCTCTCCATCAGTTTTTCCTGGTACTGCAAAATGTGGGAGCCAACCCGGAAATTTCAAATCCTATAGGTACAGAGAAAGCAAGTGAGACATGTAACCAGCCACGAAAATTTTCAAGGGAGTCAGGAAATGCAACATTTAAAAAATTCGGATTTTTTAATAAATTTAACCAAGTGGCAACTGGATTTAATGTTGTCAGTTTCTTCCAATCAACTTTCCACACAGACATAGCAAAAGCAAAATGTTTTGCAAAAACACTTTTTAGATGTGATTTCATCCCTTTCCCGAATATGACGTAAGACTAACAGCAGGCTGTCAAGAGACGTTGGGTCTTTCCCCTTCACAGTGTCTTACAGTTTAGGAACTAGATAGGATGATCAAAGTACTCAGAAAGTTCAAACCTTTAATGAGAGTGATTAAGACCCAGAAAAGGAGGAACTTGCCCAATGGTGCACATTTATCTGATCCCTGACTTTATTTGATTCTCAAAACAATCCTGCCAGTTATTATTACATATGCCTGACCCTTCTATTTTACAAAAGGGGAAACCAAGATTCATATAAAGTAAGTGGACAATCTATGTCTGAAACCTGAGTCCTCAACTCTAACAGAGAGACAGAAACTACAAGACAGTGGTAAGGAAATGCTAAGACACGAAACAAATATGGAGCAGAGATGAAGAAGGCTTGTGTCAAGTACATGGGTACACTAAACACAGGCAAGGGAAAAAATCAGTAAACTCCAAGACAGGTCTACAGAAACTACTCAAACTGAAACACAAAGAAAAACGTGAAAAATTTAAAACCTGAGCAAAAGGTCCAAGAACTGTAGGACAATATCAAACGACCAGACACATGTGTGATTAGAATCCAAGAAGATAAAATAGAGCAGAGGAAATAAGTGAAGAAATACTGGCTCAAATTTTTCTAAAAAGAATAAAAGAAATTATAGCACAGATCCAAGAAATTCAAAAAATTTCAAGTAGGACAAATAAAACACATACACATGTTCCTACATGTATTATATTCAAACTGTTGAAAACCAAAAGTAAAAAGATCATCTCAAAGATAGCTGCAAGGGTTAAAAAAAGACGCATTATATACAGAACAAAGACTTCAGTAGACTTCTTGTTAGAAACTATGCAAAGCGGAAAACCATGAAATGACATCTTCAGACTACTGAAAGGAAAACAAAAAACAAATTACTGACCCAGAATTCTACACCCAGGGAAAATATCTCCCAGAAATGAAGACTTTTCAGACCAAAAAAAAACTTAAGAGACTCTATCAGCAACAGATCTGATGTGAACTACAAGAAATGTGAAAGAAAGTTATTCAGACACAAAGAATGTGATACCAAATTTGGACAAAAAACCCCAAAAAGGTGTAGGCTCTGTGCCCATAGCATAGTGGTTACGGTGCCAGGCACATACACGGCGGCTGGTGGGCTTGAAACCGGCCTGGGCCAGCTAAACAACAATAACAACTGTAACAAAAAATAGCCAGGCGTTGGGGTGGGCGCCTGTAGTCCCAGCTACTTGGGAAGCTGAGGCAAGAGAATTGCTTAATTTAAGCCCAAGAGTTTGAGATTGCTGCGAGCTGTGATGCCACAGCACTCTACTGAGGGCAAATAGCAAGACTCTCAAAAAAAAAGGTAAAAAAATTTTCAAAAATGGGTATAATGAAGGTTTGAAATTTTCCATAATAAAATCTTTTTAAAATGTTTTAAAACAAGGGTTGACTATATGTATGTAACAGCATCGCTTTACCTGGTCTTTTTATACACTTATACAAGGTTAATGATCTGGAAGACAGAATTACAATGACTACTGAAAAATAATTCTTAAGTCAGAGCACAGTGGCATCTACCTCTTTTTTGTCTTCTATTCATATCCTTAAAGCTAAGGAGAAACAACCCTGAACACTCACCCATGCCTTTCTACATTTTACACAGCATAGATATGTAATTTTTAAGCTTCTGTAATATCTCTTATAAAAGTCATGGTACTCACAATTTGTCATAGGCTCCACATTCACTATGATCTAAATCTAGGGCCTTCTGTGAATTTCAAATGCCCTAGTAAAGCTGTGTATTTTTTAGTAAATAAACCTGTAAAAAGTTGTAACCTAAATGTCAATGTTATTTCAACTGAAGGCGTTGAGTAAATGCACTTGTAGATAACAGTGACACAAAGTAAGTGATTTGTTAAAACCAATCTGATCAAATCAGTTGTCACTGGAGGGTGTCAGCAGTCACAGGGCAAGGAGGGCAAGCCAAGGCCAGGGGGCCAAGTAAGTAGAAAGGGTCTTGTGAATATTAATTAGGTCAGGCAGGAAGGATTAGGAAGATTTGTTCAAAAGATCAGACAGGTAACAGCAAAGATCCAGATTTAAGACCAAAACAGGTCAATGAGGTCGCAAATATGGAGGAAGGTAGAGTCCAAAGCCCTGAAGTCAGATATGCAGGTGAAACCTAGACGCAAAGACGGAATGCTTTGTGCCTCCACAGTATGCTCTGTGCTTGCCGTCTTCCTCCTCACCTAAACAGAGGTGCAAACCTTCCCCAAAGATTCTTATGTAACACAGTAACATTATTACTTAATGCTACAAATCTTTCCTTGATACACTAGGTCTTCATAGACGTGGTTTCAAAATAATGGAAAATGTGCTACAAAAAAGGCTGTAGCCAATTACACTTAGCTACTTGATTTTCAGATAATATTCTTAAGAATTTCTTTGGTTCTTCAAATAAATACTGGGCACCCCATAAAGTACTTGAGATTCAAAAACAATGAACCCTAGGAAGGTGACAAACCGGGTATCACGTGGTGAGTGGTGCCAAAACGGGGGCGTGCGGAAAGAAGTGCAGGACCAGAGATGGAAACCATCAAGCAAAACATTTGTGAGATCTGTCCAAATTACCTCATAAACTTCTGCAGTTTATATTCTGAGGCAAACACTGAAATGTTCCTTTGGTGTCTAAAACAGAATGTGCTTTGTGCCCCAAAACACACTAAAAAAATTTCTTGCTACCCATCAGGGGGAAATACTGACTGCCAAAGAAGAATTATTACCCTCGGAAATGCTTAGTGGTAAACAAGTGGAGCATCAGGTTGATTTTTTTTTTTTTAAAGCAGGCCATTTCTCGCTTCACATCAAGATTTCTTTGCACACTAAAGATTTTGTAGCCCCAGTGAGGAAGAAGCCTTCATCTTGGAAATGAGGAAAAATATCTTCCTTTGTTTTCCAACACAATTGATGCAGGCCTGTAGTGACTAAGTCATTAGAACAGTATTTGCAAGTAGAAGTCGTTGGCGAGATCCCTCCTAACAGTGAATTACGTGCTGTCAGGTCACGTGTCTCTATAGTTGCTGCAACCTGGTATTTCTGAAAGGCTGAACAGCTACAACCTCCCTCGGCATTCCCCAGGCCAAGCCAGAGAGCTGTCTTCTACATTCAAAATTACAGTAAATAGTGGCCTGGGAGGCTGGTCCTAAAAGAAGTAGTGCATCATAGGCAGTGGTGTATCAAGTGTGCAATAAATAAGAGACAAACAGGTGTTGATTCTAATATAGTTGGGGCTGGCAGTTCACAACTACAGCATTACCCATTCTCCTGTGCCTTTCTTTTTTAATCACATGGGGGTTATACAAGCATTCGTTACTAATAATAAGGTACGAAAGCTTAGATTTAAGCAGAATCAAGACTACCCTTATAATGAAGTTATTGGCACATGCTTGCAGCATAGATCTGTAACTCCTGCCTTCCTCAGATCCCGGTGAAAAGCCAGCTGTGCCTGTGAAGGCCAAAGCAAGCTGAGAATGTGGCCTCTGACCTGGCACAGCTTCCCAGAATGAGTCCTTCTGTACTGATGGGCAATTTGTTGAGTAATCCACCCCTCTCAATTTTTTTCTTAAACATCATCATAGTTTCTATTTCTTGGGTAAACAGACTATCTCCCAAAGTCCCAGAGTTCTAGCAGCTCTGCCGTAGTTGTCACTGTCCCAACTACAGGCTGTCCCTGGCTTGTGAAAGAGATAGGTTCTGCAGGTTTGTTCTTAAGTTGAATTTCTATGTAAGTTGGAGGAGGTACATTTAGCTATTACCTGTAATAACCTCTTGTTTTGAAGTGTGAGTTGTATGTAAGTTGGATGTTTGTAACTCGAGGTCAGCCTATACTCCTTGGCATACCCAAAAAGCCCCTATAATAGCCACTGACTGCATCTATCTCCAAGGTCACCACTATGTAGACATTTGTGAGATTCAAGTGCAATCTGTGAGGACTTCATTTGGCTTCTACCAATCTGTTTTACACAAAACCCTCCAGTATTAAAGACAAATAGTTGTACACTCAAAATCTTCAAAGCTCCCTCCAAGGACATGCTGCTTCATTAAATTCCCCAATATGCTTTTATTTGTGCAGAGTAGTAACAAAAGAATAAAAGAGCTGATGTGTATCATTTTTGCCACAGTTCTCAATAGCGTGAGCAGACCTGATAAAGGTGGGTAGCAATAAAACGTGGAGGCTTTCAGCCTTCTGTTCATAGCACCTGCAAATAAAATCTCATAATAGGATTTTGAAAGACATTGCCTGTCCTTTGGGAGAGCTCTGTCAAGGATCTGGAGTGCATAACTACTTTCAGTTACCATAAGTAATCTGTTGCATTTGCTAAGCCTGGTGACAGCAATTTACCCTGGAAAGGTAAAAATACTACAAGCATGATTTTAATAGGCAATTGAAGGTAATAAGATGCATTGAGTGGAAAGATACAGGCTTCCATGTCCAACAGCTTTCCTTAATTCCCGAACTTCATGCTAAATCACAAATATTCAGGAAAAGGGAGGACTGGCAGCTACAGCTGTTTATAAGTTAGGCATTTACATAGCGACAGAACAATCAAAGGGAAAGATGTTGCCAGTAATTTTATTCTCTAATTCCCCTCAAAAAGCAAGCGTGGATCTGTGAAAAAGATGTCCTTCTGACATGAGACTTCTCAGTGACTGTC
The DNA here is from genome assembly GCF_000181295.1 of Otolemur garnettii. Classification (NCBI taxonomy): domain Eukaryota; kingdom Metazoa; phylum Chordata; class Mammalia; order Primates; family Galagidae; genus Otolemur; species Otolemur garnettii. The sequence continues at coordinate 9,319,859 of NW_003852409.1, read as the reverse complement.
TTTCTTGCACAGGAGCACATGCTAATAGTGGGCAGAGGCCAAGTTAATCCTTCTCTGCAACACAGCTGATGACATCTTTTACCTCTATGACCAGTGAAACATGATCCGAATCATACAGACAAGCCTTGCCTGCAATCCCCAAACAGATTTCTAACCTGGCTTTCTCTGGAATCAGTGGTAAGCAACTTTTCAATTTAAAATTACCATTTCATTTTTTTAAACTATAGTTGTCCCGGACTTCATTTTTTTCCCCCAACATCCTGTAAGTGTCAGAACTTCTTCAATACTTGATGATACCAAGGACAGATTAATAGAATCGAGGCTCTACTTTGCACCTCCTGTTACAGTACAGTCAGTTTCCAGATGGATAATGGATTTGCTGCTATTTTTCTTGCTAAAATGTAATCATTTTTTAAAAAATTTCACAGGTACTCAATATATTCATACTCTAATCTTGCTTCCTTTCTATGATGGAGCAGATAAGAGATGACTTATGAAGACTGCACAGACTTATGGAGAAGAAATATAAAGATTATGCTGATCATAACATCGTAAATGGGTGGGTGGAGTTGAGTAAACTTATGTCTTAAATCAAAGTTAGGTATTGTCCACAGCAGTCACGCACAGAAATAAATATGTTCAGTTCTATGCCCACTGTCTAAGAACTAAGTGAACTAAATTTCTATTGCAGTTAAAAAGTAATCAAGGAATCCCCTAAATGTAGATGTGTGCTTATAGGGTATCATGTATATACCACCATCGTAGTAATTATTCCATATCGTTTCCCCAGGAGATTATGATCTTGAGGGTAAAGAAAATGTGTCTATTTTTTGTATAAATCAAGGATTAGCACGGTTATAGAAAGCACTCTAATATATTCTTCAAATGAAAGCCTAATCCATGCAACACAATGCATATAGAATCTCCCCCTGGTTGAACACAGAATACAATGTTCTTTCTTTCCCCTTTATAGCTAACTTGGGGAAAGGGACTTGTTGGTTTTGTTCACAGCTATGCCACCAGCAGTTAAACAGTGCTATAGTAGGCTCTCAGTATTTTTTTTTGGAGACAGAGTCACACTTTGTCGCCCTTGGTAGAGTGCCACGGCATCATAGCTCACAAGTGATCCTCTTGCCTCAGCCTCCCAAGTAACTGGACTACAGGCACTTGCCACAATGCTGGCTATTTTTAGAGACAAGGTCTCACTCCTACTCATAGCTGGTCTCGAACTCCCAAGCTCAGGCAATCCACCCACCCCAGCCTTCCAGAGTGCTAGTATTATAGGCATGAGCCACCACACCCAGCCAGTAAATTTATTTATTTTTAATTTTTTAAAATTTTTTGAAACAGAGTCTCACTATGTTGCCCTCGGTAGAGTGCCATGGCATCACAGCTCACAGCAACCTGAACCTCTTGGGTTTAAATGATTCTCTTGCCTCAGCCTCCCAGAAGCTGAGACTACAGGCACCCACCACAACATCTGGCTATTTTCTTGTTATTGTTGTTGTTGTCATTGTTGTTTAGCAGGCCCTGGCCAGGTTCAAACCCGCCAACCCCAGTGCATGTGGCCAGCGCCCTAACCACTGAGCTATGGGCACTGAGCCAGTAAATATTTTTTTTTGGTAGAGACAGAGTCTTACTTTATCGCCCTCGGTAGAGTGCATGGCATCACACTGCTCACAGCAATCTCCGACTCCTGGGCTTAGGCGATTCTCCTGCCTCAGCCTCCTGAGCAGCTGGGACTACAGGTGCCTGCCACAACACCCATCTATTTTTGTTGTTGTTGTTGTTGTTGCAGTTTGGCCGGGGCTGGGTCTGAACCCACCACCCTCGGCATATGGGGCCAGTGCCCTACCCACTGAGTCACAGGCACTGCCCAGTAAATCTTTTTCTTTTTTTTTTTAAGAGATGAGGTTTCAATATGTTGTCCAGGCTGGAGTGCAGTGGCTATACCCAAGCATGATCCCACTGCCGATCAGCACAGGAATTTGATCTGCTCCACTCCTTCCAGAGCCAGTTCATCATCCTTGGATTAGAGTCCTGATTGAAGTAGTGCACGACAGTCCAGAACTTCTGAACTCAGCAATCCTCCTGCTTCAGCCTCCTGAGAAGCTGAGACTAAAGGTGCACACCACTGCTCTTGGTGTGACAAATTTATTTAATGAATAAATGAACAAGGCTAATTTCTTATCATTCTCACTGCTTCTCCTGCATGAGGTTATTTACCTAAAGAGTAGTCAATTGCATTATAAGCAGGCACCTTTTGCCATAGACATCAAATAGTATGGCATTTCCCAAAGATGTTTGTTAATGAACTGTATGAGAAAAATAAATTCCATATTTAAACAAATGTTGGGAATGCTGGTTAACAAAGTCTAGTCTTTAAAAAAAAGACTTCTTGGAGCCTTTATTGTGAGACTCTCAAAAATTTATTTGGTCATACACCCATAGGATTACCTAACTTTGATTAAAAATATGGATGCAAACATGAATGCAAACAATGCCAACCTCTCTTAGGGTCTATTTCTCTATTTCTAGAAACCAGGGAAGAAGATCCTGGTTACAATGATACTCCCACTGAAAAATGTTTCAGAAGTAAAGGCTGACAGTATTGGTTAAGACTATACAGAAACTGAAAAGTAATATAAACAGTCACTTTAGGAAAGTAATTTGGCCAACACATTTCAGAACCCCTCCCCCAAATCTGAAACATTAAAATAACTGCACATCTAGCAAGAGAAAACTAGAAATGAACTATTCCAGTAATAGAAAATATTTAAATATGAAAATATTGAGGAATCATAAAAATAATTATGAGGACTCTACATAGTAACATATAAAAATAATTTTAATACATTGTGTTAAAAACATGGCATGAAATTGTATCTATGCTCTGGTTATACAACTATGTAAAGCAGTGTATGTGAATGTATAAACATTGAGAGGGGATAGTGCAATTTTTAAATAAAATAAATTGATTTAGAATGGATTTTTTCCCACTTTGATTTCCATTAATGCTATGTAATAATGAAAGAAAAGGTAAAAATGAAGAGAATAATGGTGGGCAGCGCCTGTGGCTCAAAGAGTAGGGCACTGGCCCCATATACTGGAGGTGGCGGGTTCAAACCTGGTCCTGGCCAAAACTGCAAAAAAAAAAAAAAAAAAAAGAGAGAGAATAATGGCTCCCATTTCTCCAGAGTATTCTTTTTTACTTCCTCAACATGACAATGTCAGCTATAGAGAGACATAGCGTCAAACCCTCCAGAAAATATTTCAGTCACTCTACCTGATGTTTATTGATGGGAGATAAGAACATTTCAAACTTTATTAGAAAGCTGTACATCAGGCCAGGCATGGTGGCTCACACCTGTAATCCTAACACTCTGGGAAGCCAAGGTCGGTTGATCACCTGAGCTCAGGAGTTTGAGACCAGCCAGAGCAAGAGCAAGACCCCATCTTTAAAAATATCAGCTGTTGGCTCGGCGCCTGTGGCTCAAGCGGCTAAGGCGCCAGCCACATACACCTAAGGTGGCGGGTTCGAATCCCCAGCCCGGTCCTGCCAAACAACAATGATGGCTGCAACCAAAAAATGGCCAGGCGTTGTGGCGGGCGCCTGTGGTCCCAGCTACTTGGGAGGCTGAGGCAGGAGACTCCCTTGAGTCCAGGAGTTGGAGGTTGCTGTGAGTGTGATGCCATGGCACTCTACCCAGGGGGATAGCTTGAGGCTCCGTCTCAAAAAAAAAAATACCAGCTGTTGTAATGGGCACCTATAGTCCCAGCTACTCAGAGGCTGAAGCAAGAGATCACTTCAGCTAAGAGTTTGAGGTTGCTGTGAGCTATGACACCATAGCACTCTACAAAGTACAAACAGCAACAAAGTTGAGACTCTGCCTCCAAAAAAAAAGAAAGAAAAGAAAGCTGTATGTTGAGAATTACCTAGGTAGGAGCAAAATTTCTCCTAAAGAATGCAGGAAAACTGGTAATACCAGAGAGGTAAACCAGTGTAGTGAGAAGTAACACCAATCCGGGTTTGAATTCTAGCTCATCTTCTAAGTAGGTGAATGATCAGCTGAACTGATCTCCTCGTGTCAGGTAAGGCTGACTACACGACGCGCTGTTGTTTTTAGGACCAGGCCTTAAATATTTGTTAATGTCCTTTCCCAATGGGCTATGGGGAATATGTTCCATTATTCCATTGAGGAATAAAAAAAATGAATCCTTAATTCAATCCCATCTTGTATAATTCTAACAGGTGTGCTTACAAAATGAAAAATGAGTGGCAAAGAAAATACAACCAGAGGAAATGAATAAGTACACAGTTTTATAGTAAAGTGGTAAAGAAACAAATGAATAGTAACTTTTAAATAATAATACTATAAGAGCAACTGAAATGGCTTTTCTATCTTATATCTTTCTGCCAGCTTCACTGACATACAACTGAGTAGTAAAAATTGTACATAGTTAAGGTGTACATGATGCTTTGATAGACATATACACTGTGAAACTATAAAGTTTTAAAGAAAGCTGAAGAAAACTTTTCATTCTGAAACCCATCATCAATCAAATGATAAAATCCATTCTTTCAATAAATAGTTAATTATTACCATATAAAGAAGTTCCTGAAGTTTAAGAGATTCAGTCGCTTTCCTTTCACCTTTCCCTTCTCTGGGTTCCACCTTTTCTTTCTCTCTCTTTTTTTTTTTTTTTGAGACAGAGTCTCACTTTGTCACCCTCAGTGCCCTGGTGTCACAGTTCACAGCAACCTCAAACTCCTGGGCTCAAGTGATTCTCTTGCCTCAGCCTCCCAAGTAGCTGGGACTACGGGAGCCTGCCACAACGACCGGCTATTTTTAGAGACAAGGTCTCCCTCTAGCTCAGACTGGTCTTGAACCAGGCAATCCACCCGCCTTGGCCTCCCAGAGTGCTAGGATTAGAAGTGTGAGCCACGACACCCAGCAGGTTCCACCTTTTCTGTCTCCTTTTATGACAGTACATTTGAGTTTACACACAGAAGGTTGGTAAAATGATAGGAAAAAGTGCACATGCTGACTGGAGGTGGGGAAAGGATCAACTATAATCAAGAATATTACCAAAATGACTCAGCGCCTATAGCTCAGTGCCTAGGGTGCCAGCCACATACACTGGGCAGGTTTGACCCCAGCCAGGGCCTGCCAAACAACGACAACTACAACAAAAAAAAATAGCCAGGTGTTGTAGCAGGTACCTGTAGTCCCAGCTACTTGGGAGACTGAGGCAAGAGAATCACACCCAAGAGATTGAGGTTGCTGTGAGCTATGTTGCCACATCACTCTACTGAGGTGACACAGTGAGACTCTGTTTCCAAAACAGAGAAAGAAAAAACAAAGACTATTACCAAAATAATGTTCCGTAAAAGTACTTGAAGTGATCATATCACCCTGAATCATATAACCATACAAAGAGGTAGATTTGTTGCTAGCACTACTAAGCAATTCCATGTGCCAGACACTTTGCATATATTAACCCATTTAATCTTCACAACAAGCTTATGTTTGCTTATGTTTATTTAATATTATTCTTATTCCCATTTTACTGATGAGGGAACTGAGTAAAAAAGGAGTTAAGAAATATGTCCAATTCACACAGCCAGTAACCACTCTAGCAGGGATGTGAAGCAGGTGCTTGGGCTCCAAGACCCATGACCACTCTGCTCTGCCCTGTGCCCTATGGTTAGCACACCCTGTGCGGACAAGGTTGTACTAATCTACATAGAACAGGAAAATGAGAGGCCTAAGAATTGTAGTAAAAATACCACAGTACATCCTGTGGCTTAATTTATCTAATTTTCTTTTTACATAGTTAATTTTTTCTTAAAGGAAAATTATAGGCCATACTGAGAATAACATGTTATTAATGTATTTTGTCTTTTCCTTTCAAAGGTAATTTTCAAATGTCCAAATATTACTCTCAATATTTGAAGAAAACACCTGCAGTAACATACAACAGGTAGAAACAAACTGTTGTTTCCTCCCAGCCATCTGTAACTTCCATCTATATTTTATAAAACACTTGATGGTATTTCAAAAAGAATAATACTGAAAGTGCTACTTGGCTATTAAGAAATCATATACAGGCTCGGCGCC
>NW_003852409.1:9293409-9313472 GCF_000181295.1 Otolemur garnettii | reverse complement strand
AAAGAAATCATATACAAATGCCCATTGACTGATGAGTCACTATGACAATGTAGAACATCCATACCCGAGAGTGTAACTTTACAATAGAAAGGAGAGAAGTAGGGATATATGTGACAATATGGAGGACCCCAGAAAACATAAGGGAAAGGAGCCAGACACAAAGGCCACACTGGGCCAGGGCAGTGACTCACATCTGTAACCCTAGCACTCTGGGAGGCTCAGGTGGGCAGTTTAATTGAGCTCTGGACTTTGAGCTCAGTGTGTACCAGAGACCCTGTCTCTACTACAAAAAAGAAAAAATAGCTGGACATTCTGGCAGGCACCTATAGTCCCACTTGAGAGGCTGAGGCAAGAGGATTGCTTAAGCCCAAGAGTTTGAGGTTGCTGTGAGCTATGATGCCACGGCTCTCTACCTAGGGTGACAGAGTAAGACTGTGTCTCAAAACAACAACAATAACAAAGAAGGCCACATATTATATAATCCCACTTCCATAAAACTTCAGGAATAGACAAATTTATAGAGACAGAAAGTAGACTAGTGATGGCCTTGGGATGGGTGGGAGTTGGCAGGGAAATAAGGAATGACTGCTAACAGGTATGAGGTCTCCTTTTGGGGTGATAAAAATATTCTAAAAACTGATTTTGGTGATGGCTACACAATTCTATGATCGTACTAAAAACATTTTGTATACTTATGAATTATATCTCAATAAAGTTGTTGTCTATATAAAAGAAATCACATAAAAATAGTTCAAAGGAGTCCACATTGGCCACCTACATTTAGACTTCATGGCAGACTCTATATGATCACACTTTTCATACAGTTACCACATCAGGACAAAAACAGAAGGACCTCAACTAAGGTAAAGAGTTGGATAATCATAACATTTGATGAATGAAAGCATTCTTCTGAGAATTCAGAAGTTACTAGAATTACTAGATAAGTGTGATTCCCCCCATCCGTAGACAACATAAGGGGGAAAGGAAATGAGGCTGCTAAAATGTAGCATAAAATGGATGAAAGTAGAGTTAGAAAAGTCATCTTAAAGAAACTAAAGGCCACACACGCCGAGGCAAAACCAAACTGTGGCATAAACACAGCTACAGAAAGATTGCACTTGTTAGAAAAAAGGGACCGATGGGTTAGATACACACAAGGCTCCTCTTAGCACCTATGAGGTGCCAGAATCTGTGCTTGGAAAGTTACACCAGAAAATAAAAGTCTGAGAAAGAAACCTTGATACTGCCCTCCCAAACTGTCTTGAGGAAGGGGTGCTGGGGCAGTGGACTCTGGCACCCAGGCCTCTCCTGCAGCCTAGTTGTTACTGCTAAACAGATAAGTTAGGCTGCTGAGCTGCGGTGGCACCATGAGTCATCCGGCCTACTCCCCTCATCTGATTCCAGGTCATCCAGCAACCTTCTGACTGCCCTCCGGCTTCCCACGGGTTGAGTCAAGCAGTGTGCATGATATAACTAGAAAGCTATGGGAAAATAAAGCAAGAGAGGCCGTCTCACCTACAGAGAGTCTGAAAGATTATACAAAACAAAGCTGTAAACAGTCATCACCTCATGAGGCAGCATCAGAAAGGACTTTTCACTTATATACATTTGGATTGGATATGTTTTAATAACCATATCACTTTTCTCTTAAGAATAAATTTAATAATTCTTAAACAATGATAATTCGGCTTTACCTTTATGGCAGCCAAGCTGACAAAAATTTTCTGGTCTGTATGTCAGTTGACTCTTCAGTAAATTAGCCAACCCATTACGTGGGTTGACATGTAATATAATGTTGTTTTACACAAATCTACTATCAACAGAAGGATGCACGCTAATAAATGTACTAGTAAAATGAAGTTCGGAGGCTTCAAAGTCCCAGGGCTTGGTGAAGTCTAAGGTCAATGATGATAAAGCCTCCTGGCAGCCATCAGTTGGCCTTCCTTGGTAAAACCTGAACCACACCAAGTACTCTCCCAACATTCTGTAAGCAGAAAGTTTTTAAAAGCTATCATTTAGAACTCTTTTAGAGAACTTTTCCCAGTGAATTGACTAGTTTTGGAATCAAAGAGGTTGTTTCTTTACAATCTCCAACCTCCAGCCCCTCTTCTCTGCCCTCTAGTAAGTCAGAATCATGAAGGAAACACTAGTGCTGAGGTTAGCTGGGCCCTAGAACTTGGGTGCTAAGTCTAACTATCCTCGCAACTCCTTCCCAGGTCAAAGTCAGAGTTGAAGGTCAGAGTATCCTGTATCAGAGGCCACTGAATAGTATGCCAACATTTCAGCATCAGATAATCAACTGGCCTAACTATTCCAAAGTGTAACCAGTTGGTTATTCCCAAGTGTCTGTTGAATCTGAGGATGACACATTGTCACAACATCCCCAAATCTTCCTCCTTGGTAAAACTCTAACTTTTAAATATCAGGACCCAAATTAATTATTGAATCAAAAAAGGAAAAGAAAATAATGCAGAGGATTCAAACATCAAATCAACAGTTTGACTAGAAAGACTATTGCTTCATTAGAAAACTGATACAGTCTTTTCCAACCTTGACATCCAGTGGTTCCAAGATTAGCAGCATTTCTCAAGAAAATATAAGGGCACCTTAGAAGCTTAAGTTAATGAAAACCAGCTAAAGATCTAAAATGATTAAGGAAAAACTCACAGAAAAAAACTAGAAAACACCCAAATAAGGGAGGAACACTGAATCACCAAATTAAGTTCTGCAAATGACAATATTAAACTTGTTTTTTTAAAAAAAGAAAAACAACCAAGAAAAATGAATGCTAATGGACCAAACGAATAAATAAATGCTGTAAAAGCACAAGCATCTGTAAACTTCCACACCCAGTGAGTCATTAAAACTCTCACCCTTAAGAAACCATTTTTGTCCATCTCCAAAGCTAGGTCCCAAGCTCAGAAAGACTTCAACTGCTTTGTATCCAATTCTGCCAACTCATTTTGCCCACCTGCCAGACCTCTATGTGTTTCCTACAGCTACTTTTCTTATACCCTAAGATGAATTTTCATTTAAGTCGTCATTGTTTTTCTCCATTCCCTCTTTACACCCCTATCCCATCCTGCACCAATTAGTTCTTTCTATACTGCCCAAAGTAATGAGTCTCTGCCACAGACCAAATAACCATACAACTTCTAACAGCATCATTCCCATCTTAAGTCTCTACTTCTCTGAAACTCAGTTAAATCCTGTTTCGCCGCACAGAGTTGACCCAAGAACAGACCAATTTTCTACAAGTATCAGAACTACAAATAGCATTACAAAAGTAACAACCCATTCTAAGATGGCACATGTAAGGCTGGCTGGGTTACCCAATGACCAGCTAGTAGGTATCCATTGTGGAATTAAAAGTACAAGTGCCTGATGGAGGCCCCATGTCAACACACACACCTCAGAACATCTCTTCCTAATAATATCATGACTCCCTGGCCACTGTGAGACATGTTGCCTACTACAGGAAATCAGCTGGGTCAGCTCAGCTCTGTCCCGACAGAACCCTTCATGCACTCAAATGCTACCATTCCCCCATGCCTGATATTTCTGGTGACCACACTTATAAAAACTATTATAGGCAACAATTATCAAGGCTCAGCGTCCATAGCTCAGTGACTCAGGGTGCCAGCCACATACACCAAAGCTGGTAGGTTCCAGCTTGGCCCAGGGCTGCTAAACAACAATGACAACTGGAACCAAAAAGCAGCTGGGTGTTGTGGTGGGCACCTGTGCTCCCAGCTACTTGGGAGGCTGAGGCAGGAGAATCACTTAAGCCCAAGAGTTTCAGGTTGCTCTGAGCTTGATGCCACAGCACTCTAAATGAAACTCTTGTCTCAAAAAAAATTAAATAATATCAAAAGGGGAGTAAAAAAGAATAACAACATAAATATACAAAGACAGAGGGAGAGTGAGAAATATGCGCCATTATTAACAAAAGTATCACAGGTTTAAGAAACAGAAGAAATCAGGGGAAGAACAACTGTGCTCTGTTCCAACTGCTATTCTTCTAAGCATTTGCCTAGTGACACCTCTCCCCTCGTCTTCACCCATTGTGTGACTGTTCCCAGAGGTGGCTCCCAGGGTTGGCCTCAGGCACACAGCTCTCTCTACCCAGAAACCCTTTGCAGGTCCAGCTCCCTGTCCAGCTGCTCTCCATGATAACACAATGGATTTTCTTCTAAATTATCTCTATTTTATGTTTTGGGGGGAAGGCAGCTCCAAGCTGGAATGTGCTATAGCCTGGGTGCCACACATTTGCCTCGGTGAGCAAGGTGATCTCAAGTGGTTTCCTAGCATGCTCTGCTGTGCCTGTGCCACAGGTGTGCTGCAGCTGGCTCACACTAGGTCACGGGAGCCAACTGTGACCTCTCTCCCCACATTTTACATGGGTAGGTTGAAATCGTGGTGGGAGTATTTTACACCATGGAAATCAGCAAATGCAGCAAATCTGGGTAATTTTTCCCCTGGCTTAGAGAGTTGGTCATTAAACACTCACTGATGCCCTAGTTTGTCATCTAATTTGTGAGTTTTTCTTTTCTACAGTAATAAAAATTTTTGTATACTCAAACCAATTAGACTTAAGAACTTTTCTCACTGCTTTTAAGTTCTTCAGCTATTGAACATTGTTTTCTTCTATTTGCTTATGGTTTTATGGAATTAATCTTGATGTACAATGAGGTACCCCAAAATTTTAACTAAATATAACACCCAACCTATTATCTCTTGATTCAGAATGGTTCCTTTAGTAAATAATAAATTCTTATTTATACTGTGATTTATGTATAGACCAATTTTACTTTCGTGTCAACAAGAATAGCAACTAACATTTCTGGAGTACTTCCCGTGTACTAGCAACTTGCTCAACTCTTTATTTAACTCATTTAATCTTGGGCTTTATAGGTTAAGAAAACTCAGGCCTGAAGAGGTTAAGTAACTGGGCTATATCACGTGAGAAATCGCACAGACAGGCCTGGAATCCAAGTACTCTACATCTAATTCCTTAACTCACAACCACGATGTTAAACTGCAGAACAGTATTGACTACCACAACTTTAAGTTTTTTTTAGTAGTTGATTTTAGTGCCCTTTTTATGCTTATTGCTTAGAATCATTTTGTCAAGATTATATAAATATATCTCTATCCATATAAAAATTTTACTCAATTCGTGTTACGTTTAATTGAAAAAAATGTCATCTCAATATTTCAGTTTTTGCATCCAGAAACAAGATATGCCCCTCGAATTCATTCACTTATTTTATAAATCTTAAGAAAAGTTTCATAGTTTTCTTCATTTTAATCACAGGGCTATTTTTAATTTTGTATTTGTTAATACTGTAGTAAATGGATGTTTTTCCCATTGTATGTTTCTAACTGGTTACCAGTGACACTTGTGTAAGATACTGATTTTTGTATACTCATCATACTATTTTTCATATTACAAAATACATGGCTGGCTACTTTCTAGACATCCCTCCTATATGGCTCTTATTAATAATTTTTAGTTCCTTTTTCTTTAGTTTTTAGATCTTACCTCCTCCCAATCATTATATTTTATTTGGTTTTATGGTTGCACAAATGTCTAGAACAAGGCTAATGGGGATAAAAGGCTTACTTATAGATTTCTGATGTAAACAGCAGATACCCTATTATTGAGTATGTTATAGACATGTTGGTTCAAGACAGTGGGTCTTATTAAAGATACAGTTTTCTCATCCCTTTTGGCCTTTGGGCTAAGATCAAGTGTAAAGATATAGGTTTCTCTTCCTAGTTTTAAATGGCTTTTAAAAAAAAGATGTTGGATTCTTTCAAATGTTTTTACAGAGTACTATTAGGTAAGTTTAGGGTTCTTCTTACTGAATACCTATTTGGGGGGGTATAAATCAGTTTTACTGAAGGCCACTGTGTGATAAAGTAGAGCTGCTCAGATGTCACAGGACAGCCTTTCCTTGTTTTCTTATTCCTTTTTTAAATTTTAGATTAATACAAGGGTACAGATGATTAGGCTATCATGCTTGAGTTTGTTGGGCAGAGTCCGAGTTGTGGTTGTGCCCCTCACCCAGGAGGTGTGCCGTACACCCCTACGTTGTGCCTATTAGGTGAGACCTCCCACTGATTTTAAACTGAAGATCCTAGACAATCTCCAAGGAGGTAGGTCTGAGTTTGGTCCTAGGTTAGGTCAGGGTGAAGGAATGCCAGGTCAACAGTCTGTCCTGCTGCGATGTACCTTTGGCATGCATTACCTCATACCGATGGTGAGTAAGTGAATGACCTCAGTATACTGGAGAAGTCACATTGTCTCCTATGATTTTTCCCAGCACGGTAATGTTTTCAAGCAGAGACAACATTTCTCATGATTATTAAAGAGAAAGCAATACAAGGACATTTTAAGGAGACAAAGAGATGAAAATCTATCTACATGGCTTACTTTAGCATAAGTGGTAGCTGATTCAGTGGCTTCAAAAATCACTCCATTCTTCCTTTTTTTTTTTTTTTTGAGACAGAGTCTCACTCAGTTGCCCTTGGGGTTGAGTGCAGTGGTGTCACAGCTCACAGCAACTTCAAACTCTTGGGCTGAAGTGATCCTCTTGCCTCAGGCTCCCAAGTATCTGGGATTATAGGTGCTCATCAGCTCAGCTAGTTTTTAGAGGCCAGGTCTCGCTCTTACTCATGCTGGCCTTAAATTCCTGAGCTCTCAGGCAATCCACCTGCTGGGCTCCCAGAGTGCTAGGATTACAGGTGTGAGCCACCACCTTGCTTTTTTTAAGTTATCTGGCAAATCTGAAAATGCAGTTAAAAAAGCTGCAAATACATTTCTCCCTATATTAAAATAATGGCTTAATTAAGAAGACTATATCCTGAAAATGGTCTCTATTTGAAACAAAACACCCTCCAATACTTACTTCTCAAAGAAGAGAGCATGAGCCCCAAGGTGCAGGGGTGTCCAACCTTTGGGCTTCTCTGAGCCCCATTGGAAGAGCTGACCTGAGCCACACATTAAATACACAAACTAAAAGCTGATGACCACATCGGGCTGTGCCAAACTCTGGTGATATATCCCCACACAATCTGCATACGGCCCAAGGGCCACAGTCTGGATACCCCTGGAAGGCTACATAGAATTTTTTGAGTATGATACTGGGAGCAAAACCAGTTGGAGTTAACTGCACAGATGTTTTGTTTTGTTTTGGTTTTTAGTGTACTACTAGGACTACTACGTTATGCAAGCGTGCTGGAGCTTTAAACAATGGATTCTTGGGTGGTCAGCCAAAGAATTGAAAGACACACCACTAAAGAACACAGAGCCACAGAAAAAGACCAGGACGGGTGACTGGCCTTTGTGAAAAGAGAGTCAGAAAAAAGAAAACCTGCTTGCTACCCTCGTGGGTATTGGGCCCATGCTCCTTCCAGGGAGGCACTTCAAGCCACACCAGGGAGTACCCTAGCCAGAGGCATTCAGTTGACACACCCTTAACTGGGCTGACCGGACAAAGAGGACAAAATAAAAGAGTGCACACCACGTAATAGTATCCAGAGTTTATTGATAGACATAAAAAAGCTCTACAAAAGTTAAGACAAGGATTAGGGTATTGGAAAAGGCTCGCCAATCTTTACTCAAATTTCTGCTCCTTATGTACCCAAAGCTACACTCCGTCCAATGAGGTGTTCTTTCTTGATTTGTATATCAAAGCAAAGATCACATTAATCCTTAGCATAACTCAATGACCTATTACAACATTCTACTTCAAAAGTTAATCTAATGTGAAAACCCCACACTGTATCCCAGAAGTGCATTAATGTACATAGTTACCATTCAATAAAAAAAAAAAAAAGTTAATCTAAATCAATCCACCTAAACTACTCAAGACAGATATCTTCTTTAGGGTGGGAGCTAAATTTACAAAACAGTAAGAGTGAGAGACAGTGAAGGTTAGGTGGGACCTACCCCAACCAGACCAGTTGTCAGGCAGGACCTACACAGACCAGCCCAGCTGTGGCACGTCCCCCTCAGCCTGCCGACTCCATCTTATTTTCACTCCATGTGCTTTCACAGGCCCCTCTGACCTGTGGCTCCCTCTGCCTTTGTTTTAGGGAGAGCTAAAACTCTCACTTTGTCACCTGCAGTAGGGTGCTCTAGCATCATAGCTCACAGCAACCTCCAGCTCTTGGGTTTCGGTGATTCTCTTGCCTCAGCCTTCCAAGTAGCTAGAACTACAGGGGCCTGCCACAATGCTCGGCTATTTTTTTTTTTTAATTGCAGTTTGCCCGAGGGTGGGTTCAAACCCACCACCCTTGGTATATGGGGCTGGCACCCTACTCACTGAGCCACAGGCACCGCCCATCCCTCCACCTTTGAAGAAGTTCATTAGAACCTTAATTTTCTTTGGTCCTAAGCTTTGTTTTGTCCATTTTAACCACTTCCCTAGGTTTAACCACAACTCAGAGACCAGGGTTGCCTCCGCTTCACAGAGTTCCCTCTAAGTAACAGACAGGGGCTGCTTTTTGCTTTTCATTGATCCTGTTCAGGTGCAAAGCTTTCTTAGTTTTGAGCAGCTTGTCCCAACTCTATTTTTCCCATCAGCCCTGTCATTGTCAGGACCTGGTTGTGCAAACATGAGTTTTTATTTTTAAATTATTGTTGAGGTTTCAGTTTTGGTTATGCTTATTTTTCCAGGTTCACCTATATGATGTAGAAACAGAAACAATCATATTCCTCCTATTCCTGGATCTAATGCCACATGCTTACCAGAGTGTAGCCTGCTTGAGATGTTTTTTTTAACCAGTTAGCTAATAGACACAAGTACCTGCCATCTGGGAATTTAAGACACTTGACTGAAATGCTGCGAAGTTTAAATCAGTTATCAGAGACGGAGTACCGGCATAAGAGGGAGCTATGCGAACGTCTGCACGGTATTCACAGGGTGAGCCCAACGACACCCAGCCTCCTCTGTCGCCTTCACGGACACATTTCTATCACCAAACTCCTGACAGTCTTTCTCCTGCACAGCCTGCTCCAACAGTCTTACCCATTTCAGTAAACCGTAATTCCACCTTCTCAGATGTTCAGACTGAGAACCTTATCACCACTTTGTCACAGCCCATCAGGAAATACTGACAGCTCTACCTTCCAAGCATGACCAGACTCTGACCATTTCTCATCACCTCCCCACTTGCTACCACATGCAATAGCCTTCTGTCGGCTTCCACCCCGTCCCCTCAACACTGGCTTCAGTAAAGTGAGAGACCCATGATCGGAAAGCCAGATCATGCTGTTCCACTGCTCAAAACCCCACAACATCGCCCTGCCACACTCAGAGCAAAAGCCAAGGTGATCACAATGGCTCACAACCCCTCACCCACTCTTGGGCACCACACCCCTCCCCCGCTCCCTTCCTGCCACTCCTCCAAGCACTCTGGGCTTCCTGCTGCCCCTTTAGCCTCTCAGGCTTGCTTTCATCTCCTGAAACGGCACTTGCTGCCTGGAATATTCTTTTCTTAGATGTCAAGCTGGCTTGCCCCCACATCACACTGAGGCTTTCAATGACCACCCTTATTGTACATTCCAAACACACATGTACACACACATGTACACATTTTCATCTGCTAAACTGTATTTTACTTATTTGTATGATCTGTTTTGTCCACTAGAAAATAAGCTTGGTGCTGTCTGCTGTATTCCCCAGTACCTAGAAGAGCTCCTGGCACACAGAAACCTCAATAACCTTCTACTGAATGAAGGAATCAGTTCTACTGCATCACGTGAGGAAGGCAGTGATAGATTGAGATTGTGACTCTTGAGGATATCGCATTAATCATAACAATCCAAAAAATATCTGAAAGAAGATGAAGCCATGCATAGAAGCTGACTTTATTCTAATGCAGGCATACAGCTAAGGTTGTGAAAATGTGTTCAGGAGATTTACTGAGCCGCTTCCGCAGATCAAGGACACTTGGAATTAAAGGGCTTTGAGTGGCTCAACTTGTCAGACCCCCTGGCGACTTGCAAGATTGTTCTTCCATGATGTGACAAGACATCTGAACACACCAAAACGAAACTGCAGGGGGAAAAAGGCAGGAGGACCGCTGATATGATCAAGGAAATAACAAGTGTTCTGACTCAAACTGGACCTGTGAAAATCAAGCAATGGGAGATCACATTTGTTTTCCATAGATGACCGGCCCCCAAACTTGATGGAATCAGGAATTTAAAAATTAAGAGAACCTTTCCTAGAAATCAATTTCAAAAGAAATTCAGAAAGGTCTACAAGAAGGAATCACACTTTCACTGTCTGTGTTTACCTCTGAAATGAATCCCTCCGGGACAGGCCTGAATTATCAGCATTTATCTCACTGGCAGGGCTCACATTTTCATGAACAAATGCAAGAGTTGAAAGCAAATTTGACCAACAATAACTCAAGATTCACGATATTCTTTTCTTTTTAAATAGTATGTGCTTTTAATGTAATAAGTGTATGCGTAAGTAATATGCCATTTCAAATATCTTATTTGGAATCAGATAATTTTATACTTCTTTTTCCACATGACATTCTTAAGATGAATTTATAAGACTTAATCTGAAACTTCTGACATATGCTCAATTTGGGAGCATGCTTACAATCCCTGATACTACAAAACAGTGTTTCATGAAAGATCTGAAGTCAAAGCTGATACTACCACCTGTGGAGACAAGCCTTGCATTAACAACAAATTGAGCTAGGCCCAACTAAAACACCTGCAGAATACGGTGACTTCTTAAACACCTCCTTCTATCATTAAATCAAGAATGCTGTATGACTACCTTCTGGCCTGTATTTTTTGAAGGAAACAAGCTTATTAAGTTCCTTTTTAAACTGATTTCTAATTAACTTTGAAATCATAATATAATAGATCTGGCTTGGCGCCCGTAGCACAGTGGTTACAGCGCCAGCCACATACACCACACCAAGAGTGGTGGGTTCAAACCTGGCTCAGGCCAGCTAAACAACTGCAACAAAAAAATAGTCAGGGGCAGCACCTGTGGCTCAAATTGTAGGGTGTTGGCCCTATATGCTGGAGGTGGTGGGTTCAAACCCAGCCCTGGCCAAAAACTGCAAAACAAAAAAAATAGCCAGGCATTACAGAAGCCTGTAATCCCAGCTACTTGGGAGGCTGAAGCAAGAGAATAGCTTAAGCCCAAGAGTTTGAGGTTGCTGTGAGCTGTGATGCCATAGCACTCTACCAAGGGCAACATAGGGAGACTCTGTCTCAAAAAAAAAAAAATAGTAATAATATTATGGATCTGTTTTGTCTCTTTATTGCTAAGAATTTAAACTTCACATGGGCCTACACACCGGGAGTTCAAATTATATAATTCATGACTTAAAATGTAAGTCAAGGTTATGATATGGTCTATAGCAGTGGTTCTCAACCTTCACAACAAAAATAGTTTTATGGTTGGGGGTCACCACAACATGGGGAACTGTATTAAAGGGTTGCAGCATTAGGAAGGTTGACAACCCCTGGTCTATAGGGTCGAGGTTATGAAAAATAAAGAATGCCTAAGAAACTTACAGATTAGAGGAGTTAACTAAGGAAATATAACAGCTAAATACAATATGGAATCCTGGATTGCATCCTGGAGTGGAAAAAAGCCTGAATAGTTAGTGATATTGTACCAATGTTTATTTCTTAGTTTTGATAGATGTACCACCATCATCTAAGAGGTTAACATTAGAAGAAGCTAGATGAAGAATATACAGGAATTCTGTGTATACTTTAACTCTTTTTCAATACATCTAAAATTATTTCAAAATAAAAATTAAGACTTTACCTCCTTCATGTTTACATGGATGAAACTGGAAAATGTTCTTCTTAGCAAAGTATCACAAGAATGGAAGAAAAAGTATCCAATGTACACAGCCCTATTATGAAACTAATTTATAGTTCTCAAATGAAAGCTACAACCTAATTCTAGCCCAAGAATATGGGGAGGGGAGGGGAGAAGGGTGGATGGGTGGTGGGAGGGTGACTGGAAAGATCACCTCTATGGTCTGTCTAACAAGGGTAAAAGTGAATTTTTCTAGAACTAGAGTATAAATGTTTTAACATAATAACCAAGTAAATGACGCAAAGTCTATGTTAACCAGTTTGATGAAAATATTTCAAATTGTATATGAAAACACTACATTGTACGCCATGTTTGCATTAATGTACACAGCTATCATTTAATAATAAAAAAAAAGAAAAATTAAGAAGATGCTAATCCTCCAACAACAATATTTTAGCCATTCTTAGGGCAATATATTAAAAAAATCCAATGCCACAAAGTTGGTATCTTTTCAAGTTATTAGTACAGGATAAAGAATTAGTACAGAAACCAGCAAATTCTGCTCCTCTCAATATATGAATTGCCAAAAATAGATATACCAAACAAACCTTTCACTGGTCTATCAAACAAAATAAACACAAACACAAATCAAGAAAAACCACCTCAAAATAATAACAATGATCACATCTATACAGACTTGAAGTGATACAAGGGTTAGAATGAAACAGTAATTCAATCAATGCTGAGTATGAATTCTGGGCATTCTAAATTGGGGGGTTATTTTCTGGCTCTACTACAAAGAGGCTATTTACTATATGGTCTTGGAGCAACTCATTTAACTTACGTGTATGTCTCAATTTCCTCACCTGTAAAAGTTGAGAGGCTAACCATTAGTGGATCACTATGAAAGTTTTGAGACAGACTGTGCTATGGTCCATTTTTTCACTTATAAAAAACACGTGTTGACAGCATCCTTTCTGATTCACCCACCCAAGTTTCAACTTGCTTAGCTTATTGGTGTTGCTAGGAGGACTTCATTCATTTCCAGCTCCTATTTTTTTTTTTTTTTTAAGACAGACTCTCATTTTGTCGCCCTCGGAAGAGTGCTATGGTGTCACCATAGCTCACAGCAACCTCAAAGTCTTGGGCTCAAAAGATCCTCTTGCCTCAGTCTTCAGAGTAGCTGGGAGTACAGGTACCTGTCATAATGCCTGGCTACTTGTTCTATTTTTAGTAAAGATGGGGTCTTACTATTGCTCAGACTGGTCTTGAACTCCTGAGCTCAGGCAATCCACCTGCCTCAGCCTCCCAGAGTGTCAGGATTATAGGCGTGAGCCACTACACTCAGCCTTTGTTTCTGTTTCTTGATTTTGTGTAATCTCAAAACTTTCCTGAGGACCCACATAGACATAAAATACATAGTACTACATATAGCAAAAGTAAATACTTGATGAATAGTTGTTACTGTTATTTAGTTCAACAATATGCTCAATAATTCTGGGCATGAGAACTTGTTTCAGGTTAGGGCCTCATCTTATGCTTTAAAAAGTCCAGCATTTGGCCTGGGTGCAGCAGTTCATACCTGTAATCCTAGTACTCTGGGAAACAGAGGTGGGAAGCCTCCTTGAGTTCAGGAATTCCAGACCAGCCAAAGCAAAAGTGAAACTCCACTCAACTAAAATGGAAAAATTAGCCAGGCATAATAGCAGGTACCTGCAGGCCAAGCTACTTGGGAGGCTGAGGTAGGATCACTTGAGTCCAGCAGTTTGAGGTTGCTGTGAGCCCGGCTGATGCCAGAGCACTCCAGCCTGGGCAATACAGAACTCAAGAAAAAAAGTTCAGTATTTGAATAGGCTGATGACATGAAAGGCTTAGATCACAATATCCAGGGTAATGTATGCTGTGTTCAGAGAAAGGAATGATCAGTGTGAACTCAAGAGGAAGGCTTCTTGAAAGGAAGGAGTATGAACCGGCTCATCAGACAGGGTTTGGACAAAAGGGGAGAAAAATTCCAAATGAGAATTGAGAAAATTCCAAATGAGAACATTGTAAGTAAAAGCAATGGGTTGGGAGGGAAGATACTTATTCAGAAAGACCAGTCTGCCTCCAGTACAATTCCTACTCAGTGACAAGGGCCAGATGAATAAACTGAGGGCAGAGTCCGGGGGGGAAATTTGAATCTCACGCTGATATAAAAGATACGCTGCAAAACAGAATAAAAATGGAAAAAGAGAAGCCCATACTGCTTAAGGGAAATGCACAGTAAAATAAGAGTTCATGGTTTATCTAGTGAATGAATAAGAGTTTACTATAATGAGCATTAAGCAAAATCATACTAATGGATACACCCTTTACTGGTTTTTATTAGCCTTACTCCGTACATCAATGTCAGGACGGACTGTCAGCACAGGAATACTAGCGTCAATGTCAGGATCCTACCCTACCCTGTCCTTAAGCACCTTAACACATATTTGTATGCATAGAGAAATGATAGTCTAGAGAACTATCATATCATATTCATTTACATGTGACTGTGTGGGTGTGGATTAAAAAAAACCAAAGACAACAAGGCTGAGAGTTCTTTCCAACTTAAAAATGCTGCTTGATCTCTAAAGAGCATCAGCATCAGGGAAAGTAGTTTTATTATTAATACTCCTAAGAACAAAACAATTAGATACTGTAGAGGAAAAAAAATAGAGTAATTTTAAAGCAACGCCAAATTTGTTCATGAACTATGATATGGCTATGTACAATGGTACGAATTATCACTGTTCTCTGTAAGTGCAGGTAAAAAAAGAAGTCAGACAATGGACACAGAACATTCACCAGTAATGAACTCACATCTCTGAGGTTCCTACTGCTTGAATGAAATGCATTCAGTTACAATTTTACACAAATCATCCACCATGAAATAGTGTAAGAGCCCAGCATCCTGAGTTTACATATGGATTTTTCAAATCAATGGGCACCTATTTAATCAGCACTACAAAAGTAAAAAAGGAAAAACCCAGTTCTCAAATGTTAATAAAAGCAAAACGCAGTCCATTCATCTCCACAGTCTACGTTAACCGTGTTGACAACAGTAGGAACAACATCTGTTCCCCTCTAATTCATCAACACTCTATGTCCTAGAAATAGATTGTGGTAACTCCTAATCAAACTCTTACCCTAATCAAAATTATCAGTCAACAGCAAAGGTTTATGTAAAACAGAGAAAACCCTTTTGAGAATTACAATGTCAGTGTTGGAAACATAGGAAAGAAAATTAAATATGTTGAACAAAATTATTTTAACGTTATACTTAATGTGCTATAAAATAATAATTATTTTTCTTTTTATTATCTACTCTTAACGCATGCATCTTAAGAAAGGCTTTGAATTTGCTCCTATCTCTCAGCGGATGAGGAAGCCCTACTTTCAACACACAACAAGGCTGCAAAAAATGCATTTTTTCAATTGGCCAGTTAGGCCATGCACCAACCTTACGTGGAATTCAGGATATCTAAAAAGTAGAGGAAAGAAAATAAAATAAGACCTATGTTCTAATAACAGTTCATTTCCTCACTAGGTAAATAATCTTAGACCTTTAACCTCTATGAATTGGTTTCTTCATCTCACACATAATAGTCATACCTAACACAGAAGGTTGTTCCTAGGGGTGGCTCCACATTCTCTTCATTGGAGGTACACAGGAAGGGGGTGCATGGGGATGCCTCGGCATAGCACTGCACTGAAGATAATGAAAAGACTAACTCTCCTATCAAAGATCGAAACTTGATGGAGACAATGAGGAAGCTAAATATTGCCTCCCCCCCCCCCAACCTCCCGGATTTCCAGTACTGCTCGCTGCGGTGAACACATGTGATAAATCAGCAAAGTAATACAAGAGACACAACGAAGACAAATAAATATCCACAGTTCAAACTAATTTAAAGTACAAAATAAAAAATGATATATTTCCTAAAGTCTGGCCTTCTACTCTCTTAAGAAAATTAAACCCTCTTATCAGAATTCAATTTAACTCAACATTGAACACCTATGATGTACAAGTTACTCTATTAGGTATTGTTTCAGATGGGGGGAAAAATAGTCCCTCGCTCTCAACTAATATGTAAACAGAACAAAGTAATTCCAACACTAGAAACACAAAAATATCATGAGATCAGAGTAGAGACTCGTTTAAGGTCAATCTGCCTTTCTGACCAGATCTCGTAGGATCTCATACTATAGATAAGACACACTCCTGCCATCCCAAACCACTTTAGCCAAACATGTTATGCATTTCATGCTGCTGAGCTTTTGTTCATGCCACTCCTGCAGGCTAGCGTTGCTCTAACTGTGGCCCATCAAAGTCATTCATCCTTCAAGAACAAATTCCATTCCTTTCCTTCACAAAGCTTTTCTCATACCCAGTGGAATTAAAAGAGGTGATGGGGGCGGGGCGGGGATACAAAAGAGCCCAGAGGAAAAAGGAATGAAAACTCTGTACCAGAAGAGCTATGAGATAAATATAAGACTAAGGGTTTAGCAGAACCTTCTAGACAACCAACATCCATGCTACCCAGAAAGTTAACAAGCCTAACAAGGTCTGACAGGGGGAATCGAAGACGTGAGAGAAAGTCCGTCAAGATTATGGGATAACAAGAAAACCAGCAGCAGGAATTTGA
The DNA here is from genome assembly GCF_000181295.1 of Otolemur garnettii. Classification (NCBI taxonomy): domain Eukaryota; kingdom Metazoa; phylum Chordata; class Mammalia; order Primates; family Galagidae; genus Otolemur; species Otolemur garnettii. Next base: position 9,296,986 of record NW_003852409.1, on the reverse strand, counting down.
GAAACTGTGTCTAGGAATTATAAAACGGAAGGACCTAATAGCCACAGTTGGTCTTTTCATGTATTATTCCAACGGAGGAAGAAGTATGGGAAAAGTTTACCACTGGTTACACAGATGGCATCCAGGAAAAGAATTTCATTTTTAGAGTTAAGAAACTGCAAAGATTAAGCATTTAACCCTAGAAGAATGAACCTAATTAAGGCTCGAGGAATGCCTTTGCTCAGAAAGTGGTCTATCTCATACAAAAGGTTTTGTACTAAAAATAGAGAGGTAGAAAGAAACAATGTAAACTGACACAATAATGCATCATTCATTCAACAAACACTGACCACTTCCTAGGAGCCAGGCACTACTCTAATGCCGGGGGATACAGCAGTAGACAGAACAGACAAAATCCCCACGCTTATGATGCTTGGACAGAGAAAGCCAAGAAAAATACGTAAATTATTTCAGGGGATGATCAGCTTGGAAAAAAAAAAATACAGCCAACTAAAGAAACATAAAATGGCAGATAGGATAGAAGGGCTGTTGTAGAACTGAGGGAGGAAGCTGGCAGATGCATGAGGACAGCCAGACAGAGAGAAGAGTAAGGTTATGAAACAGGAAGGATCTCTGCTTGTTTGAAAACAGTCAACTCAGCCAGAACAGAAGAAATGAGAAGGGGGTAGCGGGTAGGGGGTGGAGAGGTAGGCAGAGTAAGATTAAGGAAGAGAAGAAGTCTGGATGTTATATTCAGGTGTGTTGGAAACCACCGGAGGGGAGAGGATGCGGGATCTGACCTACCTTTTTGATCACCGAGGTTGCTGAGTGAAGAATGAAATGCAGGCTCTTACGCACAAGACAATGGTGACTTGGAGCGTGGTGGTGGCAATGACGCTGGCACATTTCAGATATGATATGTAAAGAAAGACTACAGATAGTCTTAGGGGAAATTTTTTAGAAAAGGGGTCATCACGAAGGCGGGGGTGCGGTGGCTCACACCTGTATCCTAGCACTCTGGGAGGCTGAGGTGGGTGGATAACTTGAGCTTACGAGTTCAAGACCAGCCTAAGCAAGAGCGAGACCCTGTCTCTAAAAATAGCCAGGTGTTGTGGTGGGTGCCTATAGTCCCAGCTACTCAGGAGGCTGAGGCAAGAGGATCATTGGAGCCCAAGAGTTTGAGGTTGCTGTGAGCTATGATGGCACTCTACCGAGGGTGATGAAGTAAGAGTCTGTCTCAAAACAAACAAACAAACAAACAAAAATACTCCACCCAGTGTCAATATAACATGTGCAGAGAATGGTCATGCACAAAATGTCACCGTTAAGTCTTCTTTAATCCTCCTCCACTGGAGGATGAGCTGGATGAGAGCAGGCACTATTGTGCATGCACTGCTCTGTCTCCAAAGCCCAGTACAATGCTTAGAACACCCGCAGGTATTCTGAAAAGGTTTTTTTTTTCAATGAATCTTGACACTGTAATAATACAAATAGTGCAATCTTACAGGCATTATCAAAATTTAGTAGTGGGATGAGACTCAACCTTGGACCGCAAGCACTAAAGCCCTAAAGCTCTAATAAGTGAATGAGCAAGGGCATTCAGAGGAATCCTAAACCGTTTGAAATAAACAAACTTACTGAAGCATTTACTGAGTGTCTTCCACAGAGTGCAAGGGCAACACCCTAAGAACACTGCCTCTCCCAAGAAAGGCAGCTCACAGTCTGACGCTCCAGACATGCCCGGACACCTAGAGGATGCCTGCAGAGGAGAGAGCCCTGGGCGGTTGTCAGTCACCCTCCAGCAACAGCAGAGAACAAGGAAATGCAACACAGAGAGGAAGGCAGCAGCATCCCAGGCTCCAGCAAGGGAAAGAGGCTAGTGTGGTGGCTCAGACCTGTAATCCCTGCACTTTGGGAGGCCAAGGCAGGAGTACTGCTTGAGTCAAGGGGTTTAAAACCAGACTGGGAAACATAGCAAGACCACATCTCTATTAAAAATTAGAAAAATTAGTGAGGCACAATAGTGGGCACCTATCAGAAGGTGAGGCAGAGGATTGCTTGAACCCAGAGTTTGAGGTTGCAGGGAAGTGTGATGATGCCACTGCACTCTAGCCCAGGCAACAGAGCAAGACCCTGTTTCAAAAAGGGGGGGGAGGGGAATGATGGTTATGGTGGCTCACAGTTGTAATTCTAGCACTCTGGGAGGCTGAGGCATGCAGATTGCTTGAGCTCAGGAGTTTGAGACCACCCTGAGCAAGAGGGAGACCCCAACTCTTCTAAAAAATAGAAAAACTAGCCAGGCATGGTGGTGGGTGCCTATAGTCTCAGCTACTTAGGAGACTGAAGCAAAGAGGATTGTTCAAGCACAAGAGTTTGAGGTTGCTGTGAGCTATGATGCCGCGGCACTCTACCCAGAGCAACAGAGTGAGATTCTGTCTCAAAAAAAGAAGGGAGAAGGAGTGAATCACACATTTGGCAATTATGCATAATTTCCAATCTAGAACAGAACAGAATACCAAAAGTAGGGTTTGTGGGCACCTAGAAAAGGAAGAAGTGACCAGTAAGAGCCAGCATGTGAATGTGAATAAGCCGTTCCTGGCTAAAGGCATATCCTTTCTCTCTCTCTCTTATTTTTTTTTTTTTTTTGAGATAAACTCTCACTCTCCCTCTGGGTAGAGTGCTGTGGTGTCATCAAAGTTAAGAGAATGGAGAGTAGGAAATACATAATATGGCTTAATTTTATTAAAACTTGATCCTACCTTTGATAATATCTCTGGGGATAAGGTGGAAGAAAACGGACTAAAATAAAGGTCAGTTGTATACGGAACCTCTAGAATGGCCCTGAAAAAAGAGCCATTAGCTCTCACCTAATGAGAGGTCCTAATAAGACATATATATAGTTAAGTATTTTTATTATATAAAAATAACATGTCTCACTCTGCCACCCTGGATAGAGTGCTGTGGTGTCATAGCTCACAGCAACCTCAAACTTCTGGGCTCAAGGAATCCTCTTCCCTTAGCCTCCCAAGTAGCTGGGACTATAGGTACCCACCATAATGCCTGGCTAGTTCTTGTACTTTTAGTAGAGACAGGGTCTCGCTCTTGCTCAGGCTGGTCTCAAACTCCTGAGCTCAAGCAATCCACCCATCTCGGCCTCCCAAAAAGCTAGGATTATAGGCGTGAGCCACCACACCCAGCCCAACCATGAAAAATATTTTTAATAATAAACAAAATAATATCAAGGTCCAAAGACAGTGATACTTGGGGTTTCTCAAGGAAACAGGCAGCCCAATCACCCTACAGAGAACACCACAATCCACAAGCCCTTCCCCAGATGAATACGAAGATACAAATGGCTTGCTCACCAAGTTACCAGATTATAAAAACTTTCTAAGAAAGGAATAGCAAAGGCACTGGTAATAAAATCAGAATTCCAAAAGCTCATAACAGTCTATAAAACTGGGCAAAAAAAAAATCAATAGCTCACTAAATTTCCTAGGGAAAATTCAAGTTTTGCATTTATGTTTTTAAAATCCTACATTGTAAGAAACAGGAGCAGAGGAGCAAAAAGCTTAGCGCCTTTGTGGACTGCAAGCTA
>NW_003852409.1:9290850-9292980 GCF_000181295.1 Otolemur garnettii | reverse complement strand
CTCAAAAAAAAAAGAATCCAGAAGAAAGAACTACCTACATCTAGTTTCGAGAGTTGCTTTTCATGCACCACACTTTACAAGACTGTTCAGAGTGGTGTAACAAACACTGGAGACTTGAAAGAGGGAAGGATGGGAGAGGGATGAAAATTACCTGTTGGGTACAGTGTACACTATTCAGGTGATGGGTACACTAAAAGCCCAGACTTCATCACTATACAATACATGCATATAATGAAATTCAAGTTGCACCCCCGAAATCTACAGAAATTAAAGAAGACAGTCAAACCACACACAGGCCCGATGAAAGAGACTTGGATAGTAACTGGAGTAAATACTAACTGAATACATGCACTGAATTCTGCCCCCTTCTAAAACCCTACTAAAATGATAACACAAGGAGTTAAAACATGTGGAACTAGGTGGAAAAGAGTAAACTGACTTAACCTAGTAGATCCAAAAAGCTAAATCTGGACCAATGGCGGGAAAAGAAAGGCAGCAAACCAATTGAAGCTACAAAACTCCCTGAAAACTCAGGAATTAATGGCATGATCTATCTCTGCAACTGGAGGTAACAGAGTAAAAACGAGAGGATTCACTGAAAGGCTACCAGAGAGCCATTAAACCCTCCAGCTGGACAAACTAACTTCCCTCTTCTACCCAGGAGAGCGATACCACACAAGGGTACCACACAGAAAACAAGAGTCAGATAGAATCAATGCTCTGTATTGTACACTGAAACTAACCCCCACCCCAAGCTTCTTTCCCTGCTCGGCTCCCAGAACTCTGGCAGCCAGATTAACCCCTCCCGGAGACTAGATAAGACTTCGTTGGGGAAATCTGATCAGTCCAATCTGACCAAACAATACTAATACTTGGGTTCCCAAAGAAACAGGCCAGGCAGACCACTCCACAGGAAACCCAACCCTAACAATCCCATCCCAAATAAGCAGTGCTTTCAAATAACCTTTCAGAGCGGCATTTCTAAGTAACAAACACACAGCTAAGGATCACCAGACATTTAAGGGATCTTTTAACATGAATAGCAAAGACAAACGAAGGAAAATAACTTGGAAGAAAACGATGCAGATGTAGAGAGAAGGTAACTTCAAACACACACACAGACATGTGCACAGACAGGTAAGAACAGACGTGTCAAAACAAAACAAAACAAACAAGGATATAGAAGAGAACAAAAAAAATGCTGGGAAGTTAGGAAATCAAGGCAGAAGTGAAAACACAATACTGAAAGATAAACTGAGGAAATCTACTGAAACAGAGTAAAGACAAAATTCAAAAATGAAAGAAAAGATAAAATTAAGGAACAGGAGAAACAAATGGGAAGAAATCAAAGAAAAGTTCAGGAAAAGTTCCCCCAACTGCAAAACTACAACTTCCAGATTGAAAGAGCCCAGTCTCCAGCATAATGGATGAAAAAAGATCCGCACAAGACACATCACTGAATATTTTCAGAACATGGGTCATAAGGAAGATCCTAAAAGGTTCCACAGCAAATAGAACAAGTTTAATACAAAATAACAGGCTTGGCTCCGCGCCTGTGGCTCAAGAAGCTAAGGCACCAGCCACATACACCTGAGCGGGCGGGTTCAAATCCAGCCTGGGCCCGCCAAACAACAATGACGGCTGCAACCAAAAAATAGCCAGGCGTTGTGGTGGGTGCTTGTAGTCCCAACTACATGGGAGGTGGAGGCAGGAGACTCGCATGAGCCCAGGAGTTAGAGGTTGCTGTGAGCTGTGATGCCACACACTCTACCCAGGGTGACAGCTTGAGGCTCTGTCTCAAAAAAATAAAATAAAATAAAAATAACAGGCTTCTGGCTCGGCGCCCATAGCACTGAGGCTGGCAGGTTAGAATCTGGCCAGAGCCAGCTAAAAAAAACAACTACAACTGCAACCAAAAAATAGCCAGGCATTGTGTGGGCGCCTGTAGTCCCAGATACTTGGGAGGATGAGGCAAGAGAATCACTTGAGCCCAAGAGTTTGAGGTTGCTGGGAGCTGTGACACCACGGCACCCTACCCAGTGTGACATAGTGAGACTCTATCTCAAGTAAATAAATAAATAAAATAACAGGCTTCAATAGCAGCCCTAGAAGCTAGAAACTAATGAAATA
>NW_003852409.1:9285835-9290622 GCF_000181295.1 Otolemur garnettii | reverse complement strand
GGATTCGAACCTGCCACCTTAGATGTATGTGGCTAGCGCCTTAGCCACTTGAGCCACAGGCGCCGAGCCAGGAAAACAATTTCTAACCTAGAGTTCTACACTTTCTCAGCTAATTTATGTATATGATGTAAGAATAAAAACATGCAAAGTGTGAACAAATTTACCCCATGGACCCTTCTCAAGAAGCTACTGAAAGAGGTGCTCTGCCAAATCAAGGGAATCAACCAGGAAAGAAAACACAGACAGAAACACTGGTGAAAACAACACAAAACAAAACAATCGAAGACAGATTAAATAAATGGTAGACCCACACTCTGAGGTTGGAAGATTCATTGTTACTTGACAGTTCTCCCCTAATCAAGCCATGGTTTTATCACAGGCCACATCAAAATCCTAGCAGGATGTTTTGTAGATATTGACAGGCTGATTCTAAAATGTGTAAGGAAAGGCAAAGGAACTATATGAACCAAAATAACTTTGAAAAAAGGAAAAATTAAAGGACTCACATTACCTGATTTCAGTATATACTATAAAGCTACAATATGCAAGGCCATGTGGTATTGGTGTTGAGAGAGACCAGCAGATTGAGAAAACATTATAAAAAGTTCAGAAGTAGGCTCAGCACCTGTAGCACAAGGGTCTAAGTCACCAGCCACATACACTGGAGCTGGTGGGTTTGAATCCAGCCCAGGCCTGCCAAACAACAAGGACAGCTACAACCAAAAAACAGTCACAGGCTGTGGCAAACACCTATAGTCCCAGCTACTTGGGAGACTGAGGCAAGAGAATCGCTTAAGCCCAAGAGTTGGAGGTTGCTGTGAGCTGTGAGCTATGACGCCACGGCACTCTACCCAGGGCAACAGCTTGAGACTCTCTCTCAAAAGAAAAAAGAAGTTCAGAAGTAGACCCACATATACATGGCTGATGTTTGAGAAAGGCACAGAGGCCATTCAATGGGGAAAGTATAGTCTTTTTCAATAAACTGTACCAAAATAATTGAATAACCACATGTTAAAAAAATAAATAAATAAATACCACCCATTTTGTATAAACACCTCACATAAAATTTAACCCAAAACAGGTAACAGACCTGAGTGTAAAATCCAAAAGGAGAACATTTTAGAAGAGGGGAGAAAATAACGTGTGATCTTGGAGTAGGCCACAAGTTCTTAGCTATGACACCAAAAATATCATCCATGAAAGAAAAAAAATGGTAAAATGGACCATCAAATTAAAAATGTCTACTTTTTGAAAAATACTGTTATGAGAATGGAAAAAAAAAACCTACTGGAAGAAAATATTTGCAAGTCACATATCAGATAAAAGACTTGTATCCAGAATGTATAAGAACTCTCACACTCAACAGTAAGAAATCAAACAGTATTAAAAAAGAGCAATGATTTGAAAGACACTTCACCAAATAAGACATACAGATGTTAAATAAGCACATAAAAAGATGTTCAAATCATCAGTCCCTAGGAAAATGCAAACTAATGCCAAAATGGGATACCACTGCACACCAACAATTTAAAAATAAACTGGCAATACCAAGTGCTGCCAGGGATGTGGAACAACTGGAACAGTTGTATACAGTGCTGGCGGGACGGCACAATGGTATAGCTACTTTGGAACATAGTATGTTAACTTCCTACAAATATTCACTTTCCATATGACCCAGCAATCCCACACGCAGGTAGTTACCCAAGAGAAACAAAAACATGTCCACACAAAAACCTTCATGTAAATGTTTACAAGTAGCTTTATTAATTACTCCAAACTGGAAACAATTCCAATCTCTTTCAAGTCATGAGTAAACTGTGATACACTTACTCCAGGGAATACTACTAGGAGATAAAAACAAATGATTCATGCAACAATGTGGATGAATCTAAAATGCATTATACAAAGAAGCCAAAATCAAAAGGTCACATTTCTGTATGACTCCATTCATATGACATCCTGGAAAAAGTAAACCATAGGAAGTGAAATTGATCAGTGGTTGCCAGGAGCAGGGAAGAGATTTGACCAGAAAGGGGCAGCTTGAGAGAATTTTTGGAAGTGAGAGAACTGTTCTATATGTTGGTGTTGGCCATAGTCCCACAACTCTATGCATCTGTCAAGGCTCATAGAACAAAACAAAGTGACTTTTCATAAATTTAAAAACAATTTATAAAAGCACATGAGATCCAGATAATTGGGAATTAGATATAAGAAAGAATAAGTAGGATATGAGGAGATCCCAAATTGACAGCCTTGTTGCAGGCCTGAAGAATGGTCAACCGTCAGCCTAGACTGGAAGTCTGGGAGAGATGTCCTCAGGGAAGTGAAGGAGAATCGAAGCCAGTGTTTTTCAACCTTTTTTTTATCTCATGGCAACTTGAACCTAAAGTTTCACAGCACACTTAATTGATGCTGAACAAAAAAAAAAAAGAAAAGAGAAGAAAAGAATATAATTATTGTGCTTTGAATTTCTTTTGAAAATAATTTAAGTAATGATCTCTAAAAATTTTGTGGCACACTGGTTGAAAATCACTGATCTAGGGTGGTGCCTGTGGCTCAAGGAGTAAGGCGACGGCCCCATATGCCAGAGGTGGTGGGTTCAAACCCAGCCCCAGCCAAAAATTGCAAAAACAAACAAACAAACAAATGAAAATCACTGATCTAAGGCATGTGGGCTTCCGCAAAGGAGATTCACATGACTAGGTGAATTTATAAGACAATTAGTCATAAGTACATAGAAAACTAGGTAAAGAGCACAACAGGAAAACATTATCTCTAAGAGAAACAAATGTACAAATACTACATGACTCAGGTGTTAGGAGCATTCAGCTTAGTCACAATGTAAAGACTGAACTTTGTTTCAAGCTGAGTTCCCGTATCTCTTAGGCAGAAGGATGAGGATGATAGGAAATGTATATGGGGGAGGGGAAGGCTGGTGTTGGAAGAAAGCTCAGTCTTCATCTTCCACAGTGGGGGCCAAAATGAATGCCCAAAACTGAAGAATGGGGATGGAGAGATACAAGCAGATTACAGATCCAGGAGAAAGCAAAATAATTAACTCAAAGATTTCAAAATGACTTCAGGGCAGCAGAAAAGGGGGAGGGGTGGAAGGGAGGCTTTAAAAAAAATAAGCAAACCTCCTAGAAATGTTTAATTCTTTAAAATATCCACATGTTTAACTCTGATGGAAATTAAAATAAAAATTAATAAAAAAGAAAATAGGGCCAGGAACAGTGGCTCACACATGTAATTCTAGCACTTTTGAAAGCCAAGACAGGAGGGTCATTTGAGGCCAGTTTTGAGACCAGCCTGAGCAACACAGCACAACCCATCTATACAAAATATAGAAAAGTTAGCTGGGCATAGCAGTACATGCCTATAGTCCCAGCTACTTGGGATCGCTTGAGCCCAGGAGTTTAAGGTTGCAGTAAGCTATGATGCTACTAGTGCACTCTAGCCTGGGAAATAGAGCAAGACCTTATCTCAAAAGAATTAATTAAAATTAAAAACATAAGATGAAAGGATTGGGGGGCCCAAAATAGTAAAGGTTGTGGAAGCCCAACATTTAGAAATAGTTGTATAAACTAAAGATGTTTAAGTTTAAAACACACATACACACAACTTGGCACATATTTCACCCTCTTCTGGTTAACATCAGTGCAATATCAACGTAACAATTAAGTTACATTGACACAAAGCTCAGCTGTGCAAAAAAAGAGTTTGCAGTAACTGTCTGAAAGTCCCAGGAAGCAGCCGAGTTCTCTGTTGCGGAAGGTGTTTAAACAGAGACTGAACAAAATCCACTTAGTACATGTGATATAAAATGCATGGCTACCTTGGAAGGTTAGACTGCAGACTTCTTAAGTCCCTGCCAGTCATGCGATCCTATTAAAGGATTCCATGTGATAATTTCCTTTTTATTAACACCCTTCTAAAATAGAACTAGAAACCCTGGAAGTGGAGAAGCTCAGGCATTCAGTACGTTTGTGCTGCTTCTTCCTTTTATCCCACCTCCACCTCCGCGTTCTTTCAGCTTTTGACTTTTCATTTCAAAAGTCTTAAAATATATTTACATTTGATTATAAATCACCTAAAATATTTTTGGAAGCAAACGAGTTATAAATACTTAGAAGAGCAGAGGAGAATATGCACGTCTGAGTGGGAGAAAGCTGGAAGAGATACGAAAAGGTGCTCTGATGTGATGAGGAAGGAACTGGAGCCAGGTTCTCTGAATCCACTCTGGACCCTGTGACGTGGTGACCACAGAACATTAAATAAGTCACTGGACCCAGTTAGGTATGAGACTTTGGGACCATGAGAAGAGGGCTTGGGCTTCCTGGCAGGGTGACAGGGCAGTGATCTATGACTCAGTCATAAATGTTTAAGCTTTAAGAGCAGTAAATGAGCCACCATAGGTGAGTCAAAACCAACAAAAGAATACTTTGATGGGTTCTGTTTTAAAGCTTTTAAAGGTGGTGCCTGTAGCTAATTAGGTATGGGTGCCAGCCACATATACATAGGGTGGTGGGTTCAAACCTGGCCCCAATGACAACTGCAACCAAAAAATAGCCAAGCGTTGTGGTCAGCACCTGTAGTCCCAGCTAGTTGGGAGGCTGAGGCAAGAGAATCACTTGAGCCAGAGTTTGAAGTTGCTGGGACCTGTGATGCAAGGGCACTCTACCCAGGTAACAGTCTGAGACTCTGTCTTAAAAAAAATTTCTTTTGGCTCGGCGCCTGTGGCTCAAGTGGCTAAGGCGCCAGCCATATACACCTAAGGTGGCGTGTTC
>NW_003852409.1:9276868-9285609 GCF_000181295.1 Otolemur garnettii | reverse complement strand
AAAAAAAAAAAAAAAATTAATATAAAAAATAAAGTTTTTAAAACCTTGCTCTATTTAAGAATGAAAAGCATACCTTAGCTTAAATGTTGGTCATCTCAGCATGAGTGAAAATTAAAATATTACACGTATTACAAGTATGGGACTACAATATGCTCCTATGGGACTTCCTCAAGAGTCAGTGTGACTACCAAGGCATCTGAAGCTGTGTTGTTTTCTATTCAAAGACAGCATTTTTTTCTTTTACCCTGTATGATAAAATACCGCCATGCCTAGAGACACAATAACTTTAACCTGAAGTTTACTGAACTCCATCTCTACCTGTTAAGCACAGATACAAATCATTCTTCAAGACAATGTCTATATTCTTATAGGGCACTTTTGTATATCTAGCTCTTAGTTTTGAAAATTAGTTTATAATCTAGCAAGAAATTACCAGCACTTTACACCTTTGTAAACCATAGCAATGTTCGGCTGTGTTTTCAGATTCAGCTGTGCACTGACACCCTGAAAAAGCCTCTACACCCCTCTGTGGCATCTTCTTTAAAAGGCTGCATACTTTTAGGGGAAAAGTCTGTCTCTGTTGAATCCAGTACTTAGTAGCCTGAGCAGTACAACAGTCTATAAATGTTGAACCAAACCTAAGCATGCGGTCAGCTGGGAATTTTCCCTTCACTGGCATTCTTGATTCCCTTACTTTTCTTTTCAGCATCTTCCCCCTGCTCTGGGAGCCTCTCACTGCTGCGCTGGGCAGAAGCAGGGGTCATTTGTGCAGTGCATTGCCTTTGAACAAAACATACAGGACTGTACCTCTACCCACACTGCCCCCAGGAAGGCACTGAGAAGATGAACAGAAAAGCTTTCATTTTGCTCTGCAGGCCATTGATAAGTGGCATGTTGGGGACCGGCAGAAGGAAAGGGACACCCTTTTTCTTACAAATCTGTTGACCAGTCCTGACTGACTGCCTGACACATTTAAGGGTAGATGAGGCCTAGAGGACTCTCACGTATGATGTGCTTTGCTTTTCCCTTGACTGGCTATTAATGTCTTTGCCAAAACTTTTATTATAGAAACACACACTAGCAGGGTCAGATTCCAAAGCCAACCAGAATTTAACTTCAACATTTTGAACAGCAGCTAGTTTTAATTTTCAGGTTCATTCCCCACTTCCCTCCACTGACAGGTTATATTTTTTTCAATGGTAATTTTGACAAGTATCTTTAACATCACAAATTCCGTTTTTAGTCTCTGAATAACCCCCATTCCTGCTCCATGTCTGTTCAATAAACATTTATTGAGGATTGATTATTTACTTGGTCCACATAGCATCATCGCTGCCCTCTCACCAACAAAACACAGTCAGCATTTTCTCAGCAGATCACATCTCCAGATGCCATCTGGAGTGTTATGTGAGAACTATAACCAACCTGTGGTCTGGAGCAGACTTAGAGGAAAGAAAAAAATTCTCAAGTACAGATGGCTGGCCCCATAGCAATTCAGATTCCTAAGTTTCAACTTGATGATTTGAAAATCACATACACCCTACCCTAATTTCCCTTGGAGACCTCAAACCACTAATCTGAGAAGCGATGATGGGAGTGACAGTCTTTTAAATCATAATATACTTGAGTGACTTGAAATTTATTTACATTATTTTGCCAATACTTTAAAGAACATGTTGAAGTACAATGTGCTTGAACTCAGTTTCCCATACGCTGAGTGACTCCTAGTTAAGAGTCACTGGATCCACCACCTTATTGCTTCTGATCTCACTGGAGTCACTTTTGTTGTTACTAAGGACAATGGAAGTGGGAAAATGGTATTTCGAGCATTGTTTCTCAAACTGTGTGTGCTCTGCTGGAGAGTAGTTCGAGGTGTGATGAAAAATATTTTCAAAGGATGGGTAAGTCCAAAATGTCCAGTTACACAAAGTTAAATTGGTTTTCTGGGAGTAGGAATGCAGAAATGACCCTTTAATATTTTATTATGCACTATGACTTTTCAAATGATGGAGGGGAAAAATAGTGAGCTAGAACCTCCCGAACTTTTCTGATGTCAGAACCCTTTTTCACAGGAACTTCTTGTAGCCCTAGTGCTTTGGAAGCACTTCCCTGGGAGAACCTCTAATTAAGGCTAATTACATAAGAATCCTTTGTATGTTAAATGGGATGGCCACATCATACCACCTGGTTAAGTAGCAGGTCCCTTCTTGCCTGGGAGGCTTCCTGCTCAATTTGTTACTGCTCAAGAGAAATATGTATTTACTTTCTCTTGGTTTACTTTCTCAGGTAAACTATAACTTTTAAAAATTATCACCAAAACTAGCCTTTGCTTTCACTTTTAAAATGAAGCATCTTATTAAAGGATTATTTCCAAACATATTGCTAAACTTGCACAACTGAAATCTACTTTAGCCACCAGTGTAGATTTCAAAATGCTTTTCTTTTTTTTTTTTTTTCTTTTTTTTGAGATAGAGCCTCAAGCTGTCCGCCTGGGTAGAGTGCCGTAGCATCACAGCTCACAGAAACCTCCAACTCCTGGGCTCAAGCGAGTCTCCTGCCTCAGCCTGCCATGTAGCTGGGACCACAGGCGCCCACCACAACACCTGGCTATTTTTTTTTTGGTTGCAGCTGTCATGTTTGGTGGGTCCAGGCTGGATTTGAACCCGCCACCTTAGGTGTATGTAGCTGGCATCTTAGCCACTTGAGCCACAGGCGCGGAGCTGCAAAATGCTTTTCTTGATGAAAAAAAAGTATAGCTCATTTCAAAGTATATTTAATATGCTAGACTTTAAATTTTGGTGTCTAGGCTCAGCGCCTGTGGCTCAAGTGGCTAAGGCACCAGCCACATACACCTAAGGTGGTGGGTTTGAATCCAGCCCGGGCCTGCCAATGATGGCAATGATGACAGTAGTCACTACCCAGGGCGACAGCTTGAGGCTCTGTCTCAAAAATAAATAAATAAAATTTGTTGTCTTTAGAATTGTCTTCCAATACTTCATGTTTTTAGAATTGTCATGAAAATACAAAATCACAGACAAAATAGATTTAGAAAAACTTCAGGTAGCAAGCAAGAAATAAAACTCTCTTAAATATGCTGAGTTTTTAAAGTGAAGTTTATTAAAAAAACAAAAACAAAAAAACTCCAGCCCTTGCCGTGGTGGTAATAATTTCTGCCTTTGTCATTTGATCTTAATGTGTACACTCATCACTTGTGTCAGAGTCAACTTCACTGTGGCCACTTTCTTCACCCTTTCCTTTCTCACTGCTCTCCAGAGCCTTGCTGGTATTTAACATTAAATAACATTAGCATCAATGACATTAACACTTTCAGAGGCCATGGAGGTCCTTTTTTTTTTTTTTGAGATAGAGCCTCAAGTTGTCCCCCTGGGTCGAGTGCAATAGCATCGCAGCTCACAGCAACCTCCAACTCCTGGGCTCAAGTGGGTCTCCTGCCTCAGCCTCCCAAGTAGCTGAGACCACAGGCGCCCGCCACAACGCCTGGCTATTTTTTTTGTTGCAGCTGTCATTGTTGTTTGGCTGGAGTTTTTTTGTTTTTGTTTTTTTAATAAACTTCACTCCTTTTTATACCTTTTAATAAACTTCACCCAACCTTAAATCATCTCCTCTGTCCTCATGACTTAAAGCATTTTCTGAAATTCAGTTCTGGGTCTTCAAATGCCTCTGGAAAACATTACCTCAAGGTATTAATGTCAGAACCACCTCAACCTAGTCCATACCAAATTGAATTCATCTTCCCCTCCCTAAAAACTAGACCCCATCTCTACTCCCATGTCCATCCATTATTGTACCCTTCTCCCATTATCTGGCATTGAAAACTTCTGTTTTATCCCTCTCCCTTATCCCACATATTCAGATTAATTCAGGAAAGTCTGTCCTATTCCATCTAGCTAAGGTCTCTTCTGAGTTTCCTGTTTACACTGTTTGGTCTGAGTCACTGAGCAGCTTCCTGGGTGGCCTCTGCCCTCCATTTCTCCCACTTTGGGAGCAAGCACACTGTCAAGTCAATCTTCCTTAAAGCACGGTGAAAACTCCTCCTTGGCTGCCCATTTCTCTCCCCTTCAAATATTAATGCTTTCCCTCTATGTAACACCCTTTTTCTCTACTCTGGCCAGGACTCCCTCCCATGCTGACATGCAGCAAGTTATTGTCCATTCCCTTGCCACTGATAAACCTGTTCCTTTCCACGGGAATGCCCTCTCTTCTCCCTGCTTTCTACTAAAATCTGTCTACCCTTCCATTTGTTCTAAACCCCATCCCTCCAGGCCACATCAAGAATCATTTTCAGGAAACCCACTCCACAGCTATTCCAGGCCTTCCTGCAATCCTCATCTCCTGAACTACTAACCACCCAATTCAGCCTCTCATTATTGCTGTCCATTTCTCTGTTTGCCCTTGTTTTTCTGGCACAATTTAAACATTTTTGGAAGTCAGGGTCAAAACTCAAACGTAGAAGTTTTTTAAAGGGGAAGATTAATGATTATGAGATGATCCAAGAGGCTTAATTTACATTCATATCATAATTTACAAGATATTTTCATGGGTTGTATAGTTTGCTACAAATCTCTCTATGAGGCAGATTTTATTACTATTTCCATTTTACAGCTGATCAAACTCAGGCACCAAATGTTAAAAGAATTTGGCCCAAATTACCCACCAGATGACAGAGCTGAGATTCGAACCATACAGTCTGGTTAGAATCCTGCCAGGACACACAGTGTTCAGTCTTCTGGATTCTAATTAGCCCTTTAAAAAAGAAATAGGGAAAAGACCTCTTGTGAGGAAGGCAAAAAGCCTCTCACCCAGTAAGGATCATTTGGTTGAGAATGGGAAAGGATAAAAGACTAAATTCAAATGATTTTTTTTCTTTTGAGTCAAGGTCTCACTCTGTCACCTGGGCTAGAGTGCAGTGGCATCATCATAGCTCACTGTAATCTCACACTCTTAGGCTCAAACGATCCTCCTGCCTTAGCTTCCTGAGTTGCTAAGACTATAGGCATGTGCCACCACAGCTGGTCTCAAACAATCCCCCTGCCTCAGACTCCCAAAGAGCTAGGATTATGGGTGTGAGCCACCTCACCCAGGTCATTCAAATGAATTTTATACTAAGAAAAAGAAAAAGGTTTTACAATCTGTTTAAACATTTTTGCTATTACAAATAATATTACCATGGACAGATTCTATTACTATACTTTGGAATTACTAGATAGAGAGCATCAACATATTTTATGGCTTTTAATGAATGTTGTCAAATAGTATCCTGAGAGGGTCATTCTAATTTATTCAGAATATCAATAAACTATATTCAAGTCAAAACCACACAGGCAATTAATATTACTGTTAAGCTTTACCATAGTTATAAATGTAAAAGAGTGCCTCCATGTTTTATTTATTAGCAAGATGGAACATATTTACACATAGTTTTTTTCTCTTTTGCAAATTATTTATTGCAGAGATGCATTTTATATAAGTATACTGTGAGAGCTCTTTGTATCATGCTGATATTCTAAGTAATGGTGTGCATCTTCCATTTTATTGCTAATACCATAAATAAAAAATCCTAAAATTAAACAAGTTAAAAAAATAGAGGAACTTTCGTTTTCCTTCTCTATTCTAGTATATTCCACTTAGTAGCACAGCTCCTAAGTGTTACAGGAGGGGGTGAAAGAAAAGGAGCACGAAAATGAAAATTTTAGGAAAAGGAAGAAAAAAGACGAAAAAATGAGTACCAATGAGACAGAGATAACACACAAGTAGGAATTTAAGAGGTAGAAAAGGAAACTGAGCTAGCGAGGGAAAAGGTCATACTAACCCCCAACATTTTCTTGGGGACCCATGTTTGCAGGAATACTAATTAGCTACTTAACCATTATCTCAACCTCAAATGCTCTTCTTCACGTAAAGCAGCAGTTCTCAACCTGTGGGTCGAGACTCCTTTGGGGGTTAAATGACCCTTTTCACAGGGGTCACCTAAATCCTGCATATCAAATATTTACAATTCGTAACAGTAGCAAAATTACAATTATGAAGTAGCAACAAAAGTAATTTTATGGTTGGGGGTCACCACAACATAAGGAACTGTATTAAAGGGTCACAGCATTAGGAAGGTTGAGAACCACTGATCTAAAGCCATCCTTGGCTCAGCATGGGAAAAAGGCAGTGGGGTGGGCAAAAGAGAAAGATTAGTGTGTTAGCAATGGCTGGAAGAGTATCATTGGAAGAATAAGAAGATAACTGCGTGACTTTCAACTATGAACTGTGAAGAGTTTATAATGGCGCTATAAGCAAAATAGTAGGAAACACTACAGAAGTGAGATTTTCAGACAGAAGAAAACAGCAGAACTATGTGGCCGATACTATCGGCTGCCAATCCAACCACCAACCACTACTACCTTTTCTGCCTGGCTGGCAAAGTCCTACTTTTGTTCTGGAGCTGCTCTGTTCTCCACCACCCTCCCTCACTCAGAGGGAAATTGTGGTTGGTCTAAACCAGTCACCCTGATCCTTTGCCTCCCCCTTGCTAGACCTGGTTCAGGGATGAGTGTGCAGCCCTCCCTAATTCCTACGAACGGAAAACCACTGAAGATTGCCAGCCCAGCAAAAGAGGTCAGAAGGGCCACAGCGGCCTTGGCACCCTGAGAGAAGCTAATTGAACAAAAGCTACTTTCCTTAAATGATAAAAAAATAAGGAGAGAACTTAGGTCCTTGCTGTTATCATCAAGCCACTGAACTAACCAACTTCCTAAGAGGTTCATAATGAAGAATCCTACAAGAATGAAAATCATTGTATTATCACAATGCTACGAAAAAATAAAGCAAACTTGAATATATTCACTGTTACTTAAACATGTTTAAGTAATCATTTGTTTCAAGTTTTTTGTCTTCTTGATATTTTTCTATTTAACATAATATGAACATATCCAGAAATCAAGCACTTCTTTTTAACAACTTTCAGCATATCTGGCAACCTTAAAAATTAGAATAAAAATTGCTTTAAAGAGTTTCCCTATTAAAGTCTAAAAATTTCATTGTAGAACACTGTAGAGTGCCACTGAGGAGTAATAATTTTTTTTTTTTTTTTTGAGACAGAGTTTCACTTTATTGCCCTCGGCAGAATGCTATGGCGTCACAGCTCACAGCAACCTCCAACTCCTAGGCTTAGGCAATTCTCTTGTCTCAGCCTCCTGAGTAGCTGGGACTACAAGTGCCCACCGCAATGCCTGGCTATGTTTTGTTGCAGTTTGGCTGGGACTGGGTTCAAACCTGCCATCCTTGGTATATAGGGCCGGCGCCCTATCTACTGAGCCAAATGTGCCACGCAAGAGGAGTAATAATTAACAACATTTTCACGAAAAAATTAATTCTAGTGATTTACTCAATGTTTATTAAATAAATTCTGTTACAGAACTATTATCATATTAAGCAATTAGAAAGGAGTCCACCAAGGGGAAAACATTGACACCTCTTCCTATTTAATGTATTAAAACATACTGAAAAATGCAAATCTCTTTTAAAAACCACCATTTAGAAAATTACTGAGTTTGACAAAACAAATAGATTGAAAATTGGAACATTATGCTATGTCATAGTCCAAATAAATGAGAAAACAAAAAGTACCAAAAGGAAAGAAATATTATGCCCCAAAACTTTAACCATCTTCATAGAGTGAATTCCCATAGTAGAGATAACAATGCCTCTTTGATGACTTAAGTTTTTCACCAGCTCAAACACTTTTTCTTTATCTCTCTGGCCATAAAGTCCCATCCATTTGTGCCTGCTATAAAAACATCACCACTGTAAATCCAACTGGCCCCTTATTAGAGTGCACTAGCCTCTTCTCATCCACCTTGACCCAGTAATTTACACCTCTGTAACAATACTGCTTCACACATGACATGTGTACCTGCAACAAACTCTGAAAATTCTGTTAAGAATCTTTCTGCAAAGAAGAATCTGTGCTATAAATTTTTTTTTTTTTTTGAGACAGTCTCACTCTCTCATCCTTGGTAGAGTGTGGTGGCATCACACCTCACAGTAACCTTAAACTCCTGGGCTTGAGCAATCCTCTTGCCTCAGCCTTCCACGTAGCTGGGACTATAGGTACCTGCCACAATGCCTGGCTAGTTTTCGTATTTTTATTAGAGACAGACTCTATCTCTTGCTGAGGCTGGTCTTAAACTCCTGAGCTCAAGCAGTCCACTGGCCTTGGCTTCCCAGAATGCAAGGATTACAAGCGTGAGCCACCATGTCTGGCAAAAAAATTTTTAATGTTGAATTTTAAAACACCAGAGTTCTAAGATAGAAGTCCATCCGCATTCATCCATGGAAGGAAAAAGAATATTTATTAATTCATCCAGATATTTCTTTTTCATGAGTAAGTACCACGTACTGGTACCAACCAAGCAGAGGATAACAGCAATACACAAAGCAGAAGTAGTCTCTTTCTTCTTCAATCCCAGATTGATGAGAATAGAGCAAGGGTCAGCCAATGTTTTCTATAAAGGGCTATAAAGTAAACATTTATGCTTGCAGGCCAAAAGGTCTCATTCAAAACTGTTGTGCGATTACTCAACTCTGCCATTGTGGTACAAAAGTGGCTACAGACGATATGTAAATGAGTATGGCTATGTCCCAATAAAACTTTATTTGTAAACAACTAAATTCAAATTTTATAATTTTTTTTTTTTTTTTTTGAGACAGAGCCTCAAGCTGTCACCCTGGGT
>NW_003852409.1:9274728-9276589 GCF_000181295.1 Otolemur garnettii | reverse complement strand
TGAAACAAATTTCTCGTGAAATATTTTTCTTTGGGTTTGTTCCAACCACTTATAAATGTATAAACACCATTCTTAGCTTGTAAGCCATACAAAACAGATAGTGGGTCAGATGTGGCCCATGGGCTGTCATTTGCTAACTGGTGGTATAGATATTAAGTTTACTGCTTTAAATGCTCAAAGGGAAATGCAAAAAGCTATAAGAGTTTAAAGAGGAGATAAGCCTGGTTTGAAGGATCAGAAAAGCTTTTTCTAAGGGAATGATTTTTAGGCTAAAACTTAAAAGTAGTAAGTGAAAGGCCTGGGAAAAAAAGTCTTCTAGGCAAGGGAACAGCAGGTGCAAAAGCCGTAAAAGAGGAAGGAATACAACCAACAGAAGAATGGATGAGGCTAGAGCACCAAGAGCAAAGAAAAGCATGGCACAAGATGACAATGCTGGGAGATGGAGAACCGCCACCCAGGGCCAGGAAGGCCAGGAATTCTGGTCTTTGTCCAAGACATAATGGGAAACCACCAAAGGGTTTTAAGTAAGAGAGAAACACAATTCGCTTTGGATTTTTCAAAGATCACTAAGACTGCAGTATGGAGAAAGATTAAAATGGGGCATGAATGGATCCAGGGAGGTCTGTAACGAACATCCTGGCCTGAGATAACAGAAACTTGGACTGGGGGTGCTGGCAGTGATGTGTAGAAGGTAAAAGAGGCAAGATGGGGTGACCAGATGTGAAAGGGGGAGAGGCAGCTTCCCTACTGAACTCAGGTTTCAGTTTCCACAACCAGGTGCTGGCATCATTCGGTGAACCAGAGACACAGTACTGAAAGACATTGAGGGAAGGGAAACCGGCTGTGTATACAAATTTTGAGTTCAGTTTTAAACAGGCTGAGTTTGAGCTACCTATCTGATATTCTAGTGTAAGTGCTAAGCGATCAGCTGAACATAAGGATTAGAGGCCAGGACCAGGTTTGTTTTAATTCAATAATTCAGTTTGGGAATTGTCAGCATCCAAGCTATAATTGTAACCATAGGAATAAGGATAAGACATAGTGGTTCTCAATCTTGGTAGCACATGAAGATTACCAGGGAAACTTTTTAAAATTCTGATGCCCAGGCAGCATCCCTGGACCAATTAAATCAGAATCTCTGGGAGGGGGATGCAGAGATTTTTAAAATTCTCAACTGATTCCGATGTGTAGGCAAGGTTGAAAAGAAGACCAAAGACATTAAGAATAGTGCTGTACAGCCTGGCGTTGTGGCAGGTGCCTGTTGTCCCAGCTACTTGGGAGGCAGAGGCAGGAGAATCGCCTAAACCCAGGAGTTGGAGGTTACTGTGAGCTGTGACTCCACAGCACTCTACCAAGGTCAATAAAGTGAGACTGTCTCTAAAAAAAAAAAGAATAGCGCCATATTACAGAAAGGGCAAGAGATTAAGTGACCAGTAGGTTTCTAGTCCCAGCTACTCCATGATGTCATTCTCTGACCTCAGATACTTCACATTTCTCGGTGTGCGTGAGTGAGCAGAGCTCCATCTGTCATTGTCTGCCATCAACCCCAGAAGAGGCCATCTAGTTGCAGGAAAACAAACTTGGGGCTCCCACTGATCCTGCATTATGGTGAGTTGTGTAATTATTTCATTATAGTAACTGGAATATAATAATAATAGAAATAATAAGCCTGAATCACCTTGAAACCATTCACCCTGACCCCAACCTGTGGAAAAATTGTCTAGTGCCAAAAAGGTCAGGGACCACTGCCGTAGAGTTACAAAAATCTGAGCCAAAGTTATAAAATTAAAATATTTCATTTTTCCTTCATAGTCTAAAGGGAGAAGGCACCATAGAAAAACAGCTATTGGGCGGCACCTGT
>NW_003852409.1:9269380-9274021 GCF_000181295.1 Otolemur garnettii | reverse complement strand
GGCTTAGGTGATTCTCTTGCCTCAGCCTCCCAAGTAGCTGGGATTACAGGCGCCCGCCACAAAGCCTGGCTATTTTTTTTGTTGGAGTTTGGCCAGGGTCAGGTTTGAACCCACCACCCTCAGTATATGGGGCCGGCGCCCTACCCACTGAGCCACAGGCGCCACCCAGAAGTCTTCTAATTAAAAACTTTATTGAGTAACATTTTCTAAAGATAAAAAAGTGAGCTGCAATTTAAGATTTAGGAAGTGTGTATGTGATGCAGAGAAGCACAGAACTCAGATTCAGAAGACCTGGGCTGAAGTTTAAATAACCTCAAAGTCTCTATTACCTCACCTACATAATGGAAGTAAAATTAACTTCTTCAAAGTTATTGTAGAAATTAAGACATAAAAATAGCAGTGAAAAACAGCTATTCAAAAAGCATTATCATTTCTACACTGTTTTCCAGCCAGTTTTGACATTAACTTTTAATTTATGTGTTCTCCGGTAACAGCTCTTCTATCTTAACAGCACAGTACTCCAATGGAGAAAAAAAGTCTTTACATCACGATTTTTTTGTTTCAGTTAGAGTGGGTAGACTTTGCAGGTCATATTTTAGATGAAGAATGTAACATCTATTGGTAATTTCCACTATACTCTTCAAATTTCATTTTTACCATCTCTCTTCAAATTCCACAAAGCAGACACAGACTACGGTATTATTAAAATTCTGTTAAGATTCAGGTAACATATCAAATGTTAACCAGTATTTGTGAAAAACTTCTGATTGCTTTTCAATACTCCCAAAAGAAGATATAAGAGCTAGATAAAGAATTAAATATTTTTAAAAAAGAGTTGAATATATAGTCAACAATGTTAAGACCATGGGATGAGACAGTAGACAAAAAGTCTCCTAACGTCAGACAGACAAGGGGCAGTTTGTTCAAGTAGAAAGATTCTCCCCCATCTCTCACAAATTTCTAAGGTTAGAACTGAAGGACACTGAACTTCACAGAACTTGCAAAATCTTCTGGCCTCCAAAGCACTGCTGTGAGAAATAATGATCTAGCCATTAATGACAAAGACTTAGGGCAATTTGCTAAGTAATCTTTCAAAAGCCTCCTTCAAACTGGTTTGTCAATGGGGAAGAGCATTTAATAAATCTGAAGATTTACAAGTGAACTTTGAAGTTTAACATTACAAGAATAGAAATTATGTCAGGTTATAACAGAACAAATGAATTATGGAGAGATGGGAATAAATTTTAAGAGTCTTAGAAAGGATTAATGCTGTAAAAAGAAACGCAAAGCTATCCTACTTTTACGTTCCCTTAAAAAGACTTTTAGGCACAGGCTATCATGTGTTGGCTCGTTTTTTTTGTTGTTGTTGTTGTTTGTTTTTTTTAGCTATTAACATAAGTAAACAACTTGTAATGGTCACTAATAAAAAAAAACCTAAAAGGGTTTTAAAAGAGCCTGACTCACTAGACACTTTTAAGATTCTTGCATGTGCATACCTGATAAATTATTTTGCCAATAACTTGCTCTTTCAGCAAGAAAAAGCTAGTGAAGAATTTGACACTCTTCTTTGATCCAAGTCCTAAAACAGGATAATTATTTTGATGAGAAATTATGATACCCAGACACTGCCAGAAAATGAAAATAATACTAGGACAGGTTACAAGTGATAAAAGTTTAGAAGACCACAAACTCTTTTATGAGCGTCTACAACTAAGAAACTATGAGAGACTATAAATCATATTTCATATGTGAATCTCTACTATAAAAAGAAAACATGTTTTATTTACACTGATAAACCTGCAAAGGCTTTAAAGCTGCTGATGATATGGCTGAGAAAAGCTAAACTAAACTGCGGATTATCTCGAAGCTCCTTGTTTTGAGGTGCTGTACAGGTTATCATTAGAGTTTGCAGACAAGCTGCTTTAAGATGTTGTAGCCACTGCTCCAACTAAAATATACACATTGAGCAGGGCCTCAGGAGAAAAGGGAAAACCTGCTCAATTTTGCAGACTGATGATATACCACTGATAGAATAAGAAATGTTGGGAAAGGCAAGTAAATTTTAACTTAAACAGTCCAGGTTTGAGTTTAGAAGAGGATGGTTTGATGGAATTAGTCTACCAGCCCATGGAAGTGAAACAGTACATGGGTCAGGGATTTATTCATATTCAATGTCACTTGCCAGCGAGATGTTCAAATTTGCATGTATACATTCTGCTCAGTGACCACTGCTGAGCAACTATCATGTACAAGGTACAGGGAGGCACTGCAGTGGCTTCAAAGATGAGCAAAACAAGGCGGTCCCTATACTCAAGAAGCTTACAATTCCACAGAAGGGATGAAACAAACATTTGAATGAAAATACATTTGATGCCCCTTAAGAGAGGCTCAAATTGACATGGAGGTTTCTCTCTGGAGAAGATTTGGAGTTGCATTCCTATTTTGTCTCAACACAACACATATGGATACAATAGTATTCTAAAACTGATGGTGCTCCTGAAAGGAGCATTAAAATGCCAGCAGATAATTAACACTTCACAAATGAAGAAGCAGCTAAAAATTCCAATTGGAAAAAAAAATAAAAAAGATGACCAACTGTTTGGAACAAAACCTGCTCCTCAATGCTGCACTGAACTTTACAAGTCCCTAAAGCTGAACTTAAAGGCATGTGACAGCTGCTGATTGGTTATAGGAATCCAAAGGGAAAAAGGCACCCTTCAGGTGCATGACATGCATCTTGTCTGTAGAACATGGCATGAAGGCAAGAGCGGCTACAAGAGGAGAGAGGAGGTAAGCGCAAAGAAAATGTACAAGCCAGCATCCTGAAAAGTACCATGCAGAGCTAGATAAATGCAAGCCCCCACTACCTGTGTGATTAACACGGACTTCTGGTGCACCATCCACCCCTCCCAAATTTTTCACATGCTGAACAAGCCATCCATAAACTATCAATACTTTCCTCTCTTAAAGGCATTCCACCACCAAAAGGGAATGCAAAGGAACCCAATTCCAAACAGGCAATTTGAAAAACACTTTTTTTGTGAAATTACATTAAATATTAGGTGAATCACACCCATCTAGACACCCCCGATTCCTAACCAGTCGAAATGTATGTGTAACCTTTATAGGTTAATATGAAAACCCTGATCAAGCCTGTCCTTCCTAATACCACCAAAAACAGTTTTTCTTTGCTATTCTAACAGAATAGGAAGGTGTAACTAACCACACCAATCAGTCTGACTATAATCCTAGTGGGGGAAGGGGAGTAAACAGGTAAGCAAACACTCAAAAAAAAAAAAAGAGAGAGAGAGAGAAAGTAACTGGATAAATAGAATGGATACCTCAGAAAACATAAATGTCCTCCATTTATCTGCAATTCTGTCATTTTCTAACAGATCTCAGATTTTTAGAACAAGTATGCAGGTTATTTAAAACTGAGTTATATATAGTCATTTAGCAGCAGCAAAACACTTCTGGCATTATCACAGATGCTCGATCTCTGGAGAAAATTTTTTCCCCAAACTAGCATTTTTCTTCACCAAGAACCAACCAGCTTTTATTTCTAAAAACAAGAGCCCTTTTCTCCTCCTACCCCCACCAAAAAACAAACTAATCACAGACCACAGTTAAATTCTACGCTAATGAAACTGTGAGGTTACACCCCAGGCATTGTCAGAGCCTATTTTTCATACACCACCACCAGACAGTTTGATGCAGTATTCCTGATTGCTTTTTATCGTATTTGTAAATACACTCACTAATCCACTAAATTAGGTAATTTACAAACAGGTCTTCTCAGTTATTAGTGGCCAGCAGTCAAGTTCCATTACATTTGATCCTCACACTGTTGTCTAAACATTTCCGCCCAGGTTAAGGGCTCGGATAGGAGAACGAGGTTGGCAAATTTTGGATGGGGGCAGGGTGGAAGCTGGGAGAAATCTCTGCATCTCAGCCCTCAGCGACATTCAGCCAGTGCCCACAGAAAAACTAAATTCGGCACCTCTTCCTCCAGTTACACTGGCAACAAAGAGGGAGTTTCCGTAACGCGCCCGTCACCCACCAGGTGCCCAATCTCCTTCCCAGCCCGGAGTCAGCGCTCCCGCAGGGGCCTCGGTGTGCGGAGAGGCCGCGGTGCCCGGGGTCAGGCACAAAGGGGGGATGGGGTGAGGAGCGGGCCGGGAACGGCTCCGGGACCCGCTGAAAACACTTAACCCGACCAGGGGGCGGCGGGCAAGAGAAAGGGGTCGGAATATCGAAGGGAGCAGAAACTGGGATTAGGTGGCCGAGGGGTGAAGAGCCCAGGCAGGGGTACACCTCCTGGGAGCACAGAAAATAGTCGGCGGGCGGAGGGGGAGACTCCACGGTGGTGGGGAAAAAACCGAGGCCCGGAAGACCAGGGACGGGGATGCCACCTGGGGCACAGAAGAGGCGCCTGCGTCGCTTCTACCTGCAGGCAGGCGGGACGGCCGCTCAGGTGTGACTGAGAGGGGGAAGCCAGGTCGGGAAGGGGCCGGGAGACCTGGGGGAGCACTGGGGGCCGCGCCGAGGCCCCCGAGAGTCGGCAGGCGCGGGAGCCAGCGCCGGGGCATCTGCGGGACAGGAGGCGGGTGGGGGGTCTTTGGAGCGCACAGTGGGCTGCAG
>NW_003852409.1:9256832-9268846 GCF_000181295.1 Otolemur garnettii | reverse complement strand
GCAGCGCCGCGCGGGCGGCGGGGCGGCGGCAACTGCCAGAACGAGGCCGGGCCCTTTGGTGCGCGTCAGAGCCTGCGCGGTGCCGGGCTCATTTAGTTGTGGCACCGAGGCAAAACGCAGCCTCGGGGCGAGAGGGTGTCTGCGGCTGAGGCTCCTGAAGACCCGACTGACTCTCTGCCGAAATGGGGCCGGGTTGCTTCCGGACCCCAGAGGCATAGGGGGCGGCTCACGGGACTTCTCCTTCTCCCCTCTGGGCACAAAACTGGCGACCCTGATGGCGTCTTACTGCTCTGTCTGCTGTTTTTTTATCCGAAGGGAAGCGTAAACAGCAACCTTTCCTGGTGAAGGAATAGGTGATAGAAAGAAACGAGCATCTGTTGATACTGTCCCCATTTTGCTGATGTGGAAACTGAGCCTTAAATGGGACCAAGAACCTAATATGCGATGCGATGCGCCAAAGTCGAAATCGTAATAAAGAGCCAGAAGTAGGGAAAAGACAAAAAAGTTCTCCAGGCTCTCAAGTTAAAGCCATTGGATCTGAACTAAAATTTCGTATACGAAATAATTCACACACACACAAAAAACTCAGCTAGCATTATTTAAAACTAAATATTTAATTAAATTAAATATTTACAAATTAAAAATATTTACACACTCAGATGCCTCTGGCTGCCCCCAGCCCTCTAACCTCCCCTCCCACGCGCGCGGGCGCGCACACACACTCCTGGGTGTCCCGCGGTAATAAAGAGGTAAACAAAAGAGACAAAGTTCCTGCAGTGAAATCAACACACGCTGGGGGTAGCAATAAGTTAGAGTAGACGTGGTTACTACTTTCAAGAAATTCACAACGCCAAAAGAGCACTTCAATACAGTGGGAGGTGAGAATAGTTAAAAGGTGAAAAATAAAATTAAAGATCATAGTTAAGAGAAAGACTTATCAAACGCTGTTACAGCCTTCATGTGTTATTTCAACTTGTCAACAGAATGTCTCAAAGGAGAATCAGGAAAGAAAAGGGAAATTTACTTGCAAAGATGCAAAGGGAGACTCCAGAAAGACTGACTTGCCAAATTTAAAAAAAAAAAAAAAAAAAAAAAACAGCAAGTTTTAAGGATTACTCAGTGTAAGGGGAAAGAAAAAGAGCCCAGAAGTAAGATGTCATTATGTGCACTGAAAGGGAATCTAAACGAAGAAAAGTGGGACTGGGAGCCTGGGGACAGCTAAAGAAAAGGCCAGAAAAGGAGGAGAATTCATAATTGGTGTGTTCTGATACCATTTCCTGGCTCTTTAATTGTTGATGAGTTACTCCTCTAAAACTCATTCTCCTCCTCTGTGAAATGCTGGCAACAAGGATGGCTACAAAGTGTTGGGGTCAAGATTAAGTAACATAAGAAAGCAGCTGGTAGGTCAGTAAGCATTCAAGTACTGCTTGAGATCCTTGTTTCTTCTGCATTCTCTCTATGTTCCCTTTCAGTTTGGTTAGAATTCCACCATGCTGCAAGGCTGGTAAATCGTACATGCATTACTGGTAACTGTTAAGCCAATACATAGAAGTAAAGAAATAAAACTTCAATAGTTCTGGTCCCAAGTTGAACTGTCAACTTACAATTAGATTGCACACTCCCTGAGAACAAGGGAAAGCATTTTCTCCTTTGAATCTCCCTCAGGTCTCTCAAATGTTTGTTGAATTATTCAATGCAACCAGGAATTAAAAAAAAAAAAAAAATCCTCCCTTGAGATTTTCCTCCAAAGCCAGAAAAGTACATCTTGTTTTTAACTGAGGGAGGAGGCTGAAAGTAAAATTACAGACTTAAACAAGAAGCCATCTGTCTTCCTTCTTTATAATCAAGGAAAGGGGAGTTGTTTCTCTTAGCAGAGTCAATATGGGAGCATTTCTCTCAGACTATAAAAATCTTTCTGGCTAGTGCAGTTGTTCCATGTAGTAGCTAGCTTATTTTGTAATTAGAACTATAGAAGCAGGAAAATACGTAACAGACTGTGGCGGCGTTTCATAAAAATGTATTTTACTTTTTGGAAGATCTCTTTCCTAGACACAGATGATGGATGAATATAATTGAAAGGGAGTGCCTTCCATTCTGCTGGAGTGATCTGAACTCCAGTTTTCCCTTTAAGGATTAAGAGAACTAGGAGTTCTAAGGTTCTGAGAGGTGATTTGTAAACATACTAATTATGTATGCATGCACTATATATGCATATGAATGTGATGTCTTAAAATTATACCTCATCATTAGCATAAGGGAAACT
Source organism: Otolemur garnettii (assembly GCF_000181295.1). Lineage (NCBI taxonomy): Eukaryota > Metazoa > Chordata > Mammalia > Primates > Galagidae > Otolemur > Otolemur garnettii. Next base: position 9,266,583 of record NW_003852409.1, on the reverse strand, counting down.
AACAGCTCCTGCATTGATATTCTGTACCTTCTAAGAACAAGTCTCATTCCCATCTTCATCATGTCCAAATAAGCTTCATAAAAGGAGTGATTTACAGGGGGGCAAATTACCATTCCTTTTCAGTCTTTTTTATAAACAAGTACACACAGCATTCTATGAAATTAAACTACAGTGAATTCAGAAGTCATGAAATGGAATATTTTTTTTCTCTAGCCAGTGATCAGGGTAGTGATCTTACTACTCTGAGATGTCACAGGGCCAAGCCCCTTGAGAAAGGCTTAGATTTGTTTTTCTTTCTCTTTTGGGAAAAAGAGGGTGTTTTCAAACACTCATATAAGAACAGCATCTGCACTAACCAGGATAAAATTATAAGGTCTATCAATCTTAGTACTGAAGGGTAAAATCAGATCACCAGCTGAGCCAGCCAGAAATGCTTCCCTATGGTCTAGTCTTGCATAATTGGGCATGTGAATTCTAGGGTTTCAGCTCCAGATACAGAGGGCTTGGTGCTGGTCACTTACTGAGGGAAAACATCTAGTTAATCATCTTTTTAATAATTAGCCTGATTCATTGTCCACATTATTTCATGTTTGAGGGTAACCGAAATATAAATGCATCTATACACGTACACGTCTATAACTGCCAAGGATAATGCTCTAAAATTTAAAAAAGCACAACATTTGGTACTTTGGCTGTGTTATTTACATTTTAGCACATACTGTGTTCACAGCCACATCCTACAAGAGTATGTAACAGAACCCCAGCTTCCAGATCTGCCTCCCAGAGCATTGGCGTATCACCCCTGGGAGATGCTTTGAAAGCAAAATCAAATTGTAACCAAGAGCTGTAACTTTTGTTCCTTCCTGAAGAGGCAAGAGCAGGTCTCTATTTGAAAAATGTATCTCAACCTCCCAGTTAAGCCTAGAAGTTAGAAACCCACCTGAAAAGAGCTTTCCAGAACTCAGGCATATAAAGCAAAAGACAACATTGTTCTCAGCGAGAGTCTGGTGAGATTCATAAATCCTTAGCTCTGCAACTTTGCTTCTGCCTGCACTTGAAAATTGATGTTTCTCTAGTGTTAATTAATAACCCTGGCTTTTATTTATGGTTTCACTTGGATTTTTGTTGTAAGATCAGATAAGATCGTGTAAGTTCTCTTAAAAATGCTCACTATGGACTTGTATTTAGAGGATTGTAGTATTTCCCCTACTACTTTTCTAAATGACTTTTTAAAAACCATGTAGTAATTCAATTCATTCAATTTTTTTTTCATTGACAGCTTTCTATGAGCTAAGCATGTTTGATTTTGATTTGGTAGTACATGTTCAAACATCGGTCCTTAGGAATTTGTGTCGTTTCCAACATAAAACTAGTGTTGGATTTTATTTTGGGATTGTGGGTCAATGAAGGAGGAGAAATGGAATCAGGGTTATGAGTATTAATTTGAGAAGGAAGAAGGAAATTAGCAAAGTAGAGAAATCTATTTATTTAACAATAAATAGAGTGAGCCAAATACTTAGCTAGGTACCAGGGATTCAAAGATGAATAAAGTACATTCCTTGCCTTTAAGATACATTCATCCTAGTACGGTAGAACGATACTTAAGCTAGGAATCAGAATATAGTTTAAATATAATGACAGGAATGATTTCACATGCTATATAAGCTTAAAGAAGGTCCACTGAGATCAGTTTATTTTATTTATTTGAAAAAAATGCTACATTACATTTTTCTCTCTATTAACCCTTTCTTACCTCTACTAGACAATGCCCTACTGACTACTAAATTCCTCGAAAAGAGCTTGGTATCCATAAATGTTTTATAAATATTTCTTCAACAAATAAATGAATTTTGCAAATGAGTCCCTAGGACCTAGAAATTTAAATGCCGAGAACGTCTCAAAGGAAAACTTATCTGAAACACTAAATGATTGCTTTTTAAAAAAATGCTTGGTTTTTTTTCTCTAAAGTGTTTGATATACGATATATTTATTTTTATAATATTGGAAAAATAGAGGACTTTTCTTTGGATGGCACTAACCTAACATTTTAGTAAAAGACAGATAGGAATAACTACATAAACACTTTAAAACTTCTACATGCAAAAGATAACACAAATTAAACACAAATGATTAACAGATAGTTTGCAAAATTTATATAAAAAGTTTACTTAATACACAAGAAGTTTCTATTTAAGAAAATACAGAATGGGTGGTGCCTGGGGTTCAGTGGGTAGGGTGCCGGCCCCATATCCCAAGGGTAGTGGGTTTGAACCTGGCCCGGCCAAACTGCAATAAAAAATAGCTGGGCGTTGTGGTGGGCACCTGTAGTCCCAGCTACTTGGGAGACTAAGTAGGCAAGAGAATCCAAGACAAAAGAATAGCCTAAGCCCAGGAGTTGGAGTTTGCTGTGAGCTGTGACAGCACAGCACTCTACCAAGGGCAACAAAGTAAAACTCTGTCTCTAAAAAAAAAAAAAAAGAAAGAAAGAAAGAAAATACAGACCACTCCACAGAAAAATGTAACAAAGTCTACAGTGAAAGAAATACAATGTCTAATAAAATGTGAAAGGCTGCTCAACCTCACTAATAATAAAACTGTAAGCTTAAAAATTAGGAGATATCATTTCTCACCTAACAAGTTGGCAAAGATTTAAAAGCTTAATAATAACTGGTTTCAGGGGGAAGTTACAGTACTCTATACACTACTGATAGGGATATAAATAGTTACCTTTTTTCTGGAGAGAAATTCAAGAATTTGTATCAAAATTTTAAAGACATATTTCTTTTAACCCAACCATTCTCCTGAGTGTCCAATAGCAATACGGTTTGTTTTCAATAAAGAATAATGGGGGGGGGGACCTAAAGTTCCATAAATACAAGATTGGTTAAGTGATTAGCTTAAACAATAGGGAAAACTATACAGCTATTAAAATGTATGAGCATGGCAGTGCCTGTTGCTCAAGGAATAGGGTGCCAGCCCCATATACTGGGGGTGGTGGGTTCAAGCCCAGCCCCGGCCAAAAACTGCAATAATAATAATAATAATAAATAAATAAAATAAAAAGTATGAGCAATCTATATTCACTGATGTGGTCCTGGCATGACCACAGTATACCATCAACCAAAAAAGCAGTATATAAAATGTTATTCTGATGGAATCTTTTTAATGTAAATTGTGTGTGTGTGCATGCCACACAGTATATACCAATCTGTTACCAACAGTTGCCCATGGAAAGGATGTGGGATTAGGTGGGGTGAAGTAGAGCAAGATGAAACAGAGGTATTTTCCAAATTATAGGTTTCTGAATTGTTTGTAGTTTTTACAAAAGCATGTACTGTTTTTTAAAACTATATTTAAATAGTGTAATAAAATGACCAGGGGAGGAGAAGAGGTTTTATTCTTGAAGAAAATACATAGTGTTCAGAGTGTAAAACAGATCGCCATTAAGTGAGATGATTAGGAAAGCTTCATAAACGAAGTATCATTTCAGCTGGTCCTTGAACTGATAGCTTTGGATATACAAAGGTGGGGAGAACACGAGAACTCTCAGTTGTAAAGTGACTTAAGCAAAGGTACAGACTTAGAAATGAATAAGATCTTCTGGATGTGCCAGTTATCTACTGCTGTATCACAAACCAAACTAAAACTTGACATACTTGAAAGAACAACAATCACCATCTCTCACGCTTCTGGAGGCCGGGTAGGCTCAGCTGGGCAGTTTTCACTGGAGAGGCTCTCAAGTAGTTGCAGTCGGATTAGGGGTGAGGTGTGGGTTAAAGCTAGAAGAATTAAAATGAAATAAAAACAGTCAAGCATTTGTTAAGGAACAAAAAAGGCAAGAGCTTGTTTCCTTAACCTTTAAAAGCTGAAGACAGCAGTAAAGGACAAGTTGCTTGACCTGTTTCTAAGTCAGATTAGAAAACACCTGTTTGGGCCTGTTGGAATAGATCAGTAGTTTAGATTAGAAAGTAGTTGCTGTTTACCCTGTGGGTTAATCTATGTTCTTTTTTAAGGTCAAGTTTAACATAGTTATGATGTTTACACAAGACCACCAGTTTGTCAAGAGTATGGTCAAAGTTCTTCCCCTACCCCCAGGTTCTCTTGATGATTTCAATATTATTTGAAATGTTAACATTGTTAAGAACCCTGTAAGGGGCACCACTTCCTTGCTACCTCTTGCCGTGTGAAGTGGCTCACCTCTCTGAGCCCCATAGTTTATTTCTTTGAAAATAACTTAGTGTAAAAGTTTACTTTTCCTTCTGTCCCCTCAGGGTTCCATCCCTAGGAGCAGAATGAAAACATGAGGTAAGGGTTATCTTAAAGTTTCACCATTCATATGTCTGAGAGTTGGCTCTGGCTGTGGGATGCCAGCTAGATTACCTATTCAAGGTCTCGTCTGTGATGTGGCTTCCTCACAGAATAGTGGCTGGGTTCCAAGAGTGAGCATTGCAACAGGACCAGACTGGTACTGCATTACCTTCTAAAACCCAGCCTTAGATAGCACCGAGCATCACTTACTATAGTCACAGGCCTATTCAGAGTCAACAGAAAGGATTGTAGATTCTCCCGGCAATCCTACCCTTTTTTTTGAGACAGAGCCTCAAGCTGTCCCCCTGGGTAGAGTGCCGTGGCTGCACAGCTCACAGCAACCTCCAACTCCTGGGCTCAAGCGAGTCTCCTGCCTCTGCCTCCCAAGTAGCTGGGACCACAGGCGCCCGCCACAACGCCCGGCTATTTTTTGGTTGCAGCCGTCATTGTTGTTGGCGGACCCAGGCTGGATTCGAACCCGCCACCTTAGGTGTTATGCGGCTGGTGCCTTAGCCACTTGAGCCACAGGCGCCAAGCCGCAACCCTACCCTTGATGGAAGAAATATCAGTGTCATACTGTAAGGAGAACAAATAGGATGGGAGATCTTGGCACAAGATCCTCTGTTTGCTAGAGTTCCCAACACTTTCTAAACTCTCTTAAGACGGGTCAGTTTCTCCCATCTACCTTACTCCCTGCCATCCATAGGCCTTGGAGTTTATACCTCCTGTAGATAAAAAGAACCAGAAAAGTTTGTGCAAAGTGGTAACAGAGTGAGCTTTTTGCTTTCAAAAGGGTCACTGTGATGATATCTTACAGAGAAGACTAGAGGGAGGAAAGATTAAGTAATAAAAACAGTAGGTGCTAACGCTCTGCCCCTGTTCATCAACTCTCCTGCTCAATTCAGCAAAATGATGCCTAAGTACGATTGACAGGAGTCCTCCATATGCTTTACCAAAGCATTCAGCCTTCAGAGTGCTCTCAATGAATCTCAATTCATATAGAACCAGATGCTCGTATGACTGGCAGGAAATTCCTAGGCTACGGGAAGTAATTGAACTTTTTAAGAATACCAAGGTACTACTTCGCAGATACTAACTGATATTTCTTCCATTGAGCAAAGGACACAGACTCCCTGGAAATCAAACCCAATTTGGCCACCAACTCACCCACTTCCCAAGCGCTCTAATAGTGTATCTCTTAGTGTGATACTGGAAAGAAATATGGAAAGAAGGGGAAGGGGAGGCTGTGAGGTCTGTACACATTTCTGAACTAGCAATGTGAAGCTTAGGTACATTTATTCCCAGCATCCCTCAAGTCCTGTTAAGAGATTTGTGTCAGACAATGAAAATTGTAGCATTAGCCCGATTTTTTAATTTTCTTTCCCTAAGCATTTTCTATTTTATTGGAAAAATTGTCAAAATCCACCTGTTCTTTCTCTCAGCACTCCTTTCTTCCATTTTCCTTGGTGCTAGACACAGTCGTTTCCCCTTACACTATGTAAGTTGGAAAAGGCTGTGTCAGTTGCATAAAATATTTCTAATCTCCATAATTAAGATGCTACTGGTCTGACAACTTAGCTCTCTTACTCCCCTTCAGCTAGTTTCAGGGATGTAGAAAGACATTTCGAAGAGTACTAAAGCAAAAATGACATGCTGTTCTCCTCCCAAAGGGCCTGCTCAGGATTGTCACCAGCCTTCCTAGGCTCTATCCTGGAAAGTTTCATGTATGGTTTCTTCACAAGTAGGGAAGAGAAAGTACACCCGTGTTCTCCAGACCACCTTCTCTCCATTCCCAGAAAATACATGCCCTGCCCTCAGCATGGATTCGGAGAAAATCCAGATTGCCCTTCCTTTGGTCTGCCCTGGAGATCAATTCCCAGCACAGCATTTGATGCAGAATAATCACCAATAAATCTGAATTGAACAATTAAATGACCACATGCTGTGGTCAGAGAGAAAATTAGAGGTAGGAAGTAGCAAAGCATTGCGGTTAATGGTAAGAAATCTTTGAAAATCATACAGTCCACTTTTCTATGCTTTTAGAAAAAAAAGAGGTAACAATTCACCAAAATTGCCGTAAGTTCGATGCTTTTTCCCCCTGCCTCCCAGTAGTTTGAAATATATTCAGTTCTATCATAGAGAAGTCCCATCTCACCTCATAGTAATTCTAATAAGCAAAAAGCATTATTCTATTTTTGAAATTAGTAAAATGAGGTATATTTTTAGTCTGGATAGATGAGATTATGCCATTATAACAATTAACCATCAAATGTAGGTATTTTAACGAATTAAAAGTCTATTTTTCCTTCATGATATATATACCACACCAGTTGGCCCAGCTGGAGTGAGGTGGGGATGGTCATGTCTGCTCCAGCCAGTCTCAGGTGCCCAGGCTTACCTTTTACCTGCACCTTGCACCCTGTGTAACCTGAGGTCTTCCAGCCTCTCAGAGAGAAGAGAGGATTGGGTAATTCTAACCCATGGACTTTTTACTGCTTCAGCCCCAAATTACACATAACATTTTGGGCTGCATCTTATGTGTATTAGCCAGTATTAGTCACACATCTTTGTGTAACTGAAGAGAAATGAATTATTTTATAAACATTACTATCATTGTCACTACTGACTATTTTTCCACTGTCCAATAGCTGTTAAGTGACAGGATTAGCATCTAAATCCAAGCTGATGCTGGAGCTTATGCTTTTAACCACTGCATTTTCTTTTCATAACTTTTTTTTTTTTTAGAGACAGAGTCTCACTTTGTCACCTCCAGTAGAATGACATAGTGTCACAGCTCACAGCAACCTCCAGCTCTTGGGCTTAGGTGATTCTCAGCCTCCTGAGTAGCTGGGACTACAGGTGCCCGCCACAATGCCCAGCTGTTTTTTTGTTGCAGTTTGGCCTGGCTGGCACCTTACTCCCTGAGCCACAGGCACCGCCCTCTTTTCAGAACAGCTCTTTTTGAAGAGCTGCGGATAGAAGTAGCCATGGCATGGAGAAGCAGCTACACAGTAACAGAAGGAGCTCTGGACTTGCAACAGCTGAGTTAACATCTCCATTTTAACATCTACTACTTGTGAAAGCTTGATCCCTTAGCCTCTCTGCTAAAAGAAATTTCCCCATCTATAAAATAAGAACAAAAGGAAAGTTCATCAGATGGTTGTGAAGATGAAAGTAAGAGAGACTTTTTGACATAGAACACATCCACAATGAATGTCTAAGTCAGAATTCTTATCATTTCATCTTCCTAGTCCTCTTCCTGTCACAGAACTGCCTTCCTAGAAAGTAAAGCCTTCTGTAGGAGACCTTTTGCTGAAAGTTATGGTTGAAATTTTGCCAGAGTAAAGACTGTAGCAATCTGATCCCAATCCTTTGCGCGCTCAAGTTCTGATTCCCTTACCAGTCCTTTCCCTGACATAAGCGATTTTCTTCAGCCTTGCCAAGCACAACTCATTTATGACTTCAGGGAAAAGGAAGGATAATATCGCAGTGGAGTTAAAAGTTGTGTCTCACGTTTAAAAACACTGTTAATGTTGGAGCCTCTCTAGGAAGTAAACACCAAGGCACGGGTACTGTAGAGAGAGCCAGGGCCTTCAGGTGCCAACCTATTGAGAAAACCCATTTGGTTTATCCTTGCATCCTCTTCTAAACTCCAAAAATGGGTCTTCTATATTATCTTAATATTATTTAGAAAAAAAATTAATGTGCATTAATGTGATTAGGTAATAAGAGAAAAAGTCTCATTTAGAAAGCTAATGGACCTTTTTCTCCTGGGAAAGGAAAGGAAATTGCTTCCTATGGGAAAGTGCATAAACTCTTTCAGGCCCTTGGGTAATTGCTAGGAAAGTGTTGGTGCAGATAATTTACAATCCAGGAACCAAGGTTCATGGCAAAAGTAATGACCTTCCTGGAAGCAACTCTCCTTTTTCAAAAGGAGCCTGAAGGACAACATCCTTTATTCTTTACTTTGCCTTCTTGTTAGCAACTTACACATCCAGACACATTAGCTCCAATCTTGGGCTCCCGTGTCAGACAAATGAGTGTTTGATAAACAATTCAGCAAATTACTGGCTGTCTGACCTTGTGTGAGTTCTATATGTTCACTAAACATGAACCTGTGTCCTCATCTGTGACATTGAGTTATGATTATTAAAAGAGGGAGAGCACTTTACAAGGGTACAGTGGTGTACCTGGCGTATTTGACACCTGAAATGATAAAATTATCATCAGGAGTCACCATTCTCTTAATTTATTCTTTTTTTTTTTTGCCATTCAAATTTCCTTTATTATTTCTTATAGCATAACTGTGTACATTAATGCAATCATGGGGTACAGTGTGCTGTTTTCACATACATTTTGAAATACTCTCATCAAACTGGTTAACATAATCTTCATGTCATTTTCTGAGTTATTGAGTTAAGACATTCATACCCTTAATTTATTCTTTTGTTACAAAGCAATTAACAATTAAAAGGGAAACATTTCCTTAAAAAACTAAAATACATGTTTGTATGAAACGAAATTTATACTTACTAAACATGGTATTACACTTGCAGTGCACACAGTTTTGCTATTTTAAGTTTTAAACCCAAATTAAAAGTTCAAAGGGTCACAGAGAATGAGTAAGTTAAATTAATCCAATTTTGCTTCTTCACCTCTAGAACCACTGTGCTGTCACTGTTTATTTATATCCACTGTTTAAATGTAGAGACATATAGTTCCACAGGGATGGGAGACATGAACAAGACCCTCAATGAGTGTGAACTATTCCTAACCATTATGAATTTACTCTCAAAGCAAGCCCATGCAGCTGTGTCCACCTGTGTCTTGGTTGACTGTGTCACAAGCAATTATCTGAATTAACTTCCGTGTAAAATACAATGATTATTAAGAGATAAGTAATATTCCATAAACAGCATTGATCTTGCATCAGGGCCTTATCTCAAGTGCCAGCCAGGACCAGTCTAGGAGACTCTGGTGCTCCCCAGGAACACCGGCATTGAAGGATTTACAGGAGGGTGAAAAGGGGGTTGCTGGAACTATGCAAATTAAGAAAGAATACCATGCTAGAAAGAGGTAGCTTTGGGTATAATTAAAAGTAAAGATTTGAGGAGGGATGGTGAGCCCTTTCCACCACCCCTCTTCTGTTAAGCCTCTCCTTAACCTTTGTAGAGCTTTTTTATATCTTTCAATAAATTCTGAATACTCTTAAAAGAGAGAGATAAGTAACACATGTTTGTAATTCGAGGACTATATGTAAACACACATATAATAAGTATTATATATAATGTTACATAATAAACATATTTACAAGTACACACACACAAATACTGTTAAAACTCAACAGTTTCTTTTTTTTTTGAGACAGAGCCTCAAGCTGTCCCCCTGGGTAGAGTGCTATAGCTTCACTGCTCACAGCAACCTCCAGCTCCTAGGCTCAAGC
>NW_003852409.1:9249171-9256766 GCF_000181295.1 Otolemur garnettii | reverse complement strand
CCACAATGCCCAGCTATTTTTTGGTTGCAGCCATTATTGTTGTTTGGCGGGTCCAGGCTGGATTCGAACCCGCCACCTTAGGTGTATGTAGCTGGCGCCTTAGCCGCTTGAGCCACAGGCGCCGGGCCAACTCAACTGTTTCTAAGAGAGACCAACCAAAGATTTATTTAGGGGAGGTTGTTTTCATTGCTGACATTGTTTAAAATTGTGGGCACATGGTAATAATAAAACCAGACAGACTAGGCTTTATTGTTTTTTCAGATCCTCTCAGATAGAGTACTCCCTTTTGTTGGACCAGGCTAGGCACTGTCCCTGCCTTGCCCTTGGTACACCACTACATAGTTCCTGGAAGATACTAAGCACACTATACCAGTAAACTATTATTATCTCACTGCAATTTTTTTTTTTCTTTTTTGGAGACAGAGTCTCACTCTGTTGCCCTGGGTAGAGTGCCATGGCATCATCATAGGTCACAGCAACCTCAAACTGCTGAGCTCAAGTGAATCTCTTGCCTCCGTCTCTGGAGTAGCTTGGACTAAAGGAACCCACCCCTATACCCTGCTAATTTTTCTATTTTTACTTGAGATTGGGTCTTGGCTCTTGCCCAGGCAGGACACTGCAGTTTTTTTTTTTTTGTTAAACCAGACAGATTCCTGTAATTTTACTTTTGTCTTTCAGAGAGAGAAAATTATTCAATTTTTAATACAGATGTGTCTTACCCTTGCTCTGGCTGGTCTCAGACTCTTGAATTCAAGCAATCCTTTCCCACCTCAGCCTTCCCTAGTGCTAGGATTCAGGTGTGAGCTACCTTGCCCAGCCCAAGAAACTAAAGCTAGTTTCTTATTTCTGCTGTTTTACATCTCTGTGTTTTCTGTTGACCATTATTAATATTTTGGTGCACTGCCTTTTGGTTAATTTTCTATGTCGGCATGTGTGTTTTTTAGATATACAGGGTGGCCATAAAGTTTGTGTGCAATTTTAAATTTTAAATTGCACACGAAATTTATGGCTATCCTATATATGTGGCTTTTAAAAACAAAATCAGGATCATATTGTGTACAATGTTTTGAATCGTACTTTTTAACCTAATGCATTGTAAGCATTTCCTGCATCTTCATATAGTCTTCAAAAGTATAATTTTCAGGATTCAAGAATTATGAATGAAGATCGTTATCACAGTGATAGTTGATGAGGAAACATTAATGTGTTAGCAATTGTTCTCCCTTAGTTACCAAGCTACTGATTTCTTTGGGTGGCTAACTTTCTCTAGCAATGTTGGACATGGTTAGCAGTTTCCATCACACCTTGCTGCATGTCCAGGCAATGGTATGTTAGCTGTTATCCTGAGCAAGTCTCTTCACTTACGACCCAGTTTTCTCATCTATAAAATGAAGACTTAAAGTCGTTGAGCTGTAAAATTCCTGCCTGGTCTTCATCCTTAGGCAAAAACACACTCCGAAGGGACTGGATGTCGGTTCTTCCTTCAGTTCCCAATTTTGAAAGTTGTTAAATATATCAACTTTCTGAAAGACACCCGAGCAATGGGCCTGCAGTATAGAGGCTTAGTGCAATATCAAGGGAAGATGCTGACTGTAGAACTAAACTCACCCCGCAAAAGACTTGACTTTGACATTTATTAGCCCCTTGGCCCTGAGCAAGTTATGTAAACTCCTAATGCTGTTCAGATTTTCTTTTTTTGGTTTTGTTTTGTTTTCTTTTTATTTTTTTGTTTTATTTCTTATAGCATAACTGTGTACATGAATCAATCATGGGGTACAGGGTGCTGTTTTCATACACATTTTGAAATACTCTCATCAAACTGGTTAACATAACCTTCATGTCATTTTCTTAGTTATTGAGTTAAAACATTCATACTCTGCTTTTAGAAAGATTCACTTGTACCCTTGTAAGACAAACCATAGAGGTGACCCCACCAATCTCCCTCCCTCCTGCTTTTCAGATTTTCTTTGTCTTAGGACTCTAAAGTTTCCGTATAAGGTGTCCTGATATGGATTTATATATGCTCGTCCTGTTTGTGATTGGTTGGGATTTGTGAATCTGTGCGGATAGTATCTTTTACTAGTTTTAGGAAGTTTCTGGCAATTTAATATTTGCAGATTACCTATAAGGGTAAAATGATATGACCTCAGGGAATGGCTTTAAAAATACATCCATAGTGAAGGAAATAATGACAAAGAAAGAAAATGAACAAATGTGGCAAAATTGTGATAATTATAGAATCTAGGTGATATGCCTAGGGGGTATATCTTTTACTTTTTTCTTTTATGGATGATTAAATGATTTTACAACAAAAAACAGAGAGACATAAAAGGAATAACATTCTATCTCCTTGTGTAACTTCAATGGATCATACGTCAGTCCTTCTTGTTCCGTTCTTCATGTCTCTTAAAGCTCATGTTTTCCATATTTTTATCTCTCATGACATTCTGGGTAATTTCTTCTGACCTATTTTTAGTTTATTTATTCTGTTTTCAGTTATATTGAATATACCAATAAGTATTTAATTGTGGTTAGTATAATTTTTATTTACATTCTTTTGAGTTATTTTGATAAATATCTGTGAAAAGAAGTGAACTTTTTTCAGAAATTTAAAATAAATATTCCCTTCTCCACCTAGTAAAAAAAAAAGATAAATGGTAAAATCTTCTGAGGTCCAATTTCTTTATAAGGTGAGGCTATCATTGCTTTACTTACAGAGTCATGTGTTAAATAAGATGCAAAAATGCCCTTTGTAAATTGTAAGTTACAATATAAACTTATTTTGGAAACCTGGGCCCATAGGGTTTGGGGAACCTCCTAAAGTTGCATGGCTACTTACATGCTTTTTTCTATGTATTTGTCAGAGAGTGTGCATATATTTCATAGGGTTTTCAAAGAATCCATTGACTGCCAAAATATTTTTAAAAGCATTTGAAAATGAAAATTGTTTTAGAAATAAAACAAGTACAGGAAAAGGGCAGTAGATTGAGCTACTGTTTGTTCATTTAAATATTGCTGAAATTTTTAAATTTTTGCCAATGACCAAAATATTGATTAATAAAACTATTTCTTCTCTATTCTCTTCTAAACTACAATTTTGTGTGTATATTAAATGCATCGGTCCTGATTTAAATTTAGCATCTGGTAGGAAAATCATTTTGTTTCTTTTGTAATTTATTCCATACAGATTTCCATTTATGGGTGCACAGACTCCTAGAATGTTAGAGCTGGCTGGATCTGTACAGATCAGCTCCTTCAACCTCATTAATTTACATTTAAGGGCACTGAGGAAAAGACCAAGATAAATGTACTGGGATTATAAATGCAGTAAATATTCCAGAGATGTATTGGGATTATAAATTCAGAAATATTCCAGTTTGCTAATCACACTGTTGTTTTTGTCTATAAAAACACAGTTGGCAAAATCTGAGATTTCCCCCCTTTCCTCCAGCATCACTGGCATTATATTCTAAGACCTAATCCAATGTTTTCTCTTCTGTGAAGTTTCCCTGGCTCAGATGAGATGACCTGTCTTAGCCTACACAGGGGCTTCCTGATATACCAGAATTCCTACTGCAACTTTTCAACGTTTTTCACAAAACAAGTCTGGACATAATCCAGGATTAGAGCAAAAGAGGAGTCAGTGATGAGAAGCTTGATAATGTGTAGATGTAATTCCAAAGTGAACACCAGTCATTCATTCTTTGATATTTATTAAGTACCTATGTGCTGGGATCACAACAATAAACAAAAGATGTGGTCCCTGTTTGATTCATCATCTTCATACCACCACGTTAGTCACTATCATGTCTCTTTGGGACAACACCATTTGTCTTCTAACTGGTGTTTTTGCTTACATCCTGGTTTCCTTTGACCCATTCTGCATCCAGCAGCCAGAAGATCTTTTGATCCCATGCTTAAAATCCTTCCTTACCCCTCTCAGCAGTTCCACCTGTGGAACAACACTATGAGGAGCTCTGTGGACCCACTCCTCAGAGAAATGACCACAACTAGTGAACACTTTATATATACATAAAAAACCCAAATCATTTAAATTCCAGGAAATTGTCCTAAAAGCATATAGCAAATGAAGAAACACTTATTAAAGAAACACACATGTATTAGATCTTGGTATGAACAGCAAGAGTCTTTGGCACAACTCATTCTCTCCCTCCTCCCTTCACATCTCAGCTTGATGACAGAAGCTCCAGTATGGTTAAACATCACAGGAAAATGGAGCTTCTGTCCTATCTACTCCCAGGCAAGAGATACAGTACCACCTTAGATAGGGTAGGACACTAGCATTTCTCATCATTGGCTCTGTAATTGTAGAGGCTAAATTCCTGGCGAGCATGGCTGAGAAGTTAGCAGCTCCCTTCCTTGACCCAGCTTTCATTCATAGGTGTATGCCCTATTCTAACCATGGCAGCCCAATAGTCCTTGCTCCAGCTGCTTATGGAGTGGAAGTTTCATGCCAGTAGAGGCAAGACAAGACCAGAGAATACCATTCCCATGTTGTACCTTGTTTATAAAGCAGGGTATCAGTCCAAGAGAAGCAGGTTACTGTCTCTGTCCCCACAATCAGATCAGTGAATCAAAGATTTTTGTCCTTGAGAAGAGGAAGTTCACAAGAATAGAGAATTCTAGGCCAAGGAATGCAGATCACTTGAACTCAAGAGTTTGAGACCAGGCTGAGCAAGAGTGAGACCCTGTCTCTAAAAATAGCTGGTGAGCAGCACCTGTGTCTCAGTGAGTAGGGTGCCAGCCCCATATACTGAGGATGGTGGGTTCCAACCTGGTCCTGGTCAAACTGCAACAAAAAATAGCCAGGTGTTGTGGCAGGCACCTGTAGTCCCAGCTACTTGGGAGACTGAGGCAAGAGAATCACCTAAGCTCAAGACTTGGAGGTTGCTGTGAACTGTGATGCCATGGCACTCTACCGAAGGCAACAAAGTGAGACTCTGTCTCTAATAAATAAATAAATAAATAAAAATAGCTAGGTGTTGTGGCAGGTGCCTGTAGTCCCAGCTACGCAGTACTTGGGAGGTTAAGGTAAGAGTAAGGTGACCAGACATCCCGCTTTTGGTGGGACAGTCCTGATTTTTAACAATTTGTCCCGCGTTCCGTAGCCTTTTAAAAATGTCCCGATTTTTGGAAAGAATGCACGACAAGCTAGGGAATGGCAGGAGAATGGGAAGGGAATATATCGGCTGCCGAAAAGGTTAATGTAACTCCATTTGGGAATGAAGAGGTTAATGTAAACTCCCTACTCCCCTCCTGGGCAAGTTTGCCCAGGTGGAATCTGTATCAGAAGATACTAGCTCCCTCCCTTGCTTCTAGGCAAAGACAATTAGCTTAGAAGAGGCCAAACTGTCTGGAACAAACAAGTAGCCCTCCCGCAGGGTCCCTAACCATAAACAGCTCAGCCAATAGTCCCACCCCCACCCCCTCTCTCCCGTCAATGGTGTCCCACTTTGCCAATGTTAACATCTGGTCACCTTAGGTAAGAGGATCACTTGAGCCCAAGAGTTTGAGGTTGCTGTGAGCTATGATGGCACAACATTCTATTGAGGGCCAACAAAGTGAGACTCTTGTCTAAAAAAAGAAAAAGGATAGAGAGTTCTGTAGGTCTTCCCAAAGGAACGGCCTTTATTTATGCAGAGTGTGGGAAAGTTTAGGTCTAAAACTTATCAAAAACAATGAAGATTTTTGTGGTGAGCAGTTAAGAGGAGATAGTAGCTCTATAGGAGCAAGAATCTAAACTGTAGGATAGCTGATTGACCAGAGAGAACCAGAGAAAGAGATAGGTAAGAAGAACCTTCTTGGGGTCAAACCTCAAAGACTGGGAAACTACCTTGGAGATGAAATTCAATTGGATTGGATTATGGAGCAATTTATGTCCCAGGGCATTGTATTAAATAATAATAATAATGATAATAAAGCAATCAGTTGGCCATTAGTAGGGTCTCACAATAGCAGGCAGCTTAACAGAGAGATATGTGAAAGAGATAAAGAGAGCACTGCTAAAACTACTGTCATCCTATGGTGACTGCACATCTTCCAGGCTATGTATGTCCTCTCAGGAGCAACATCTGTCCTCACACTGTGAGAGAAATAGACTTTATTAAAATAATTAAGGAAAGTCATTAAATAAATAAATGTACGCAAACAATAAAAATAAGCCCTGGGGTAGGGTGGAGGGTATCGATGTCCAGAATTGCTCCAATTTATTACCTAAAATGCCCATGCAACGACATACAAAGAGACAGCAAAGTGTGACCCATAAACAGAAAAATGAAGCAGGCCATAGAAATTGCCTTGAGAAGGCCAACCCAGATGTCACACTCAATGGACAAAATGTTCGAGGAAGGCACTATAAATATGTTCAAAGAACTAAAGAAAATCAGGTTTAATGAAAAAAGCATAAAGACAACATGTCGTCAAATAGAGAATATCAACAAAGATGTAGAAATTATATGAAAGAGCTAAATGGAAAATTTGAATTCTGGATTTGAAAAGTATAATAACTAAGATTAGACTTTAACTAGGAGGGTTTAACAGTAGATCTGAAGTGACAGTAAAAAGAATCAGAAAACTTGAAGATATATTAATAGAGATTGTATGGCTAAAGAACAGAAAGAAAAAATAATGAAGGAAAAATACAGAGGCTCAATCTATAATCCAAAAAGCTTAATGGCCTCCAAATAGGACAAATACAAGGAGATTCACACCCAGACACATCATGTCAGGCTGGCAATTATGTGTTCTGGGATCTTGGTGTGGCACTTGGCCAAAGAATGACCAGATATACTGAAAGTAAGGTAAGCATTAAATGAAGTATATTGGAGGAGAGCAAGATAGCTTTATAGAGCAGATGATGAAGGGGCCCCCTTTCATAACAAGGTTTGGGATATGGTCTGGGGCCTCATTTTTTAGTGTCTGGATTGGGTCCTTCTTGTAGTTCACTACTGAACCACTTAATGGACAGCTAATGACATGATAATTGGCCTTAAGTTACTCTAGGTCACTTTCCAAATCTTATTGTGCTGCCAGGTCCATTTGCAAGGTGTTCCTATCTTCCAGGTGTGGCAATTGCTCAGGGCAGTATTAAGTTAAGGGTAGGGCAGCACCAAAATGGGGTGCCTGCCCTCGTCCATCTTCCTGGGTGGGGCAATTGCTTGAGGCATCAGGCAGGGTACCTACCTTTGTCCTTGTGAAAGTCAGAATTCCTCACTATCTACCTAACAATCACAATAAAAATGCTGAAAGAGAAAATTTCAAAGACAAAATTCTGAAAGTAGCAAGAGAAAAAATTATTATCACATACAAGAATGCCTCATAAGATTAACGGCTGTTTTTCATTGAAACCAATGGATGCCAGTAGGCAATGGAATAAAATATTTGAAGTGCTGAAAGAATCAAAATTGCCAATCAAGAATCTTATATTGGGTGGTGCCCGTGGCTCAGTGAGTAGGGCGCCGGCCCGATATACTGAGGGTGGTGGGTTCGAACCCAGCCCTGGCCAAACTGCAACAAAAAATATCTGGGGGCTCAGTGCCTGTGGCTTAAGTGGCTAAGGCGCCAGCCACGTACAC
>NW_003852409.1:9243240-9247966 GCF_000181295.1 Otolemur garnettii | reverse complement strand
AAAAAAGAAAGAAAGAAAAAGAAAAGAAAATACTGGACACATCCCTGTTGTGAATGTAAGGAAACCACAAAGGAAGCAGTGGCAATAATCTAGAGAGCAATCGAGATGTTCAGACTGGGGAACACTTATTCCCACTCCATCTTCCCTTCCAGGCCTGTGTTACTACTATCAGCCTCCCAGCTGCAGTTCTGCTTTGCCTCTAGCCTATCAAAGGCCTGGAATGTACTTCCTCATACCCCTTAAATTGGTAAATTCCTGCTCATACTGGAAGACCTTCCTTTCCCTGAACCCTACCCTACAGTAGGGTGTGCCTGAGAGCCTGGAGATTCTTTTGTGCTAAGCTGTTTCCAAGGAGAAAATCAACTTTATAGTTAAAGAAAAGATCCTTTTGTGTCTCTTTAATTTGATCCTCTCAACTTGCCTCCCAGATGAGGCATTCATGTTGAATTCTGAGGGTGAAGGCGTGTTTTTCTGCTTGCTGGTTAGTTCTCAAATGTCATGAAGTAGGCCTCAGTCATGGTAATGGAGATCTAACCTTTCGTGAAATCAGAAATTTTTCCAACTCAAGGGAATTTTAAAAATCTTCCAAGTGAGGCCTTTGTCTCTAAATCACAGTTTTACAATTACTGGCAAAATGTAACTTGAACTCAGGTCTTCTGACGGGAAGCCCAGTACTTTTGCTTTTCCTTTTCTTCACAAAAAGAAAAAAAAATTTTCTTTAATTTCAGAATATTCCAGGAGTACAAATGTTTTGGCTACATGAGTTGGTTTTACACAGTTCAAATCAAAGTGATAAGTATGCCCCTCATCCAAATAGTATGCATTGCATCTGTTAGGTGTGAATTAACCCTTCTCCTCCTGCCTCCTCCCACCGGCTTGCTTTCCCTTGAGTTTCTCTACCAAGTGTGCACGAGTGGTCATTGATTAGTTCCACTTTAGTAGTGAGTACTTGTGGTGCTTGTTTTTCCATTCTTGCAAAACTTCACTTAGAAGAATGGTCTCCAGTTCCATCCAGGTTGTTACAAAAGTTATTCATCTTTTTTTTAATGATTTTATCTTTTTTTAATACATATGCCATATTTTATTAATCTACTCATATATTGATAGGTACTTGGGTTTGTCCCACATCTTTGTGATTGTGAATTTTCTTGCAATAAACATTTCTAGCACAATATCTTTTTGATAAAATGACTTTTTTCCCTTTGAATAAATACCTAATAGTGGGATTGCTGGATCAAATGGTAGGTCTATTGCAGGAAGATGAGGCCCAATGGAGAGAAAGAGCACCCAAATACCACATTTACAAGAGGAAGGGCTTTATTCACCAGCCGGGGGAATTTACAACGTAGAAGAATTCCAAATGGCCACATATAGAGGATTAAACATCATAGTACAACGGCCACCAATATTATAACTCATCTGAGGAATTACTTAGAAGACATTCTCCTCGTAAGCCTGGAGATCTCTTGTGTGTAAGGCAAGCCACCAAGTAACTCAGTAATCTTGGAGGAGCAAAGTTCAGTCCTTTAGTAGAAAGGCTAATGTTAAACATTAAGCATTTTATGGCAGTTCCTTGAAGGATTAGTGGAGAAAAATTGCATGTAGTATTTTGGAGATCATTTCCCTTTCCACCTCTAAAGATCACTTCCTTGAGTACATACTCTCTTGGCACCTGTGAGAACATGTCCCTGAGCACACAGCCCCTGCATGTCTTTGCTTAGCAATCTTTCTGCCCATTATGTATCTTCTCAATAAAAGGACTCTGCGAGAAGTGCTCAGGGCAGTCCTGCACCTATGGTTAGCCTCACCTCTTGCAGCGTGTACTGTCAATCTGTGTCTCATGTGATCATTTATGTGGTCATGACAGCTGAGTTCCCCAACTGGCTTGGTCTTTCCCTTTTTATCGACAGTCAAAAAGTTCCACCCCACAGGTACCCTTCTCATTGGCCAGTTTGAATCAAGTGGAAGATGTTATTCCAGCCCCTACAGAACTACAGGATTTCAAAGAACTTGGAAATTTTCAAGTTCCAGGAAGTTAAGTTTACAAATTCCCAACAGCTGAGTCACTACGGAGATGAACTTACAGGTGTATCCTGGTGGTCTCCTTGAGAAGACCTGTTCTCCTAGCTCTCACCCTTCTAGGAGATCCTCTTAGGTCTACTTTTAATTCTTTGAGGTGTCACCTATGACTTTCCATAGAGGTTGTACTAGTTTGCAGTCCCACCAACAATGTATAAATGTTTCTTTCTCTCTGCATCCACACTAGCATCTATTGTTTGGGGATTTTTTTGATAAAAGCCATTCTCACTTGAGTCCAGTGCTTTTTCTATCCATAACATTCCTGTATCCAGCTTTCTCGATGGACTCCTGTAGCACCAAGTACCATTCCTGATAATCAGTATTTTCATGATTATTGAGTGAGTGAAGAAATAACAGCCACCCTGCTGCCCAGTTCTTGCTTTTACCTGGAAGAGCAGGAAGTAAAGAAAGCTAACCAGCAGAAAATGTTCGGGTTTCTAGGCAGAATTATCAGCATGAGTGAATGATCTTTGGGACATCTGCCATTCTAGTCATTCAATCAAATAGAAATTTAATCTGTGAAAAACTTGTCAACCTAAAGGAGAAAACTGAGGCAAACCATTTATTTTTTTTGAAACAGGGTTTCACTTTGTCACACTCAGTAGAGTGCTGTGGTGTCACAACTCACAGCAACCTCAAACTCCTGGGCTTCAGTGATTCTCTTTCCTCAGCCTCCCAAGTAATTGGGACTACAGGTGCCCACCACAACATCTGACTATTTTTTTTTATAATTTTTTTTTTTTTTTTTTTTTAGAGACTGAGTCTCACTTTATCGCCCTTGGTAGAGTGCATGGTGTCACAGCTCACAGCACCCTCCAACTCCTGGGCTTAGGCAATTAATTCTCTTGCCTTGGTCCCAGCTATTTTTTTGTTGCAGTTGTCATTGTTGTTTTAGAAGGCCTGAGTTAGGTTTGAACCGCCAGCCTCAGTGTATGTGGCTGGCGCCCTACCGACTGAGCTCCGGGTACCACCCTGAGGCAAACCTTTTAAGTAGAGAGTTTATTTGGGCCAAACTTCAGGTTTGCAATGTGAGAGATTCCAGTGCACAGAACATACACTCCATTTAGCAGCAATTACAAGTAGGTTTTTAAGAGAAAAGAAAAGTCAGTTGTTAAGTTGTTACCAGGAATTTACATTAAAATGACATAAGCTATAGATTGGCTACACATTATTCTTTGCCAGCTAGTCAGGAACAAAAATGCCTTTAAACAGTGGCCCCAGGCATGGTTGGAGTAGAGCACAGGACTGAAGTCCCTTACTCCTGTCTCTCTGAGCCTGACAATTTTGCATGCCTCACGTAGCTCAGATTGCTCTGAGCTGTTTTTTTTACTCTCAAACTACTATCTATTCTTAGCACTATTGATAAAGGATACCACTATCTCAGAACCAACTAGTGGCAAATACTCTGGTCTGTTGTATAAGCAATATCACATCTGAACGTGGAAAACCTTCAGTATTTCCCCCCTGATCAGTTCTCTATAGTACAGAGCATTGACACCTAAGCATAAGGAAGACAAGCTCCCTCTCTGTGATCCTCTCTGATTTCTCTCCAGTCTGTACCCTCCCCCTCCTCCATGATTGTTTCTGATTTCTCTTCAATCTCCACCTTAACACCAGCTCACAATATCTTTAAATGCAACTTGGGAAGTGTTTTAGCTAAGATCACATAGCTAGTAACTGGTGAAGCCAAGACTGCAGCCTGTGATTTTGGATTTAAATGCTTTGCCATCCATTCATCACACTTTTGATCATACTTGGAGCCTCTGTTGGCCTCTTTTTCTTGATGCAGCCATATGTTTTAGAGCTACATTGTATAATACGGTAGCTGCCAGCCTTGTGTAGTTATGGAAATTTAAATTAATTACAATTAGGGCCAGATGTGGTGGCCCACGCCTGTAATCCTAGCACTCTGGGAGGCCAAGGTGGGTGGATTGCCTGAGTTCACAGGTTTGAGACCAGCCTGAGCCAAAGAGAGACTGCATCTCTAAAAATAGCTGGGCATTATAGCAGGTGCCTATAGTCCCAGCTACTTGGGAGGCTGAGGCAAGAGAATCGCTTAAGCCCAGGAATTTGAGGTTGCTGTGAGCTATGACAGCCCAGCACTCTACCCAGGGTGACAAAGTGAAAGTCTCTCACAAAAACAAAATAAATTACAATTACATAAAATTAAAAATTTAGTTCCTCAGCAATACTAATCCCATTCCAAGTGTGCACTAGCCTCCTGTGGGTAGAGACTATAATTTTGGACAGCAGAAAATTCTGTCGGACAGCACTGCTTTAGAGATAGAGTTCCCTTTTTTGGTCTAAGGTTACTAGGGTCAGAAAACCTGATAGAATCTTTCTTTTTTCCAAATGGTAAATGAGTAATAGACAGTTGAGAGACTATGAGCAACTAGTCACCTATTTACCTTGCAGTTTTGGCTGGGGCTGGGTTTCATTCCACCACCTCTGGCATATGGGGCTGGCGCCCTACTCCTTTGAGCCACAGGTGCTGCTCCTATTCCATACTTTCTTTCTTTCTTTTTTTTTTTTTATGAGACAGAGCCTCAAGCTGTCTGCCTGGGTAGAGTGCCATGGCTTCACTGCTCACATCAACCTCCAACTCCTGGGCTCAAGCGAGTCTCCTGCCTCAGCCTCCCAAGTAGCT
>NW_003852409.1:9229418-9242284 GCF_000181295.1 Otolemur garnettii | reverse complement strand
CAATTTTTTTGTTGCAGCCGTCATTGTTGTTTGGCGGGTCCGGGCTGGGGATTCGAACCTGCCACCTTAGGTGTACGTGGCTGGCGCCTTAGCCTGTTGAGCTATAGGCGCCGAGCCTTCTTTTTCGTTTAATGTAAATGGTTTGCAAACATTCCCCATTCACTTGTTTGGGAAAAAAGCATACAATTTCCACAAAACTGGGGGGTCAGTTTGCAGTTCCAGTGCTCCCCACCCTACAAAATTGGGTGTGCAATTTTGTAGCAGGAGGTAGCCATGGCGACCATAAAACTTACTTATGTGACTAATGATGCAACTAATGATGCCCACAATTACTTAATTGCAGGCATGCTTAATGGCTTTTGCCATTTTTGGATGGTGCTTATGGCTAATTGTGGCCGCAAGTGGGTAACTACAGGTGCAGTCGGATGTGTTCCTAATTTTTACATTTGTGCTGATCACAGGGGAATAAATGGCCCCTTCTAAAATGGGGAGTTATAAAAGGAAGGCTTAAATTAGTGCTTGTGAGTCCAGTGATAATAGAACAGACTCCAGCATGAAAACAAATCCAAGTCATTTCATGTGTAAGCACAGGAAAGTTCTGAATTATCAGCTGACCTGGTGCCAGACTTTAGCCTAACCTGTGTATCAACTATGTTCCACCTTCAAGTACTCCTCTTGACTATCTGGTGACTGTAGAGATGAGTTTGCAAACTTAATTTTCCAACCTTGACTAAGATCCCAGAAAATTCAGTGATCATACTTTTGGTACATGAAAGTCTAGGGCTCTCTTAGTCCAGTCTTTTCTTTCATGGAGGCCGTGATTTAACCCTACAAAAGGCCAGCTGGTCCTCATGTCCATTTTATCATGCTCATGTTACTTGCAATACCAAAGGCAGGGAATGGGTCTTCCCAAAAGCCTCAATAACTAGTGGTAGGACTGCTCTTTTACCTACTGGCTAGTAACATTTTAGCTTTGGCAGAATTTTCTCTACAGCCTTACCTGGTGTGGAGTTTGCAAGGTAGGAAATGTACACTACCAACCCACCCATAACTACCAGAATCTACTGATACTTATCCAAAGAGCTAGCAATTCCTAAGAGGCCAAGTTAGCTTGGATTAGTTCAGAACATCTTGTTTCCTTAAAGTAACTTATATAAAATAATTCTTTTTAAAAAGAATAAAATAAAAAATAAAGTGTTTTAGTTTTTTTGAGCTTCTATAATGAAATACCTTACACTAGGT
The DNA here is from genome assembly GCF_000181295.1 of Otolemur garnettii. Taxonomy (NCBI): domain Eukaryota; kingdom Metazoa; phylum Chordata; class Mammalia; order Primates; family Galagidae; genus Otolemur; species Otolemur garnettii. The sequence goes on along the minus strand of NW_003852409.1, from coordinate 9,241,042 downwards.
AATTTATAAACAACAGAAATTTATTGCTCACAGTTCTGGAGGCTGGGAAGTCCAAGGTCAAGCTGCCAGCAGATTCCGTGTCTAATGATGTTCTGCTTCTTAGGTGGCACTTCCTTGTTATGTCTTTACCTGGAGGAAAGGGAAAACACACTCTGTCAGGCCTTTTTTTTTTTTGAGACAGAGTCTCACTATGTCGCCCTCAGTAGAGTGCCCTAGTGTCACAGCTCACAGCAACCTCAAACTCTTGGGCTTAAGCGATTCTCTTGCGTCAGCCTCCCAAGTAGCTGGGACTATAGGTGCCCACCACAACACCCGGCTATTTTTTGGTTGGAGTTGTCATCGTTATTTAGCAGGCTCGGACTGGGCTTGAACCTCCCCCCACCTTGGTATATGTGGCTGGCACCCTTATTCACTGAGCTATGTGTACTGAGCCCCCAACCAGCTTTTTAGTTTTTGGCTGGGGCAGGGTTTGAACCCGCCACCTCCGGCATATGAGACTGGTGCCCTACCCTTTTGAGCCACAGGCGCTGCCACCAAACAGCTCTTAATTCCACATCTGGGCTTAAGTTGTTTTTTTTGTTTTTTGTTTTTTGTTTTTGAGATAAAGTCTCACTCTGTCACCCTGGGTCAAATGCAATGGTATCATCACAGCTCACTACAAGCTCAAATAACTGGGTTCAAGCAATCCTCCTGCCTCAGCCTCCCAAGTAGCCAGTATTATAGGTGTGTGCCACCATGCTCAGCTAATTTTTCTATTTTGGGTAGAGATGGGATCTCGCTCTTGCACAAGTTCATCTCAAACTCCTTACCTCCAAGAAGCCTCTCACCTCAGCCTCCCAGAATGCTAGGATTATAGACATGAGCCACTGTGCCTGGTCTAAGTTTTAACGTGTTAATTTTTTTACCATTATTTTTATTTTATTTTTTATTTTTAGAGACAGAGTCTCACTTTCTTGCCCTTGGTAGAGTGCCATGGCAACACAGCTCACAGCAACCTCCAGCTCCTGGGCTTAGGCGATTCCTGCCTCAGCCTCCCGAGCAGCTAGGACTATAGGCATCCACCACAGCACTGGGCTATTTTTTTGGTGAGTTTGGCCAGGGCCAGGTATGAACCCGACACCCTTGGTATATGGGGCCAGCGCCCTACTCACTGAGCCACAGGCGCCGCCCTTAATGTGTTAATTTTTGGTAGGTGCACAAACATTCAGACCACAGCACAAAGATACAAAAGAAATAAGTCATTACCAAAGGTGCTGAATGCAAAGAAATGAGCATATTTTTTATTTTTAAAATTAAAAAAAAATGGGGGGGGACTTTTTTTAGAACTACCAAACCACCTCTATCCAGTGGGCTGCTCTCCCTTCACCCACACCTTGCTTGGCCCCTGGCCCACCTAAATTCTGCCTTTCTCCAAAGTTGTTTATCATCTTTTGCCCATCTTGTAAGAGAGGCTGATTAATCACTCAAACTGCTCTGTATCCCACAGACGGTATCAGATATCCACTGTGAGTGCTGGACACTGCTCTGGGCGTTGTGGTGACTCAGTGGGATGACTAGGACAGGCCCCTTTACCCAAGACATGGCTTCCTGTGAGTAAGCCCTGTGCTCTAATTGTCAACTCTTCTTGTTCGGGCCTTGAGGGACAAGCGTTATCCACAGCCAAATGGCAAAACCGTGAGGACTTGCAAGTAATGAGGTGGAAAAAATGTTGGCTACTCGAACCCTCTGAGGGAGAGCTCTCTATTTGATTAGAAGAAACACTTTGAAATGACATTTGGGGTGGAAGGTGAAGTCCCAAAGGCCTTCTCCATCAAGAAATGATATTTGCTAAACTGCTTTGCATGAGACAAATAGAGGAATTGTAGTGCTCCTAAGAGAGGGTGCGGGTGTTTGTGTGTGTGTTGGGGGGAACAGAGAGGTGGAGGGCAGGGAGGTGGAGCGCAGCCACACACAACAGCAAGAAGATGTCAGCTGCACGGGGCCTTTTCTGGCGATGCATGCATCTTTGGTAAAATGTACTAAATTAATAAAATGTTTAGTATGCACAATTCTGTGTGGAAACTAGTGAAGAGGTTGGATTGGGTATCTGGACGGAAGCTGAACACTACCGCTGGAGTTCTGTTTTGTTTGCTTAAGTCAGTCTGGCAGTCTGGTGCTTTGGCATGTGTGTTCTCTCTCCCTTTGTAACACACACACACACACACACCCATCCCACACTGTGATAGAGAAGGAACACTGGGTGGAAGCAGGTAAAAGGAAGATTATACTATCACTGTGCGACATGACAAGCAGGCTGAGGGTACCAGCAGGCTTGCAGAAATGGGCACAGTGCCCAGGGCTCAGGCAGCCACCAGGCAGAGGATGCTTAGACAATGGAAATCAACAATTTATATAAGGCTGGAAGACAAGGCCTCAGAGACTGTTCAAAGTCCAGGCAAAATATCACCTTTCAGAGTCTTGAACAATTTGCTCAACTCTGTGATGTACCTGACCCAGTACTGGAGATTCCAAGGGAATTAAGATGCTGCCCCTACCTTGCTCCAGGAGAGAGACCATTAGAATACAGTAATAAGATTGCGGCAACAGGAAGCTCAGAATGGTTAGGAAAGTCTTGTACAAGGAAGTGATCTTTGCCGTGAGGTTTGGAAGATGAAGAAAAGTTAGGAAGATGTGTGAAGAAAGGTATTTCTGGGCTGAGGGATCAGCCTGTGGGAAGGGGCAGCAGCATGAGAGTGTAGAATTGAGGTGGAGATGAAGCTCTCAAAGACCAAAATGTCTGTGCTTGTCATCTGAGGAGTCTGCACATCATCTGAAGATAGGGGACCGTGGAGGAATTAAAGCTGGTGGAAAGCATGTCTGGATTTGCCTTTTATCAAGGTCTTCCTACTTTGCGTATCTGTCTTCTGGGCTTTCAAAATATTGACCTGTCTGTGTTGCAATTGTTAACTTCTCCACCTTCACCACATCGTGAGCACTTGGGGGAAAAGCTATGGCTTCATCTCTGTATGACTAGCACATAGTATGTTTAGGGGACAGAGTTACATAGTAGGTATTCGATGATAGATTTTTTTTGAGACAGACTCTCACTCTATTACTAGGACTAGAGTGCAATGGTGTCATAGATCACAGCAACCTCAGACTCCTGGGCTCAAATGATTCTCCTTTCTCAGCTTCCCAAGTAGCTGGGACTATAGGCACACACCACCACGTCTGGGTAAATTTTCTATCTTTTGTAGAGATAAGGTCTTGCTCTTGCTCAAGCTGGTCTTAAACTCCAGGCCTCAAGCAATTCCCTTGCTTTGGCCTCTCACAGTGCTAGGATAACAGGCATAAGCCACACTGCTCTGTAGAAGGAAGGGTCATGGGACTCATTCTGCCTAATGTGCTCTAAGCAGAAAGGATGTGTTTCTTCTACGCTAAAGCATGTAAGAACTGGCATGTGATCCCCTCAGCAATAATGTCCCCAGTCTTTGCAACCATATAAGCCTGTTTTTGACTTGACAAACCCACAAGATGGAAATAGCCTGGGTTATAGAGTCACCACACATGGAAACTCCTAGAGCATCCAGTTTTGTACGAGTAACACATGAAATTTTGTTGTGTTAAGTCAGGGAGATTTGGGGTTAATTTGTTACTGCCCCACAACTTAGCCTATTCTGACTAATGCATCAATGAAGGAGAGTTTCTAGAAGGCATAGATCAAATTTGACAAAAAAATCAAGTGAGAAAGATTAAGAAGTGACTAGCGAATTTAGAAATGAGGAGATGAGAAGCATGGTGGGAATGGATATTTACTGTAAGAAGTCAAGCATTGACTTACTGGAAAATGAGAATAGTGAATGCAGATGGATCCTTCAGAAAATTTGGTTAAGAAGTGAAGGAGAGCCAGACTCAGCCACTGGAGGAGGACATGGGAACATGGGGTGAACAAAGTCACTTTTTGTCTTTAAGAAGGGTGTTTGTAGGTTTGGGGGGCATAGGGTATAAAAATGAAAGACAAAGATCCCTGGAGAGAGGGGAAGGTCCCTCAGGATTTAATGGCCATGAGCCTACCGAGAATGAAGCAGGCCCAAGAGAGCCCCATTGTCCATCCGGCACCCAGCAGTTGCTTCTTTCTTCTCATTCTGATTGCAGGTTGTCAGGGGACCCCTCAGCTGTAACCCGGGGACTTCTAACAGATAGCAACAGTGCTTTGAGGGGCCACACTTGGCATACTCCAGGCCTCAAAATGTGAGCCGAGTGTACCTGTGTTTTACCCAGACCAGCATCCCTTTCATGGTAGGCAATTTAGTGAAGAGAGTGAGGAGCGTGGATTCTGGAATCAAGCTGCACAGGTGTTAATGGACTGAATTGCATCTCCCCCAAATTTATATGTTGAAGTTCGAAAATCCCAGTACCTCAGAATGTAACTATATATTTAAAAAGTTTTTAAAGATGTAATTAAGTTAAAATGAGATCTTTAGGATGGGCCCTAGTCCAGTATGACCCATATCCCTATAAAAAGAGGAAATGTGGACACAGATGATTAGAGAAGGAGAGAGGCCCAGGGAGAAGAGGCCACCTACAGTTAAAGAGACAGGCCTGGAGCAGGTCCCTCCCTCCGGCCTCAGAGGGACCCCATCTGCCAGCAGCATGATCTCGGCTTCTCACCTGCAAAGCTGTGAGAAAATACATTTCTTCTGTTTAGGTCACTTAGTCTGTTGCTTTGTTATGGCAGCCCTAGAAAATTAATGCAATGTCTTTGAGTTCCAGCTGTGCCACAACTCAGCATAACCTCTCACAATATGACGTTCCTTATCTGTAAATCAGGTATAGTAATCAAAGCTATATTGTGACAATCAATGACACATATGAAGTATTAAAGTGGGGCGTTGCTGGCACACTTGTAGTCCCAGCTACTCGGGAGGCTAAGGCAGGAGGATCTCTTGAGCCCATGATTTTGAGGCTGCTGTGAGCTACAGTGACTCCATGGCACACTACCCGGGGTGACAGTGAGACTCTGTCCCAACAAATATATATTCACAACACATATATATGTATACATGTATGATTCACATATTGCAATTAGTAAATATGTCTTTTATCATAGGTTTCTTTTAATCCATAGTTTTCTCCTTATTTGTTGAAGAAACCAGGTTGGTTGTTCTGTAGAGTTTCCCACAGTCTGGATCTTGCGTCCATCCCTGTGGTGGCATTTAGTGCGATCGTGCTCCTCTGTCCCCTGAATTTCCTGTATGTACATCAGTGGTTAGAACTAGAGTCTTGATCAGACCCAGGTTCAGTTTTTTAGCAGGACTGTTTCATAAGTGGTATTGTCTTCTTCACTGGGGTTGTCTCTCTCTTGTTTATTTTTCATTCATCCTTTCTTGAATTCCATCCCATCTTTATATTCCTGGAAGGGGAGCTGTGAGGGTGGGAGTCTGGGGGAGGGATTGCCAGGCTTTGTGTCCCCTCCTGGCATATTGCTTCATCTCATTCCCTTGTTTTCTATCCCTGGCTTTCCATTCTTGTGGGGACACCTTGGTGCTGCTAAAGCCCTTCCGAGGGTTGGGGTAGAAATAGCCATGCTGAGGAAACTTTGGAGGGTAACATTAAATTGCTTTCATTTTCCTATGCTGGGGCGTGCCATGTCTGAGTGTGCCTGACCTGCTGGTCATTTAATGGCAAACACCTGTCAGGCAGGGCAGGGATTGCTAGCTAAGAAAGGAACTAAAGTGCTTCCTCTTGATCCATGCAGAATGGGGCTGCCATTTCTGACTGCCATTTGGTGACTAACTTCAAATTTAATGAAGGGGCTTAAAGTCCAGCCATAGTTGAGCCCTGTAAGAGTGTTCCAGATCCCTTAGACCTTAGTTAACAAGAGGCTGATATACATTCAACGGTACATTGCCCGTGCAAATATAGACTATTTGCCCAAATTCCAGGCTATTTTATTGATTAGAAGTCTAAAAACAATAACAGCAACAAAAAGTTTTTCATTATAGCCAGCCTTTCTATAAAATAATCTGTTTTTTAAGATTTAGCAATATTTACAGAGTATTTTACCTCAATTCATTCATCAACTAATTTTACTTTGCTGAATCCCAACTATAGCAGATTCTGTTGATGGCCTAACCCCAGATGCTTCAGCCCTCCTTTGAGCTCACAGGCAACTTGGGTGGGACTGCTCCTGAGCACACCGTGGTGGGGTTCTGCCTCATGTGCCTATGGCTCCCTACTTCTCTTCTGGTGGGGTTGATCTGTTCCACTCAGGGCATCTGGAGGTGCTGAGGGTTTAAGGCTCCCAGAGGCAATCCTCCACCCCAACAGATGAGTCAGTGGATAAACACGGCAGTTTCCTCACCTCTCAGCAGGGCAATTCTGGGGTCTGTTCTATAATACCAACCTTTTTGGCACGAGGCACTGGTTTCATGGAAGACAAGTTTTCCACAGGCAGGGGGTAAGGAAATGGTTTCAGGATGATTCAAGTGCATTGCATTTACCTCGGATAATCAGGCATTAGATTCTCATAAGGGAGCCGGGCATGGTGACTCACCCCTGTAATCCTAGCACTCTGGGAGGCTGAGGCGGGAAGATGCTTGGGCTTGTGAGTTCAAGACCAGCCTGAGCAAGAGCAAGACCCCTGTCTCTAAAAAAAAGAAAAAAAAATAGCCAGGTGTTGTGGCAGGCACCCATAGTCCCAGCTACTCCAGAGCTGAGGCAAGTGAATCACTTGAGCCCAGGAGTTTGAGGTTGCTGTAAGCTGTAATGCCACCGTACTCTAATCAGGGCAACAAAGTGAAACTCCGTCTCAAAAGAAAAAAAAATTCTCATAAGAATCTGGTTGGTCTCCCAACCCAGCTCCCTCACATGCACGCTTTATAGTAGGGTTCATGCTCCTATGAGAATCTATCTAATGCTGTCGCTGATGAGACAGGAGGTGGAGGTCAGGGGGTGATGCCAGCCTCGGCGAGCAGCTGCACATACAGGTGAAGCTTTGCTGCCTGGTGGCCTGCTTGCTCCCTGCTAAGAGGCCAGAGACCAGTACCGATCCACAGCCCAGGGGATGGGAACCACAGTTCTATAACATATGGCCCTTTAGTGGGTGCCCAGCAGGATTGATTCAGGGTGGATTTTCCTGTTCATTGATGTAACTTTAATTGACTTTTCACCCTTTACAGTCCTATTTTCTTCACTATTTCACTAGAGTTCATTGGGATCATTTCTCAAATAAGCCATCTATATATACCCAATTTCTTATGTCAAAGCTTACTTTGGGGGGGACCACAAATTCAGATGAAAAATGATTTTATAACTGATCTCAAAACTTTTTGGAGGTCTGGCACGATGGTTCATGCCTGTAATCCTAGCACTCTGGGAAGCGGAGGAGGGAGGATCACTTGGGGTCATGGGTTCAAGAACAGCCTGAGCAAGAGCAAGACCTCCCTTCTCCACAAAAATAGAAAAATTAATGGCACGTGATGGTACAAGCTTGTGGTCCCAGCTACTCCAGAGAGTGAGGCAGAAGGATCGCTTGAGCCTGATAGTTTGAGATTGCTGTGAGCTGTGATGATGCCACTGCACTTTATCCAGCCTAGATGACAGAGCAAGACTCTGTCTCAAGTAAAAGCAAACAAACAAAGCCTTTGGAACAAGTGTATAGAAATCATTAAATAAATAAAATATTGAACATTATGTGCTGGAACAATAGCATCCACAGGTTTGTATCTCCAATCCTATGAGTGAACTATTGATATCCCTATTAATCAGATGAGAAAACTTAGAATAAAAGACATCTAAGAATTGCCTAAGAACACACAACCAGTCAGAACTGAGATGCAAATCCGTGACGGCCACCAGCATTGCCTTGTCTCTTGTTCTCCATTTTGTTTCAGGTGGAAGCTTCTTTCTAACGGCCAGTAGGTTTCTGTCTTTCATTCTTTCTTTTTTGAATTGTTCTATTTGCTTATCTATATTTTGAATGGGAGAATTGCCTGCCAGTTGAACTTCAAGTTGTAAGTAAAAAGGCCAATCTTGATGTGGTCTCCTAGCAACCATTTATGAAACACTTTAAAGCAATTATTCTTCTGAAGCACGTTTCCAAATGTTGAAGCATGTTCATTCACTTCGATCATTAAAATCACCGAGAACATTCATTGTGTAGCACACAGTTCTGGTAATTATAAGCTGGTCAACAGGTTGCTTAGTGAGCTGAGAGCGCGAGCAGACCCCCCGCCCCTCAGAAGCTGAACACTTTGTCTCCAGCCTAGCAGGGCAGGGCAGATCCACTGCTGCCCACAGAAGTCTAAATTGGTTCGTGGGGGACAGGGGGAGGAGAATATTTAAAGCCCAAATAGCCATCTGTAAAATGTGGAGCCCATGGGAACATACCCAGTCCTTGAGACGATTTGAATATCTAAGGCTCCAGTGGGCCTGACAGGCAGATTTCTGCTCCTCCTCCTCCTTCTCCTCTGTTCCTTTCCCTCAGCCCACCCTATAGATGGAGAATCCAAGTCAGGCAGAGGACCCACATCCCCGTCCCTGATTCCTTAAAAATGTGGTTCTGTCCACATGAACCCCTGGCCCTCCAATTTATACTTTTTTCTTCTGTCTTTTTCTAAGAATTCTTTTAGTTTCATCTTTTCTTAAGTATTTTAAGACACAAGTCTGGAAGGGGATCTGGATCGCAGGCGGTCACACTGTAGGTTTTGCAAATAGGAATGCCAATTTGGCAAGTTGGAGAGTTGTCCATCTGGGCTGTGGTTGTGAAGTGGTCAGGCCTGACTCCAGCTTCACTGGAGAGGAAATTACAGTCAGGATGGCGCCTGGGGACAGAAGTTAAATACCCCTAGGAAGTTTTAGACACAAGCAAGGGAAAGATTGACTTTCCTATTAATTTCAGAGGCTTTTTTAAAAAAAGAAATTTTATTTATGTTAACCGGTTTGATGAGAGTATTTCAAAATGTATATGAAAACAGCACACTGTACCCCATGATTGCATTAATGTACACAGTTATGCTATAAGAAATTTTAAAAAGTTATAAAAAAAATTTTATTTTGAGACATTTTAGATTCACAGAAGAATTCTTGTATGCCTTCCAGTCCCCTTTCCTTAATGCTAGCATCTTATATAACCATGGTCCAATTATGAAAATTAAGAATCAGTTGTATTTATAGTGTTCTTATAAAGGGAAATTGCACTTGATCTTAGCCAAAAGACTGAGAAGCAATTTAAAAAAGGGAAATCGTATGAATCTCAGGATAATGTAGCTGGTCGCATGCACAAACACACCTCCCGATGTGGATAGGCACACACACCAGATGGACATATCTAACATACATGCAAATGCACACATCAGAAAGATAGACACATACAACATACATACAGATAACACAAACATATACAAATACATGTATAACATAATCCAGATATACACAACACACAAGCACACGTGACACACATATAAAGACAACATATATACACACATACACACAATATATATAGGCTGGGTAGATACACACAGCACACATAAAGATACACACAACACACACATATGTGCATAGAGTGTAGATATACACAGAAACATGGACACACAACATACGTACAGATACATGTACACCCTGCATGCTGTCTCTTAGGACTTTGGTTCATGCCATACATACTGAGAACGTTTCTTGATTGGATTTGAACTGGTTGAGGGAGGTTGAAAGGTGCCGAGAGGGCACTAAAGAACATAGTGGTGAAGCAGGCAGGGCGACTGAGCAAGAAAATTATTGTTTCTCCTATCTAAGGACTAACCAGGCCCAACTCTGCGTAGCTTCTGAGTTCAGACGAGATTGGATGTGTTCAGGATGGTATGGGTGTAGACCGGAAATTGTTATTTCTTTATGGAAATGGGGATGCTGTTTATCACAGCAGTGGCTTGGGCTGCAAAAATCTGACCCACCAATTAGGCTATGGAACAATCATTTATATAAACTTCTGCTGTGAACTGTTCCCTTCCCCTCTGCAGGCAGGGCAGGGTCGGTGTGGCCTAAATTGCCTGGATCCTATGTGGAAATGGGAGAAAAAATGAGAAATGTTTCCTTCTGAGACTTTAGGGCAAGGTTCTAGATCATGGTAGAGGATGGAGGCTGAAATCTGCCCCAGACCTATGTGCATGCAAGCATAATAGGACTGAGAATCATTCATTAAGATGTAGAGACAGATGGGCCTTGGACCCCTAGGGAATCAGGAAAAGCAAGGAAGAACAAACCTGAAAAAGTATAGAATGGGACTTTGGAAAAATTCCAGGAGTGGTGGTGTCCTTCTTTGTCTGAATTTGTGTAGATTTGTGTGGATGGGTGGATCACCAAAAGGAATGAGAGTTATATGGGTTAAAAGGGCCTAAGACTTGCTAGTAAATGCATTAATTACTGGTATGTAACAAATTACCCCCAACACTTAGTGCCTTAAACAACAATAAGCATGTATTGTCCCTCATAGTTTTTGTAGCCCAAGAATTTGGGAGTAGCTTAGCTGGGTAGGGCTGGCCCAGGGTTACTCATGACATTACAATCAAAATGTTGAGCAAGACTGCAGTCCCACAAAGATTTGACTGGGGCTGGACTGTCTGCTTCCAAGGTAGTTGACACACATGAATGGTCTCTGACGCTGTTGAAAATGTTGGCAGGAGGCCTCAGTTTCTATTTGTAGGGTTCCTTGAATGCTCTCTTGGCGTGGTGGCTGACCTTCCCCAGAACCAGTAATCTAAGAGAGCCACGTGGAAGCCTTTCTGTCTTTTATAACCCACTCTCAGAAGCCCCGCTCTGTCATTTCTTTATATCATGCTGGTTAATAGGTTGGTCAGCTCTACCTAGTGTGCCAGGGGTCTGTCTAAGGATGTGACTAGCAGGAGGCATTCTTGGGAGTTGGTTACCACATGGTTTTTCACTTTTGTGATTTCACTCAGATTTACTAAGGCATGTTTTCACTGTACCTAAATGTATAGTCAAATATGGTCAAACATAGTATCAAAATGGAGTTGGTAAGGTGGGTGAAAACTAAAGTTAGGTGTGCCTGATAAGATGAAATTTGAGTAGGGACCTATAAAGCGTGATGGAGGGAGTAGTGAGAGATAATAAGATCAGTGAGGTTTGTGTATATGGCGGGGGCTGAAAATCATGTATGCCTTGTAGGCCATCGTATGGACTTGGGTATTTTATTCTTTCTTTACTAACAGGAGCCTTGCACATAGCATATGTCTGAGTGCTTTTATCCTTCTCTTCTTTTCTCTATCATTTGTTCAAATGACTTATAAAATTTCAGTGAACTATGAGGGAAGGAGGCCAGGAAGTACGAAACAGAAATGGAAGACCTAGAAGTCACTAGTTGCCATAAACTATGTACTCTGTATGTGTGTGTGTTTGTGTGTGTATGAGAGAGACAGACAGACAGACAGCTGAGATTCCAAAGAGTAATATGGATTGGTAGGAGCTGTAACAATATTCCTTTCCTTTAAAAAGCTGTTGTTTTTTTTTTGAGACAGAGCCTCAAACCATCCCCCTGAGTAGAGTGCTGTGGCATCACAGCTCACAGCAACCTCCAACTCCTGGGCTCAAGAGAGTCTCCTGCCTCCGCCTCCCAAGTAGCTGGGACCACAGGC
>NW_003852409.1:9209810-9228472 GCF_000181295.1 Otolemur garnettii | reverse complement strand
AAAAAAAAAAAAGAAGTTATTTAAAAATTTTTTCTTTTTTTAATTGCTCACATGTGAAGGCAGAGATGAACATTTTATTTTTTTTTTCTGATTATAAAGTTAACAAATGCTTTCTAAAAAGTTTTTTTTAATGATTGCATAATATTCCAGACACACCATCATTATTTAGTGGTTACTCTGTTATTTCCACTTTCGTTCTTTTGAGCAATCCCATGAGAACCACCTTTGTAATTTCCCTCCTGTATTTCTGATTATTTCCCCTGGCTCAATTCTGAGAATTAGAATTTCCAGCTCAAGCTTTAATAACGAAACAGTACATATTTGTTATTTATTTTCCTGTCACCATTTCATGCACTGCAAAAGCAGTAATAACTCTCATTCAATTATTTTTTTCTCTTAAAATATTTAATAACAACCTCATTGTAATAATTATGTACATTTTAAACTTTGAGTATAAAATCATATATGATCCTTCATCATAATAAATCAGCTTTATTTTTCCATATTCTCGTTTGATCCTTTTTCACATATATATCTATATGTACTTTTAAACCAGGAGTCAACAAAATTTTTCTTAAAAGACAAGATAGTAATATTTTAGGCTTTATGTGTCACATGGTCTCTGCTGAACTTGCTCAACTCTGCCATTGATAATATGAAAGCAGCTACAGATAATACACAAATGAATGAGCACTGCTGCTTTCTAATAAAACCTTCTTTTTTTGGGGGGGGGGACAGAGCCTCAAGCTGTCTCCCTAGGTAGAGTACCATGGCATCACAGCTTACAGCAACCTCCAACTCCTGGGCTCAAGCGAGTCCCCTGCCTCAGCCTCCCGAGTAGCTGGGACCACAGGCGCCTGCCACAATGCCCGGCCATTTTTTGGTTGCAGCAGTCATTGTCGTTTGGTGGGCCCAGGCTGGATTCGAACCTGCCACCTTAGGTGTACGTACGTGGCTGGTGCCTTAGCCACTTAAGCCACAGGCGCCGAGCCCAATAAAACCTTCTTTACAAAAACAAAGTGGCTCGCCTGTATTTTCTGACCCGTTTTAGAAAACTGTTCTTATAATTTAGGTGAAACAATTTGGTCATTCACGAATTGAACTTCTACCTTTCTGAGGCTGTATTAATTTTTAATTGTTTAATTTTTCACTTTCTGTTACTTTCCCCAAAACTTGTTAGCCACGCTAGAATCATAGAACTGCCGTTCCCACACTGATTTGTTTTTAGTAATGCTATAAATTCCATGCACGTGCTGATTATCAAAACCCAGAATTATTTTTTAACAGTGGACTTCAAGGATGACTTTTAAAAGAAAAATGGTGTGGAGTATGGTGTGGAGTTAGCTGTAACTCCACACCATAACACAAGTTATGATATTTTTCTGTCTTGATCCATGAAGGTAATTTTTGAAAATTATACTAAGAAAAAGATGATAGAGCAGGAGTAATTTTGAGGAAAATGTCACCTCTATTTCTACTAACCTAACTGGTGTATTTCTAGTGCTTGTCTACCTACAAATGTTTCTTTATATGGCTATAATACTATAATACTTTAGATGGCTATTCTATCCAGTAACCATATACATAACCTTTAAAAATATCCTTTAAAAATATCTTATCCTTTAAAAATATTTTTTATATTTACTGTAATGAACACACATTCAAGGCTATTTAGTACTTTTGATCTTCTACAGGAATTTCAACATGCTTTTACTTTATTCAGTGCAGCTGTAATTCTAAGGCAGCTTAATCTAACTAATTTTTATTTGCATATTTTTACTTTTTACTGTAAAAACATGCAGAAAGGTGGAAAGAATAGGATAATGAACATGCTATTAATACATTTAGCCATGGATAACAATTTCCCAAATTTTACATATTACATACATGCATTCAATTATCTTTTCAATTGTTATAATCTAAGGTAGTACCCTGACTTTTTCCCCCATGTAACATTGACTTTTTGAAGAGACTGGGACAGTTGTCTTTATTCTACCACTGAGATTTGATTTTTCCTCATGGTGTCATTTAAGTTGTTTATTGAACATTGTAGGCTGAATCTAAAAGTGAAATAGATTTAAGTTATAAAAGGATAAAAATATTTCAACATTCGGTCCTATCATCTCTGATTCTTTAGACATGCCTTTATACACATAAAATAAAAATATGTTACAGGTAGTATGATAGATAAGATCTGCTTGGAATCTGAGAGTTTATAGCTGGAGAGCTTGAGGAAACTAATTTCTTTAGCCTCAGTCTCCCCAGTGCAAAGGGGATGGTACATGCTTGACAAATGTTTGCTTTCATTCCCCAGATAGGTTCTTCTGGATCTTGCAAAGCACCACCAGGACAGATATGTCAAGCACATTTGAAGAGCTTGTGTTTCCTAAGTAAGACAGCAGCGGCAAGGCTGCAATCATTTCTGGGGAGACAGTATCATCATAATGCAATATTAGCTACTGTGATCTTCTATCATTTCCTTCCTGGAGAGTTATGGCTGTGGCATTGAGGATTTAAGACCTACAGCCTGAACACTACTTACTACAAATCTCTCACAAAGCTGCTGCAATAAATCTCGTAAAGGAAAGTCATTGCATAAAAAACCCCCAACTCCAGGGAGTTGGCCATTTATTTTCCTAGAAAAGGGGCTGTGATGAGAGATACTCCATGCTCCTTTAACTCCATGGAACAGACCCAACAAAGCATTCATCAAGGAAAGTTGACTGATGGGCCCAATGAAACCAGCTGGGGAAGGAAGGTAGAAAGAGAAGGCCTCTGTCCAAGGTCTGCTCCCTTTCTTAGCTTTTTTCCCCTGGGGATCCCCTCTTAGCTAATCCCCTTAGTTAATCCCTGTGGATTAACTCTGCCTAGTAGTACAGAACAAGTGAGGGTGTGGCTCCTGAACGCTAACTGTCATTAGAGGTAACACACCAGGGGTCTAAAGCTAGGCCCTACCAAAGCTGCCAATTTATTCAGTCTGCGCAGAGTTTAAACATGTTTTTATTAAGCAGTAACTTCGCAACATCAAAAATTAAAAATTTCACACATAGAGACTAAAATTCAGATATTTGGCTTCTCTAAACAAATTGGGATATCTGAGAACAGTGAGTCATATTTCTACCCTCCTGCCTCCTTTCGACAGTGTGTGCAGGCTCCAATTTGCCACACGACTCTTCCTTTTACCTGAGCTGCCCTGTGGAGAATGGAGTTTGTAATCTGCATGGTCATGCTGGTGTCTATTCTCTCATCCCTCGGCCCCCTCCTCGGGCCTTGTCTCAGAAGTGTACTCCTTATAAAGAAAATGCAAGTGATTGATCCCACCTAAATCATGGCTTCATAGATAGAAGATATTTCTCCCTGGCAAAGAAGCCCGGTGTAAAGCGAAGAGCAGATGCTTTGCCTAGAGGCAGACTCAGCTCAAATCATATCTTTCCCTGAGGGTGGCATATTGTCCACCTTAACCTCTTGAAACCTAGCTTGCTCACAGCAAAATGGGGTATAATTGGATCTCCCACCCAGGAGCTTTGTGGGAGCTAAATGTGGTAATGGATATTAAGTGCCTAACACTTTGGGTGGGCCATCTTCTCTGAGCCTCGGTGACATCACACCCTCAGTTTATGTTTATTCATGGTTTCTTACTTCATCTTTTCTGTCTCCTTTGAAGGAACTCCTTTCTGGAATACTCCATAAATGTCAGGGTTCTATCTTGATGTGACTCCTCCACCCTACTCCCGATTCTTCCTTCTGTCTAATGGTGGGATGGACACATAAATTGCTAAGTACAATTGTGCAGTTATGTATAAAATTACAGCATAATACAGTTTACTTTTTTTTACTTATTACATAAACATTTTTTCCAGGCGTCCTCAAACTACGGCCCGTGGGCCACATGCAGCCCACCTAGGGCATTTATCCGGCCCGCTAGGTGTTTTTGCTGCCGCTGCCTGTCCTGCTTAGCAGCTGACTCGTCCCGGGGCCCGCAGTCCGGCCCTCCAGTGGTCTGGGGGACAGTGAACTGGCCCCCTGTTTAAAAAATTTGAGGACCCCTGATTTTTTCTTTGCTGTAATACAGTCTTCAAAATAAACACTTAATGGATGACTATAATATGTCATTTCATGAATAGATTATAATTTACATAAACATTTCTCTAGTTTTGGACATTTACATTGTTCTAATTTTGAAAGGCAAGAATACCAAGAATATTTTCTTGTACACAGCATTTTCCTTCTTTGAGATTATTTCCCCATCTGGTCTCTTTTTTTCTAATCTTTTCTTCTTTCACACCTCTCTTTCTTTCTCAGTACTCAGGGTCTCATGTGTCCGGAGGTACTGACTTTTGGGGATGAGACCTTATTAAATAAAGCCTAATAAAGCTTTAGTGTCTGATAAAAATTTAAAAAAAAAACAGGAAGTAATTATTTATATGTAATGAGACAAATTGTTAATCTAGGAGTATTTCCGTATTTTCTTCCCCCAGACTAAAGAAATCCCCTAATAGCCAGCCACATTTTCTCATTTCTCCCCTTTTTCAAAAAGGGAAGGAGTCTTGTGTGATGAGGAGAGGTCACATAATCCATGAATGGAACTGAGCGAGTAGGAAGTGGGAGAAGACAGCTTCTGGAAATGGATGAATCTTATTGTGTACGGAAAGAAAAGAATACCAGAGGAGCCTAAGATAAGTAGATAGACGAGGAAATGGAATGTTGAGGCATTGAACGCTACATATGTGGATTTACCTCCAGGTTTTTAAAAGCAGCAAGTAAAAACCAGAATTCCTTTGTTGTCACTCTTGATTATTGCCCAGTGTTACTTGAATGTAATATCATTCTGAGACGAACATGAACCCTTGGAGTAATAAAAATCACAAGTTATTTATGTCTGCATCGCTCTCCAAAGGATTTGTGGCAGCTTACAAAAATACATTAAGCATAAGGGGGTAAAAAATTAAGTGAGGAAATCTGAGCAAATAGAAAAAATAAGAGTAGCCAGATTATAAGGAAGTAGCAAAGAGTAGCCAAATTAAAGCAGAGGTGTGACCTTCACACAACACTTCAAGGTCCTGTGTATTTTTTAGAGGCCGGCCACCAAGTTAACATTGACCTTCCTAGCAATGCATGCAAAAAAGGCCTCATTCACAAGGTACATAAGATAAAATGAATTCCTACAATTGAGAATGGGGAGAGACTACTACTGTGAAATTCTCAAGTAAATATTATACTTTGTTACAGCCTTTGACAACATGTCTATAAAAGGTTCCCAAACAATTTTTTTTATGGCCTTTAAAAAAAACCATCTCCCTCCTTTGTAGGTTTAATGTCAAAACACCAGACACACAACCACCAAAAGCCGTCAATTTTCTCTGACGGTCTGACTTGATCCAAAGATAACATTTTGATGGCTCAGAGGAATGGGTGGACTACACATCCTTCAGGCAATTCTTCACAAATATTATTTTCTGCAACTGGAACTTGGATAAAGATCGGATGCTTGAAAATTTAAAGTGTTTTCTCTGGTGTAACCCGCACGAGAGAAGTTGTGTTGTCAATTAATAGAACAACCACCATATGCTTTGACAGTCTACTTGTTAGAAGGGGCATAAGTAAGCCATTTGGAACCAAGGAGCAACAACTTAATGTACAACTATTCTCAAGGTGGGTTTAAAAAAATCCATGCCTATGATCTGTGATGCATAGGTGATGCCTAGCAGAGGAAATGTCTCTGGAAGTAGGGAGCATCTGTCTTCCTTACTCATGTGGCTAATCCTGGTATACAGTCAGAGAAAACAGTGTCTCGATTAAAGAGGGTCTAAGTCTCATCCAGCTGAGAGGAAATGTTAATTTGGAAGTAAGGGAGGAAGTGCTAGATTCAGTTAATGAATTTTAAGTGCCTGCTATGTGCTAGCCATATGGACTAGACAGTGCTGCTGGTCTAGGACAGCTTGGTTGCTGAATGGAAAGAAGCCCATAAAAGCTAGAAAGACAAAGTTAGGCTCGCTAGGGAAGTAGGGGGCAACCGTAATAACCACAGGGAAGGCTGCCAAAAAGGAAGCGGTGGGTAAGTAGCTATTTGTGACAATTTGACTGTTGGTAATTCAGAGAGTGACTAGGTGGCTGTCTCGGGACTCAAAGTTTCCCTAGGGAGCAATGTCCCACCCTAGGGGTCCCCAGGGTAAATTAATGAAGACAAACAACAATTTTATACTAAGTACTTTCGGAGAGTTTATTGTCCATGTGAAGCCAGCTGGAGGCACAGAAACAGGCAAGGAAATGATTCAAAGTCAACTCAAAGCAATAACCCTTTCCCCGCAAAGTTTTTATAGGTTAATTCTTTTTTCCTCACTGTAATATCTTCTTTACTCTCCACCAGATTTAGCATCTCCTTCCTGTTGTAGATTAACAGCCGTATCCTTTAAGTGGGACTATTACCAAGAGATGCAGGAAGAGGAGCATTTGCGATTTCGCTTTGAAGAGCCCATTCGCAGGCTCCCCTTCTCCGGACGGCTTGGGATCTTGGATGCCAGAGTCAGCAGCAACATCTGGCCTCCCCTGACATCCGGGAACCAAGCACACTGTTTAAATACTGCGATTCTTCTCCAACTTTGACAGCAAAACCACAAAAGTCTTAAATGTCAAGTAAGAGAGAAGTAAGGCTTCCTATCTCATTAACAGAATTGGTTGTAAAAACTGTCTGCAACTGCAGGAAACCAAGGGCTGCCTTTAACTGTTTCTATTCTTTATAAGTGAAAATGTCTTTAACTGTTTCTATTCTTAAAAGTGAAAAGGTTAGAGAAAGTAAGAAGAGACAGTGGCTGGGGGTGGGGGGGGGCTCTGTTTCCTAGGCTGGCAGAGTTAAAACTAACACCAATTCTGCTTGGATGCCCTTCTTTAAGCTTCAGTAAAGCCTACAAGTCTACGGCAACAGCAATGGAAGGTGAAGGGAAGACTTTGGCGGCTTTTGCATTTTGAAGCCCTGAGAGCTTAATTTTCTTCCCAGAAAAGAGTTTAAGAGCAGCCTCAAGGAGTCCAGACCACAGAAGAAAAGTTCTAGAGTCCAGGGTTTTGGGTTGTTTTTCTTTTCTTTCTTTGGCCAGGGCTGGGTTTGAACCAGCCACCTCGGGCATATGGGGCCAGCGTCCTACCCTTTTGAGCCACAGGCGCTGCCCTTCTTTTTTTTTTTTTTTTAGACTTGGAAAAATTTCAGTGTGCTGATGAATCCAACACTGTCCCAACTAGCCAGTCACAGGAAATGAAATTTTGATCTGAAGTCAGATTTCAGGAACACTCGGGAAGGTTTGTAAACCTAGTAAGATCCCAATTCAGCTGTTCTCTCATGCTTTCCCAGAGTACTCCAACTTCTGTCCTTTCCTCTTCTTTGACTGAAGTGGCTGTAGCCCTACAAAGTTGTCTGGCACGCTTGCGGTTCCTTGTAACACGGCCAAGTTTACTGCCACTGTGTAACATGGCCTGGTTTCGTGGATCCCTCCGCCCAGGCAGCCGCACCCACTGTGATCTCCTGTATCTGATTGTGAAGGCATTTAACTTCTGACCTACAAAACTGAGCTAATGAATAGGTGTTAAGTCACAGAGTTTGTGGTAATTTTTTTTATGCAGCAAGAGAAAATGAATGCACCTCCCTTCCTCTTTCATTACTTAGGAAAACAATTGAGAAAACCCATTACTCAGCGGTGTGATCTAGGAAAAAGAGCGTCCCTAGACCAGAGCACCTATACTGCCCTCTGGTGCAGGTCTCTGATAAAACAGGTTATTTGCGAGGACAACTCCTAAGATCTGGTTGTCTGAATCATGGAAAGGAAATAATGGAAATACGATCTTAACTCAGTGCTGGAGTCTCTCCTCCTCAAAGTGAAGCAGATCCTGCTGAACGGTTCCAGCACAGCCAAAGTCCCCTAAAATATGCAGTGAGAAAATCTGTTGCACACAGTAATATAACAGGAACCATAACAGGGTAAGAAAAAGGGCCTGCTTAGAAGGAGGAGCTTATTAAAGACTGACATCCTTCCGTGGTCCCGAGGGGCGCCCCAGGAAGCACCCCAACTCCCAGCAGCCTACTCCCCTAACGCCAGCCCTGGGTGTCTCAGCCAAATAGAAGCTCCCAGGGATGAAGTTTAGCTCCATCTGCTAAAGGTAGGTAGACACTCCTCCAAGTGTCCCTCAGGCTTATTTCAAGTAAGGACAGACCCCCCATACACCCCACTTTACTCTTCCCTGTCATCCCAGGCAAGCTCAACGGGACACGTGCGCCCTTCCTTCTTAGTAGGCCAAGAACCTCAGAGACAGGGGGGGCACAAAGAGCTGTGATTTGGGACTTGTTGAGGTTACAGTCATTCAACTTTGTGCTGGATGGGCCCTATGCCTGGAACTGCTAATGAGTTTTTCAAGAAGGTTCGCAGTAGTTTTTTTTTTTTTTGCAGTTTTTGGCCAGAGCTGGGTTTGAACCGGCCACCTCCGGCATATGGGCCGGCGCCCTACTCTTTTGAACCACAGGCACCGCCCCTCACTAGATATTTTTCCAGGCAAATGGAATGCATTTCCTCCCCAGGTTCACTTGCCTGTTTTTTAACACCCCTGAAGTCAAGCAGAGGGAACTAAAGGCTTTTGTATGTCTTCCTCATGACAATCAGTGAGGTGGGTAACAGTAGCATCATTTTACTGGTAAGGCTTAGAAAGATTAAACAGCTTGTCTAAGATTATGGTCAATAAACTGTGGATCTGGGATTCAAATCAGGTTAATTTGATTTTTTGAATTGCCAAATGGTGTTATTATCTTTTTTTTTTTGTAGAGACAGAGTCTCACTTTTTTTTGCCCTCGGTAGAGTGCAGTGGAGTCGCTCCAGCAACCTCCAACTCCTGGGCTTAGGCGATTCTCTTGCCTCAGCCTCCCAAGTAGCTGGGACTACAGGCGCCTGCCACAACGCCCGGCTATTTTTTTTTGTTGCAGTTTGGCCAGGGCTGGGTTTGAACCCGCCACTCTCGGTATATGGGGCCGGCGCCCTACTCACTGAGCCACAGGCGCCTCCCGTCATTTATTTTTTAAATATACTTTTTATTTTACAGGAGTTTTAGATTTACAGAAAAGTATGATGATAGTACAGAGAGTTCTCATATACCCCTCATCCAGCGTCTCTTTTCATTAACACCTGCTGTTAGGATGGTGCGTTTGTCACAGTAAATAAACCCATAATGCTACGTTATTGTTGCTGAAAGTTCACACCTAATTCAGATTTCCTCAGTGCTTCCCTAATGTCCTTTCTTCTGTTCTAGGACCTCATCCAGGACATCGCATTATGTTTAGTTGGCTTATGTATCCTCGGGCTCCTCTGGGGAGGACTTTCCTTGTTTTGGATGACGTTGAAAGTTTGAGGTGTGCTGGTCATGTATTTTGCAGACTATCTCTCCATTGGGATATGCCTAATGTTTTTCTTATGATTAAACTGGGTTTATGTGTCTTTGGGAGGAAAATGAGTTAAAAATGCTATTTTCATTACATCATATCGACATGCTATCACTGGTAATATTAATCTTGATTGCCTGGCTGAGTTAGGGTTTGTCAAGTTTCTACACCATAAGTTTCTTTCATATTCTGCTGTTTAGAAGATTATATATATATATATATAATGTATATACTATTTCATATAAAATAGTATATATACACAGATATATAAATTTACTATATAAAATAGTATATATATATACAGATATATAAAGAGGGGGCAGAAAAGGCTATATATATATATATATGTATATATATAGAGAGAGAGATAGATATTCCTTTCATTTAGGGAATTGGCCCAGGTAGTTATAGAGGCTTGCAAGTCCAAAATCTGTAGGATAGGCTGGCAGGCTGGAGACTCAGTAAAGAACTGATGGTATAGTTCTCATCTCAAGGTCGTCTGCTGGCAGAGTTCCCTCTTGTTCAGGGGAGGCCAGTCTTTTGTTTTATTTAATCCTTTACCTGATTGGATGAGGCCCACACACATTATGAAGCACTATCTGCTTTAGTCAAAGTTCACCAATTTTGGTGGCACCTGTAGCTTAGTGGGTAGGACACTGGCCACATACACCGAGGCTGCAGGGTTCAAGCCGGGCCTGGGCCTGTTAAACAAAAATGACAACTACAATAATAACAATAACAAAAAAAATTCACCAATTTAAATGTTCATCTTATCTGAAATCAACCTCACAGAAACATCCAGCATAATATTTGCCCAAATATTTGGGCACCATGGTAAAGCTGACTCAAAGAGTATATGAAGAATGGGAAATTTGTAGGCAATTTTATAAAGGAATACCCGTATAAGATAATCATGCTAGATATTAAACTCATTAGTTTCCTAGAAGGCAATAAAACCATAATCTTTGGGATTATTTACTTGATGGAAATTGCTTACTTCTCTACCAGTCACAAATCTACAAGTTGACATGCAACGTCACTGATTTTGAGTCTGAATTAATAGCAAATGGCAAAGTCATAGATGGTATCTTCTCATTGGATGTTAAATAATTCTTTTTTTTTTTTTTTTTTTGAGACAGAGTCTCACTTTGTCAGCCCTTTCCCCCAAGAGTGCTGTGGTGTCATAGCTCACAGCAACCTCAGACTCTTGGGCTCAAGCAATTCTCTTGCCTCAGCCTCCTGAGTAGATGTGAGGACAGGCACCTGCCACGATGCCTGGCTGTTTTTTAGAGCTGGGGGTCTCACTCTACCTCAGGCTAGTCTTGAATTTATGAGCTCAGGTGATCTGCCCACCTTGGCCTCCCAGAGGGCTGGGATTATAGGTGTGAGCCACTGCACCCAGCAAGGATGTTAAATAATTCTTGGAAGGACCTTTCAAACAGTGGTTAAATAGGACATTCGAAGGCCAGTCGCACTCTCTTGAACTTATTCTGTTTCCGGTAATTCTTAACTTTTTTTTTTTTAAGACAGAGTCTCACTCTGTTGCCTAAGATAGAGTGCCATGGCATCAGCCTAGTTTACAGCAACCTCAACCTCCTGGGCTAAAGGGATCCCCCTGCTTTAGCCTCCCAAGTAGCTGGGACTACAAGCATCTGCCACAATACCTGGCTAATTTTTCTGGTTTTTAGTAGAGACAGGGCCTTGCTCTTGCTCAGGCTTGTCTCACACTCCTGAGCTCAAGAGCTCCATCCACCTCAGCCTCCCAGAGTGCAAGGATTACAGGGGTAAGCCACTATGCCAATCCTGGATAATTCTTTTTTTTTTGCAGTTTTTGGCTGGGCTGGGTTTGAACCCACCACCTCCAGCATATGGGGTCTGCCCCCTACTCCTTTGAGCCACAGGCCCCGCCCCAGCTTGGATAATTCTTAACATCTCATACCCCACTGTTATCCCCTGTGGGACTGCATGCAACAACAAAGCATTTTATCAGCCTGTGTAGATTTTGTGGCCTTCCCCTAGGGTCTACTCTAGTTCTATTCAAGTAAAGAGAAGGCTCTTGCTAGGGGGAGGTAGCCCCAGGCCTTTCTTACTCAATTGGTCTAGGGAGAAAGAGAAGATTGTGAAGAGTGAGTAGCAGATATCAGAGAGAGGCTAGAGAGAGCTCCAGGTGGCCTTAGCATGTCAGCTTGTTTTCTTCTTACACACAAAGCACTGCTTTCTGGGACAGGAAATACTCAACCTGGTATTTCTGATCAGTTTACATCAGCATCCATTTCCACGAGGGTGTGGTAGAATGAGGCCTGGCAGTGTGGATGGAACCGTGCTGTCCCTCTAGAAAGCAGAATACCCTACATGGCTTCCAAATGCTTATCATGAACAGTACTGATTTTTATTTAATGCCTGTTAGACTGAGTGTTAAGGGCTGGGCTGTGCCTTGTAAGGTTTGCATTCTCCGTAGCATCTGGCATCAGGCCCACCATATTGTAGGAGCTCTATACACAGCAGCTGCATGAATGGGGGGGATATTATGATTTGGGGGGTTTGTTAAAAATGGGATCACGAAGGAGAAAGTGTTTCGAGAAGGTGACACAAATGACTCACTATTTGCGAGAACATGCTGTGAGGGGGTGTCTTGAGGACACAGTATCCTGAACGAAGTAGCTTTCAGAAGCACAAGAAAGCCTTTTATTTTTAAAAATGAGACCCAGATGGCAATGCCAAATAATAACAATTATGATGATACTTTTTTTTTATGAAAGATCCCAGGCCTGACACTGTCTGGCTTTAGATTATAAATTGGCTCATTATCAGGAAAAAAAATGTATTTATTGAAACACAGCATGATCAATGGGCTCATTAGACTACGGTGGCAGGCAAGAAGCCCTAAGATATAGGCCTGTTATAAAAGTCAGGCAGTTGTTTGTACAAGTGTTATTTGGTGCACAGCTTCTCAACAGGGATAATTTTGTTCCAAGATGAGTACCAGGCATAGGAATCAGACTTCAGGGTCTTGGTCTGCCCATCTGGAAAATAGGACAATGGGGTTGTCTTCCTTGGAAGTTGGCTTCATTGATGTTCCATTGAGAGCTTTTTTTTTTTTTTTTGCAGTTTTTGGCTGGGCTGGATTTGAACACACCACCTCTAGCATATGGGGCCAGCGCCTACTCCTATGAGCCACAGGCACCACCCAAGAGCTCAGAAAGCTTTAAATCAGTCTCCTTAGCACTGTGCTGGCCCTTATTACTATGTATTTAAATACAGATCCTCAAACTGCTTAGTCTGTTTCACTTATTTCTCAAGCCTCTCTTTTTTTCTGTTATAGATTCATGCTTTCTTAGGAATTTACCTAGACTTAGCTCATTGCCCCACTGCCTCCTTCTTCAGAAGCCCTTTGTGTCCTCTGGAGCATTTAAACTTTTATTTAGCATAGAATATATTGAAAGACTCAGATACCTCCAAGGTCACAACTAATAAAAGAGAGTGTACCAGAAGACCAGCTAGAGCACCCTGGTGAAAAGAACACAGGCTTTAGTGTCAGACAGCTCTGAAATGGAAGTAGAAGACTAAATGTACTAGAAGTGTGGCCTTAGACATGTTATTTAGTGTTAGTGAGCCTCAGTTTCCTTATCAAGAAGGATGGGCATCATATCTGTTTTGTAGTGCAGCTTTGAGAATTACAAATAGTTTTCAGATAATTGTTGGAGCGTATCAGATAGTTGATAATGACAGTAGTTATTATCATCCCTCCCCAAACACCCAACGTAGGAGACCTGGTGGGGAGAAATGGAGGTCTGGGAATTCTTTCCTCAGGTTATCCTGAGCTGGGAACATGGATCGTGGATTACTTTGGATATAAATATCATGGGGACACCTGTAGGCAGCTGAGAATGCCCCACTTGCCTTGGGCCATTTTACAGCAGTATCAGCCTAACAAGTCTAAAAGAGAGCAGGTAATGGAATGATAATCAGATGGACAGGATTGAAAGAAATACAGCCTTTGTTCCCTTCAACTAGAAACAGATCACCTCTCTTCACAAAGCAGAAATTGAGGTTCTCAGAGGTAATATAGAATAATTCTTAGGAGTTCAGACATTGGAGCCAGATGGCCAGACACTGTTAATGTGCTTCATTCTCCTTACCCGAGAAAGGATATTTATTAGCCAGGATAGGCTAGGTTACGCTGTAGTAACAAATGACTCTAAAAATCTCTATGACTATATCATCAAATGTTTCCCTCCTGTTCACACTTCTTATCCTTCCTGATTTGGCTGTAGCTCTGCACCAAACCTTCATCCTCAGATGACACTGGCTGGGATGCTGCCAGTCATCATGGCACAGTGAAAAGAAAACATGGCAAAGCACATACTGGTTTTTTTTTTTAGAGAGGAGCCTCAAGCTGTCCCCCTGGGTAGAGTGACGTGGCATCTCAGCTCACAGCAACCTCCCACTCCTGGGCTCAAGCGAGTCTCCTGCCTCAGCCTCCCAAGTAGCTGGGACCACAGGCACCCGCCACAATGCCTGGCCATTTTTTGGTTGCAGCCATCATTGTTGTTTGGCGGGCCTGGGATGGATTCGAATTTGCCACCTTGGGTGTACATGGCTGGCGCCTTAGCCACTTGAGCCACAGGCGCCGAGCCCATACTGTTTTTTAAAACTTCTTTCTGCAAGTGCCCTGTGACACTTTCTTTGGCCAAAGAAAGTCATATGGTTACCCCTTAGTTAAATAGGGTGGGAATGTGTAATCCTCCTACTGGTAGGATTACTTAAGGAAGGAACCCAAAATCGTTGGAAATAGTAACCTAGTTTACTACAGGTGATGATAGCAATAATAATACCTTAGTATACAGGTTGTCCTGACAAAATGAACTGATTTTATACATAAAGTGCTAACAAGAGTGTTAATTATAACATGTGTTTGCTATTATTGTTGATGACCATCCTACAGTGGGTTAGTAATAAAGCTAGTGAACTAGATCCCAAGTGTCCTAGTTGAAAGGCCAAAAAAAAAAAAAAAAAAGTGTATGCGCAATAGCAAGAACTATGGATCCATACATAACCAAGGGCCAAGAACATGTGAAAACCAACACCAAGCAGGTTTATAAGAAGAGAGGGAGAGGGAGCTGAGGGAAAGGAAATAGAGGGGATATAAAGGAGAATGGAAGGAGAGAAAGAGGAAAGACAGGGAGGTGAAGGAGGAGAGGGCCCAGCCTGTGGAGTGACAGGGGCAGAAAGCTTCAGGGGCAAAGGGGAATCAGCAACTCAGAAGCACTAGGCTGAAACCACCTTTTATGAAATTAATAAAGGGACACATATGGGAACTGTGGTAAGGGTCTGAACTCTGCAAATGTGTAGGCATCTGTGTATAATAAGCCATTGTCCCCCAGTTTGCTTACCTATAATTGCTACTCAAGGGTGACATAAAGATTCTTAACATTCTTAATTACTCCCTTGTGAACCCTAAGGCCATAGTTTCTGAGATGTCTTCTGGGTCCTGTATTCCAGTGGACCAGCTGACTCACCCAGACTAGTGGCCCATTGACTCAACAGGTCTTGTGACCTCCCCACCCAGAACTGACTCAGCATAAGAAGACAATTTCTACACCCCTGTGGTTCTACCCCCAGACCCAGCCAATCAGCAGACCAAACTTCCTAGCCCTTTGCCTGTCAAACTATCTTTAAAACCCCTTTCTCCCAAATTCTCAGGGAGACAGATTTGCAAACTTTCTCCTGTCTCCTCTCATGGCACCTGTGGTATTAAACTCTATCTGTGCTGTAACCCTTGGTGTCTCAGGGTATTGGCTTCCTCTTGAGCAGTAGGCAAGGAATTAGTAAGGGTGTATTAGGGCCAAGGGGCCAAACTGCCTTTGTCACTTCTCTCCTTTCCCTTTGGATTGAAGTTACTCTAGTGGGTTTGTTTATTTTTCATCAAAATGCTGATATCCTGCTGCTGCTACCATCTCTTTTACAGTCCTTTAATTGTTCTCATCAACCTTGAGTCCCTGCTGGATGGGAGGGTCAGGCACTCACCCAGAAAGGAAATTTCCCCTGGGTTCCAGCCCTAGGTGAGGGGGGCAACCCTGTCTCAGGGGTAATAGCACTGCACTGAGATCAAGGTGAAAGCCTGCTCAGGGAGAGGCCCGAATGCGGTGTCCCCAAGCTCCCACCAGTGACATGGGCTGCACTGGGAAGGGGGGGATGCTTCCTGGATGAGGAGCAGGGGACTGTTCCTGAGTCTGCTGGGTGGGGCCCCTAATGATGAGAGTGCACCTTCAAATATCATTAACTATGTGCTCAACACTAGTAAGTGCTCACATCTGTTAACTCATTACACTTACATTACTCTAGGCCAGTGGTTCTCAGCCTTCCTAATTGCCGCATTGTTACAAATGGAACAAAGGGGTAGTGACCCACAGGTTGAGACTTGCTGCTCTATGCTGTATTATCATCACCTCCATTTTCCAGATGTGGAAACCAAGGACACACAGTCAGGCCATTTGCCTGAGCTCACACAGGTAGTGGTAAGCAGCTGAGGCAGGCGCTGAATTCTGGTGGTTTGCTCAGAGCCCAAGCTCTTGAAACTGCAACATGACATCTGCCTTTCTGATGCCTCCTTGGGATACTACTTTAATTTTTGGTAGCCTAATAAGGTGAGCCCTGATTTTAGGTTCTGGACATACAAAACTTAGAACTTACTTTGAGGGGCTCATTTCTACTCCCCCATAGAAAGGATTCTTTGCTTATAACAATTCAGTTTTTTTTTAACTGATGCAATTATTATTAGATTAGTTCCATTTGACATTAGTTTGTTTCCAAGAAACACAGCCAGAACAAATATTAAGAGCTTCCTTACAGCATGTCGGAGGAGTGTTAGTGTTTCTTAGGAAAGGGTTCCCTTTTGGGATGCGGCTCCCAAGGGCCCTTGGACACAGAAGCTACTCCCAGATCCTCTCAAGCATCATGTCATCTCAGCACTGATTGCCTGCGCTCAGCTTCCACCCGCAACTTGACTCTTCTTGACTATCATTAGTGCCACAGCCTAATTTGATTGCTGAGTCAGACAATCAGCCTTAATTGCCTGTTTCCGCCTCCAGCTGTGTCTCTTCCTTGCAGGAGGAAAAGCCTTTCTCTTGGGGCTTGGTACAGATGCCCCCCCCCCCCCAAGAGGTCCAGGGGGCAATGCAGGCCACCCTTGCTACCTCCCAACACTTTTGAGCAGGCAATTTCCCAAATTTCCTGGGCTGTACCTGAGGGAGATAAGGGTTTTCTTCACACCCTGAGCCTTTCCCATTGACCCACCGGGTACCTTCTCCTTGTCCGCCCCTTGTAGCTGGTAAGTGCTGTGCCCATATCCTTTTAGTCCCTCCAAACTCACTCTTGCTGTGCTCCACACTGCTGCCTGTTCTGGGAGCCCAGCCTTTATGAATTCCATCAAAGGACACATTTGCTTTCTGGGTTTCTGGTTTCTGGCTGAATTCAGGGAGTAAACAGAAGATTGAGGGAGGTCAGGGCATTTATTGCCCTGGCATCCTGCCTGTGACCTCTCCTCAAGTTCTTTCAGATGGAAGGTCAGAGCGTTTCTCAAGGGGGCCTTTCCTCATGACTCTGTCTGGATTCTGCTAAGGGAAGGCTTCTCTCCCCTTCTTCTAGAGTGTTGGCTCTGACACTTTGCCCTTCCCGGTATCCATGCCATTTGCCTTTGTGGTTGCTCCCATAAAAGGAGGGGCATATTGATTCCTGCCCTTGGGCTTGGCTCTTTATGACTTGTTTTGGTCAATGGAATGTGGGTGGACCCAAATGTCTGTGCCAGTTTCAAGCCCAAGCCTGGGGAAGCATCGCGTGTTTCTGTGTTCATTTCTTTTGGCCTCTGTCATCTGCGTGAGAAGAGCTTCCTCTGGGCAACTGCTGCCTCTTCCGTCTGGAACCCAGAATAGACACGCATGGAACAGAACAGAGCCAGATCTGCAAAGAGGAGCCAGGCCCAGCTGGACACCAGCTTGAAGCGGAGCCCAGCTGACCTCCAGTTGACCCACATGCCCAAGAGGAGTAGATGCTATGGGTATTGCACTGAGAGCATTTGAGACACTGGGTCACATCTAGCTGGTGTTACTAGCACCAGCGTTACTGCGGTACTCCTTGTGCCTTCTCTACCCTCTGCTTCTCCACCATATAGACTCTTTCCAGCTGCCGGGAACCATCCTAATTTGATGTCATCTGCTTCCTGTACTGACACTGAATGAATGATACAAACACCAGGCCTAGTTCATCCTCCCCATCAGTATCACATTGCCAGCGAAGCTTGAAATATGACACTTGATACCAGCTGCCCCTGCCTTTGTGTTTCCAATTTGCTATTCAACTGAAACCCTGATTTTAGAAGCTGATAATGAGATCTTATTTCATTCTTTTTATGAATTAATTTGTAATACTTTAGAATTTCAACTTTATATTTGGAAAAATTTTTAAGCATATACACATGTAGAGATAAGATGATAATAAACACTTAGATGTGCGTGATTCAGCTTCAACAAGGATTGCCATTTTATCAATCTAGTTCCATCTATTCCCCTCCTGGTTTTCTTTTCTTTTCTTTTTTTTTTCTCCTGCTAACTCTAATGACCTTTCCATTTCCAGAGGAAACTAGAAGTTTCATCTCATCTTCTGCAATTTCTCTGCATTTGCTACTCTCCTCCTCTGTTGCGGTCTCTCAGTTCCCCTTTTATCTCTGTCTTTGATTCCTGGCCTGGCTCTTAAATGTTAGAGTTTCCAGGGCCCCTTGTCTTTCACCTGCTTTCCTTCTCTCTGTGCTGTCTTCCTGGGAAGTCTCATCCACTCCTGTGGCTTAATCTGTGAGCCTGCTCCTCTTTCCTGGCTGTACTTTCTGTCTGTCCACTAAGTATCTCTGCTTGGAGATCCGTGTGCATTTCACATTAAGCATGTTCAGCCCCAGCCCACATTGGTGACTTCCTTGACTCTTCTCATTCTCTACTTCTTATTCCAGGTTCTCTAGTACTTAGTCACATAACTAGATATCTTACACCTGTCCTTGACCTAAATCTGACTATTCTGCTTCTGAATGGCCTTTCCCATCCTTCACCTGCTTCCGTTTCCACCTCCTTGGCCCAGGCCTCCATTGTCTCTCACTTGGTACATTCTAGCATTCCCTTGGACTATGTCTTAGGTGTTGTTTCCTCTGCTAAGCTCTACCATCACTTTTCTACATCACACATCAAATCATGCTAACCCCAGCCCA
>NW_003852409.1:9202383-9209475 GCF_000181295.1 Otolemur garnettii | reverse complement strand
AAAAAAAAAAAAAAAAAAAAGAAATCTCCTGTGGCTCCACACAGAACACATTTGGAAGATTTTGGCATGACATTGAATCCTCTTACCCACCTTCCCTTCTAATCTCACCTCCCGGCATGCCCTCCACATACCCTGTCCTCCAGATGTGTGGCTCTGCTTGCTAGTTTCCTGAAACACCTTATGCCTTCATGTGGCCATTGATATGTGGATCACGGTCTTATTTTTTTAAGACAAAAAAATGCAGTTCTAGTTCTCAAATGCTAATTTTAAAGTCCCCCTTTTATAGCTCTTGCCCTTCTGTGATTCTTCCTGGCATTTGAGTTTGTTGTTCCTGCCAAAGGATATGGTATTTAATTTTTTGAGCAGTCTCATTAGAGTTTCTCCATTCAGAAGGGGCCCATTTGCCATGGCAATGGTGTCGTCTCCACAGAAATACTGGCAATATCAAGTTTCTAACTCTTTTGTAGGACTTTGAGTGCCCTCAAGGCAGAAATGGTGTGTTACTCACCTTTTTATACATTCCCTGTGCCTGGCACATAGGAAATAGTGTTTGTTTGAATTGCATCTAAATCAGCATTGGGACTAGAGAGTAGGATCCAAAGAAGGCACAAATGTTGCTAGCCAATTGCAGTGAAAGCTGCCAAACATAT
This sequence comes from Otolemur garnettii, assembly GCF_000181295.1. Taxonomy (NCBI): domain Eukaryota; kingdom Metazoa; phylum Chordata; class Mammalia; order Primates; family Galagidae; genus Otolemur; species Otolemur garnettii. The sequence goes on along the minus strand of NW_003852409.1, from coordinate 9,208,825 downwards.
AATCTATGAGTTGAGAGGCTGGGGTCACCCCATTCCCTGCAGTGAGGGCCTCCAAGCCTGTCAGATGTCAGTTGCATTTGCAAAGCTAGGAGTTCGGGTGGAAGGTTGGATTTTTCTTCATTAAACTTGTCATTCCCCAAGGTGGGGCTCTGACAGGAACCCAGTGAGATGTCAAGCTGAGACAGCTGTTGCCAAACCTGGTGGAGGCATAGCAGACAGCTGGGGATGCAGCTGCTGCCCCAGCCTTCATGTGCAACAGCCTTTTCTTCTTTAAGGAGGTCAAAATGCTTAACAAATAAACAGCACTAGCAGCTGAAAGCAGCCATGGTGTGATGGAGACAGAATTGGATCTGAGTCAGATCACATGGATTGAATCTCAAATCTACTTCTTCTTAGATGTGTGACTTTGAGCAAGTTATGCCATTTGAGCCTGATTTTCCTCACTCATAATACTAGTTGCTGTGAAGACTGAGATAATGTTTATGGAAAACTTTTATAAACTATGTAGCACTGCTCCACTATTAGGTATAATTAGAATATATTAAAATTATATTTAATCTTCACCACACGCAACACAGAAGATAGCATGGTGCAAAGGTTAATTTTATGTGTTAACTTGACTAGGCCAGGGGGTGCCCAGACATTTGGTCAGACATTATTCTGGGTGTGCCTGTGAGGGTGTTTTTGGTTGAGACTAACATTTGAACTGATAGATTGAGTAAAGTAGATTTCTCTCCCTACTTGAGGGGGCCTTGCTGACCTGAACAGGATAAAAGGGCTGAATAAGAGGGAACTCCTCCTGGGAAAGTGCCTACCACTTTACTACCTGGTATAAACTTAACCTCGGGATCCATCTACCTCTCCAAGTCTAGATTGTTTGAAAGGGGCCTTGCATCAGGACTTCTGCAAAGCTATGCAGGTAGTCTGCTACTCCACTCTGCAGAGCAGTTCAGCATGGACTCCAAGTCCCATTCTCTCCAGTGTGTTCCCACCGGTGTGAGTTGCTTCTTTGTTTTTTATTTTTATTTTGAACACTATTAAGTTTTCTTTGAATCTACTTTACTTGAGTTTGTTGAGATTCCTGGATCTGTAACAATGTTTTGTTTTGTTTTTTACATTTGGCAAGTTTTTGGCTATTATCTTCAAATATTTTTTTCTGCCCTGTATCAGTCATTCCAACAGGGAAACAGAATCAGTAGGATACATAGTATGCTGTGAGTGTGTGTGTGTTTGTACATCTGTATAAAAACATTTATTGCAAGGGATTGGCATACATGTGGGAGCTGGTTAGGCAAGTCTGAAATCTGCAGGGTGGGTCAGTTTTCTGCAAGGGCAGGCTGAAAACTTTTGGGTAGGAAGGGACACTGTAGACCCCAAATGAAATATCTTCTTCAGAACTTTCAGCTCTATTCTTCTTTTTTTTTTTTTAGACAGAGTTTCACTCTGTTGCTCAGGCTGGTGACATGGCATCAGCCTAGCTCACAGCAACCTTAAACTCCTGGGTTCAAGCAATCTTCCTACCTCAGGCTCCCAAGTATCTAGGACTACAGCTGCCCGCTCAGATAATTTTTTCTATTTCTAGTAGATACAGGTTGTTACTTAGGCTGGTCTTGAACTTCTGCCTAAATAGTCTTCCTGCCTTGGCCTCCCAAAGAGCTAGGATTACAGGTGTAGCCACTGAACCTAGCCACTCTCAGCTCTATTCTTAAGCCATTTCAACTAATTAGATAAGACTCATCCATATTATCCAGAATGTATCCTTTACATAAAATCAACTGATTATAGATATTAATCACATCTACAAAATGCCTTCACAGTAAGACCTGGTTAGTATTTGATTGAATAACTGGGTATGATAGCCTAGCCAAGTTGGCATAATACCAAACATAACATGCCCCTCTCTTTTTGGCCTCATTTTCTGGAACTCCATTTATACATGTGTTGGGGCATTTGACTTTATCACACAAATTTCAGACAGTCTGGTCAGTTTTTCTTCTTTTTTTCTATCTGTTTATTATTTTAAATTTTTCTTTCTTCTTTCTGTTCTTTAGATTGAATAATTTTTATCTGCTGCTGAAACAAAATACCATAAACTGGGTGGTTTATAAACAACAGAAATTTATTTCTCACAACTCTGGAGGCTGGTAAGTCCAAGATCAGGGCACCAGCAGATCTCGTGACTGGTGAGGGCCTGATTCCTCATAGACAGCTGTTTTCTCACTCTAACTTAACAATGGCAGAAGGGGCAATGGGTCTTTCTTGGGCCTCTTTGATAAGGACACTAATCCCATTACTGAGGGTTCTGTCCCCATGATCTAATATCCTCCCCAAGTCCCACTATCTAAAATCATCATCCTGGGGATGAGGATATCAATATATGAATTTTGGGGGGACATAAACATTCAAACCATACCCATTTCTACTGATCTTTCTTTAAGTACATAATTCTGCCATCTCAAATCTGCTATTTATCCATTCCAGTGAATTTTTTGTTGTGATTATCATACTTTTTGGCTTTGGACTTCACATTTGGTTTTTTTTTTTAATAGTTTCTCTTTATCTCTTGAGGTTCCATATTTGCTCTCTTATAATTAACATGTTTTCTTTTAGTTTCCAAACATACTTTTCTTTAATTCTTTGACTATATTTATGATAGCTGCTAAATTTCCAAGATCCATTTCTATTTGCTTTTTTCCTCTGCCTATGGGTCATGTTTTTCTGTTTCTTTGCCTGTATGGTCATTGCTGGTGAAAAACAGATATTAAAGATAATACATTGTAGATTATATATATATATGTATATATATATATATATTTCCTTTGAGACAGTCTCACTTTGTCACCTCTGGTAGAGTGCTATGGCATCACAGCTCACAGCAATCTCAAACTATTGGGCTTAAGCAATTCTCTTGCCTCAGCCTCCTGAGTAGCTGGGTTTACAGGCACCTGCCACGATGCCTGGCTACTATTTTTTTATAGTTGTCATTGTTGTTTAGTAAGCCCAGACCAGGTTTGAACCCGCCAGCCCCAGCATATGTGGCCTGTGCCATAACCACTGAGCTACAGCACCCAGCCTGTAGATTATATATTATAAACTGGCTCTTTCAGTGGATTTTGTTGTCGTTGTTGTTAGGCAATTAACTTGCCTAGACTCAAACTGTGAAATATGTCTCCTCTGCAGTATGCAGCTACTGCTATCTCTGTTCATGTTTTAAAAATCTGGATCCCTAGTGACCTCCCCTGTGCCTGTGTGGTTTAGCAGTTTCAGCCAATGAATTATACAAAGTTAGTGCTTAGGTGCTTCAAGCCAGTAAGACTTTCACCCTCTGCTGCCAGACTTGTGCGTGAGTTGAAGAATTATTTAAAAGCACAGCAAATTTACAAGATTCCCCAGGCTTTCAATTTTTGCCAGATTCTTTGGAATCTCCTGTGTACATATGTAATTTACAGACAGCCAGGGGTGTATGGAGAGTCTATTGCAGTCCTTCCAAAACTCGTAAATTTCTAGCTGCTTTGCCACTTTTTCTGAACTGGTGTCACCACTTCTGGCTGTTAAAACTGTGTCTGGGAGAGGCCAGTGAAACTTGAGGTAGAGGGAATTGAAACTTCTCAGGACAAGAAGGTCACAAACTCATTATTCTTACCTGGCACAGAGCAAGTTTTTTTTTTGTTGTTGTTGTTTTGCTTTGCTTTTAAGGAAGTAAGCACTTCTTGAGCCATTGCCTACCTTTGGTTGTTTACAGTGTCCTGAAATGGTTGATTTTAATAATTTGTCTAGTTTTACATTTGTTTTTATAGAAGGGAATTATTTGCCTTGTTCATTCTGTCATTACTAAATATTCTCCTGCAGTGTTTCTGTATCCTTTTGACAGTCTAGCTCAGAGATTCTCAACTCTTCCTTAGCAATGCTCCCTTTACTATCTTGAAATAAAATTCACACACATACATATATGTCTTTATTGAGACAGCGTCTCACTTTGTCACCCTTGGTAGAGTGCTATGGCATCATAGCTCACAGCAACCTCAAAGTCTTGGGCTTAAGAGATCCTCTTGCCTCAGCCTTTCAAGTAGCTAGGACTATAGGTGTCCACCACAACACCTGTTTTTTTGGTTTTTTTTTTTAGATAGAGGTTCTTGGTATTGCTCAGGTTGGTTTCAAACTCTTAAGCTCAGGTGATCCACCCACCTTGGCCTCCCAAAGTGCTAAGATTATAGGCGTGAGGCCCTGCACCCAGTCCAGCCCCCCTCCCCACATATAACATTATGTTCAAATAGATCATGCCAGAGGTAAAAATACTATTTCAGATTTTCACAACGTCTCATAGGGTGGTGCCACCTCCTTTGGAGCACACACACAAACATAAGCACACAAATACACATGTTCTTATCTTGCAGAGAAACATTAATTTTTAGAGAAGGAACAATTTGACTCAACAAAAAAGAAAAATATCACAATGGACAAATTCACCACTGTCAACACAACATGTCTTTGCAATAAAACTTAGGTTAGTGTTTGATCTTTCTCATAATTATTCCAAAGAATATTAGTGTCTTTCATTTAGCCTCCTCTTGTCTTCAAATTTTGCCTTTCCTCAAGCTTGTCATCAGTCATATATTGGGTCCATTAGAGAACCATATGCTGCCTGATGGCCACTACCAAGAGTATCCAAAGACCAGATCAATGCCTTGAACTTGCTTGTGTGGGCTCAAACTGGCACCAGGCTTGTCTGCTTGGTCTGGGCTGGAGTAGAGAGAATGGGGAGGTGGGCAGGAAATTTTCATTATTTTTTCAGAATCACTTAGTTTGAATTATTTTATTCTTCTAAGTTTTAGAGTCTTACCTTTAACTAAAAAAATAGTAGTTAAGTGACAGGTAGAAAGTGTGTCCCTCTGGGTAGCAGTGGGGAAGGCAGTGTCTGATCTAAATAAGGGTGGCTAGGTGATGTTTTTCTTCTCTGGTATTGTTGCAACACTTCTGGCTCCTGCTAGGCCATTGTTTATAAAACAACATTGTTCAACCTATTTTTTTTTTAGTAACAAATTCTACTTCCTAAATCACGGGAATGGACACACAATCCTTGTTAATTTACTAATTCTTCCACCTCTCTGGGCACAGTGATTTATCTAAGGGGTGGGAACATAGCCACGCCAGACCAGTGACAGATTTAAAATGTTTTCAACAGGATTTTATCTTTTTAACATTATAATTTTTATATTAGTATTAAATGTCTTCAAAAATTAAAAATCATTATACATACAAAATTGCCAATGAAAGTACATGTGCAGTGTAAAGAATAACATGAAATCGGGCGGCGCCTGTGGCTCAAAGGAGTAGGGTGCTGGTCCCATATGCTGGAAGTGGCGGGTTCAAGCCCAGCCCTGGCCAAAAACTGCAAAAAAAAAAAAAAAAAGAATAACACACCCACGCCAGACAGTTTAAGAAATGGAATATTAGTAATCTGAAGTTCCACAAGCCTTTTTTACAGTCAGGTCCCCCTTCCTGCCATTTAAATCTAAACTATGAAAAATAACACTACATACATAATTTAAAAAATATGCATAAAATTTTAAACGCCAAATTCAAGGCAGTGTTTACGTCTCATAAGGAAAGGAAATGAGTTTAGTTTGGGATATAGCAGTATAGGAATTTTAACTATATATTTTTATTTTTTAATATAATGTCAAGAAAATGGCACAAAATGCTGAGATCTGACTAGACGTTTGCTAGCTTATTCCTAGAAGAAATAAAGGCAAAATACCACAATTGGTGAATTGTACACATTCTGGGGTCAAACTGATTTAGTTTCAATTTGGGTTGCATGAGTTACTACAAAAATTGCATAGATTACTTAGTCTCTTTACGACTTAGTTTTTCTTATCTGTAAAATGGAGAACATAATAATACTTATTTACAGTATTGTGAAGATTGCATTAATTAGTTTATAGACAGCAAGAGAACAATATTTGATACATAATAAACATTTGATAAGTGTTATTATTATTTTATTTATTTATTTTGAGATGGAGTCTCAAATTTGTTGCCCCAGGCTAGAGTGCTGTGGCATTTGCCTAGCTCACAGCAACCTCAGATTCTTGGGTTTAAGGAATCCTCCTACCTCAGGCTCCCCATGTTGGGAGTGGTAATTATTATTAGTATTAATTTTTACATATTTCACAAACTTCTCTTAAGAAAACAAAAACAGACCCTCAAACGATAGGTTCACAAGTATTTCTTTGAAACCCTTGGCACAAGCAAGTTTCATAATTCATGATTTTTAGTTATATATTATGCAACAACACTAGTGGAGTCTGAGGCAAAACTCCCTAATCAAACACATTATTATTATTATTATTTTTGCATTGAAAACTGTAAATACTAAGTGGGATAAATAAGGACTGTAAATAGCTTCATGTCAGTTTAGGTTAGGTTTTTTTTTTTTTTT
>NW_003852409.1:9199925-9202217 GCF_000181295.1 Otolemur garnettii | reverse complement strand
CTGGCCAAGGCCAGGTTCGAACCTGCCAGCCTTGGTATATGTGGCTGGTGCCCTACCCACTGAGCTGCGGGAGCCACCATCAGGTTAGGTTTTACCACCAAATGAATTTGCTCCAATTTACTAAAAACTTTCTATTTTCAGAATGTTTTAGGATCTGACATTGCATATAAAGGACTGCAGACTTGTACTATAATGTATCCATCTGATGACAGTAGTTTGTCCTTAAAAAGAATGAGGTAAGTTTCTACATACTGAAATGGAAAGTGAAGAGATACTGCTCTGTGATCATACCACATATGCTATAGTATTTGGCAGCTAACCCAACAATACATTCTGTGTTATCTCATTTACATTTATAAAAAGAGACTTTTGCATTTTCATACATATATACAGCATAATAAATGTCTTAAAAATGGATGGGAAAGATTTCTGCCAAACTGTTGAGAGTGGTCTCCTATGGAGAGTGGATGGGGGAGTCTAAAGGGGAGTGTCTATTTTTTTCTCTGTGTACTTCTGAATTTCAGTCTTCTGTGAAAAGGTGGTCATACATATTCAGGCAATAAAAATGGGAAAACTGTATTTGAATCAGTGAACTTGAGGACTCATGGATGTTTTTGAGCTGAGTAGTAACAGCAGGTTCAGAGGAAAAGTAGGTTGGAACTTTGTGGTTTGGATATAAGTATGGAAGAAAGAGATACCCAGGATCAGTCTGGCAATCTGTCCACTGAAGGTCCAGCCTCAAGATCAGAACACTAATATTCCAGATTACTGTCCCCAGTGTTTGTAATTTATGAGGTACCCAAAAAATGCACCATGGTTCTTAGCCTCTGCTAAAGACCTGTAATGTCTCAGTGTTAAAGAGGAGTGAAGATTTCATTACGGAATTAGCCAACAGGGTCAAGTAGGGCTTCCATTTTTGCTTCTGTCCATTCTAATCTGCAAACAGTAGCCAGAGTAATCTTTTTTTTTTCTTTTTCTTTTTTCAGAGTAATCTTTTAAATGCACAAATCTGGAGAGTTGTGTGTAGAGTTGGTGAGGGAGAACCCTTGGTTCCTTTCTGATTGTAAGCCTGGAGCTTCCTGGGGTCACATTTCTCTTCCATTCCTCAGCTGGAAGAAGCTGGCTTGAGAAAGAGATGCTGACAGAGCAGAGAGCAGTAGAGAAGACAAACGGAGAAAGGGACGACTCAAAATATTTTAGTACCTAAATCCAGTCTCACCTTAAGACCGGCATCTCTTTCTGAATTTGGCTACCGTGTTTTGGCCCATGGTCATCTGAGCTGGATTTCTTTCGCTTGGAACTTTCAGAATCCCGACTATTACTCTCCTCTTCTTTGTTGGGTTCCCTGACATTTAACTGAGACTCAAATCATACCTGTTAGCAGTAAACTGGAATTGTACAGTTGAGCTTTGTGAGGTTTAACGGGATCTGAAGTCTCTATCTCTGCCCATACAAAGATTATTATATAGCTGAGGGGAAAGGCAGGCGAAGTGACTCTAGGAGTCGTCGCATTTAAATCTGAATGTAGGTCTTAACTGTCACAGAGCTAGCCGTTAGGGCTGCTGATCATTATTCCCGGTCTCCACTGTCCAGACATCTTCCTCCTTCACATGAGATATTTTTGCCTTAACAAATAGAATGTAAGTAGAAGCGACACGTGCCACTTCTGAATGAATTTCACATATGATTTTTCCATATTCCCTGTCTGCTGCTCTGGAGATGGTGGAAGCACATGTTGAGATGAAGCTTCTATCACCTGGATGATTAAGATGGGCTTAAACCTCCTGCCAGCCCACTTTGGTCACGTGGGTGAGAAATAAATGTTTGTTAAGTCACTGAAACTTGGGGCTTATTTGTTACCATAATAAAGCCTATCCTATCCTGACTATTGCATGATAAGTTCTCGAAGACTTTGACTTTGTATTTGAGAATCTATAACGAAAATAATTGTGGGGGTGGTAAAAAGGGAAGATTTCAACCAAATGCCTAAAGGAATTATTTCTTCCGACTACCTCAGATCTGTAGACCCAACCTTACATTTTTGGTAAGGTCTGATAATTACTTCTCTCAAATCCATCTTAAAACCTGTATAAATATCTTATTTTGTTGTATTTTTTCAAATCAGGTGATCTCTGATCCTTGACAAACTTCTTCATTATTAACTTCACAAGTACAGTTTAATTTGAATACACTTAAAACAGAAGCCACTTGATTTTTATACAGGGAAATCTTCTAGCTCTCAAAATTCCATTTTAATTTTTGGTCATTTCCTGTGTTTTTCTTCAATCTTTT
>NW_003852409.1:9189923-9198669 GCF_000181295.1 Otolemur garnettii | reverse complement strand
CCTGTAGATGAAGGTCAAATTTGTGGATCACTCTGTGTATGTGTATTTTGAATTTAGAGCTGTGTTTGAGAGGTTTCATTGTTAATTACTTGATATCAGGGTCTATCACAAAGTTAAGAAAATCCTTATAATTCTGTAAGCTAAGTTGTTTTGGTCTCTTTAAATGACTGGAGAATCTAGAGAGGCCACAGCTAGTGAAGGGAAAGGAAATATCAGAAAGATATTTTTCTTTTTCTGCAGAAAGATCTTGTGCAAAGTCTGGCAAGATTAATATGAGTGTAGCCTTTATTGACCTTCTGTTGGTCTGTGACTCTTACATGGCATGAACTTAGTATCAACACTAGATTATTGATGTTCTTACAAAACTTGCATTTTAATATCCCTCAGAATTCAGAATTCAGAATTGTTAGAAGTTCTGAGTAATATCCTAATGAACTGATACTATAGATAAAAATAGATGGCTTCCCTTCTGGAACAGGAGGGTAAGTGTCCTTCACGGGCACTTGATGATATGGTTTTAATGTCACACCTAAGAATGGCTTTAGTAATTGGTTCTGAGTAATTAACCATTGTCAGTGCTTTTAATGTTATTCCAAATCCAATGTTATGATCAATGGCAGATATTTCCCCAAATTCATTTGATTTAAATAAATACAAAACCCAACAATCATTATAAAACAGATCCCAAATCCATCTAACAAGACAGCTATTCAGTTTTCTTGGGACATATTCATCCTGTAAAATCTACTAGAAAGCCGTATGATTCACTGACACATGTTAAGACTTTTAAATAATGACTGGATTGTTCTTAACTGCTTTGGGTATTTCCTAGCTCAGAATAAGCTCAACCAAGTTTATACACAAAAAAGTATATAACTTTTTTCTGAAGGAATGCAGGCCACTTCATAAAGAAAAAATTAACTTTGCCAGTATGTTCATGCCTATGTAGATCCTGGCTAGGCACCTCAATTTTTAAAATAGGGCAACAACATTACCACACTGATGTCCAGTTGGTAGCTTGAAGTTGCTTATAGCAGGAATTCTTTATACCAGTGGTTCTCAGTGATAGAGATTTTGCCCCCTAGAGGACATTTGCCAATCTCTGGAGCTATATTTTGTTGTCACGACTGGGGAGTTGCTACTGACCTCTAGTGGGTAGAATACAGGGATATTGCTCAATACTCTACGAAGGGGTCCCCAACCTTTTTGGCACCAGGGACCAGTTTCATGGAAGACAGTTTTCCATGGATGGGTGGATGGGGCAGGGGAGGGTCAGGGAGGGAACAGGAGGCAGAGCTCAGGTGGTGATGCTGTGCCTCTGTACCAAGGACCAGTCCCTATGGGGTTGGGGACCACAGTGAATGTTTCCTATAACAAAGAATTATCCAACCCAAAACATCAATAATACTGATGTTAAGGAACCTTGATTCACATTATAAAAATTGGCAAACATTAAAAGTTTGGACTCCCCTTTTTCTTTTGTTTGTTTGTTTGAAACAGGGCATGAGGGCAGTAGCTTGAGCAGGTTGCTCAGTGCAACCTCAAATTCCTAGGCTCAAGTGATTCTCCTGCCTCACTCTCCTGAGTATAGATAGGTACATGTGACCATGCCTGGCTAATTTTTCTATTTTTTGTAGAGAACGGGTCTGGCTATGTTGCTTAGGCTGCTCTTAGATTCCAGACCTCAAGCATCCTCCTGCCTCAGTCTCAAAAGTTTTAGGATTACAGGGCAAGAGTCACGGGGCTCAGCCTCCTTCTTTTTTTTTTTTTTTTTTTCAGTGCCATTTTATCAGCCTCTAACCCAAAAAGTTAATTCTTACATCTTTATTACTATACAATTCCAGCCAGATGGAATAATTGATATTTTAGGAAGACCAAGATCCATGTCCTCCCCTGAGTAATTCATATACACTACGGGTTGGTAAACTTTTTCTGTTAGAGGGCCAGATAGTAAATATTTCAGGCTTTGAAGACCACATGGTTTCTGTTGCAACTACTTATTTCTGCCATTATAGCAGGAAGGCGTCCACAGACAATACTTAAATGAGCATGGCTGTGCTCCATATATCTTTATTTGCAAAGCAGGCTGATAGTTCGCCCATCCCTGACTTAGATTATTAGTTTACACCCATCTCAGACACTGCTTTTACTGAGGCTTTATTCTGATGCCATAAGCCATCTGTTTATGCTTTAAAAGCTTCCCCTTCAGCTCCTGCTGATATTCTGGGCCAATATTAACAGGTCCTCCAAAAGATACCAGTCACTTAGATTTGTATTCTTTAATCTTGTCCATAAAGAGTTTCTGTACAAGATTGAGTTACTTATTAAATGCAAGTGCCATTACACCAAGGTTCCTTTGCAAATATAAACCGAAGCACAGAGGAAAAGCTGAACCCGAGGGGAAGCCAGAGCGCCCACAGTTCACTTCCCGCCCCAACTCCACCCCCACCGACTTGGGTTCCATCGCAATGCATTGTGGGCCACCGCTGGGCTCCGCCCACTGGGCCCGAAGTGTCGGGAAGGAGGCGTGAGGCTTCACCCAGTGCATTTTGAAGACCACCTCTGTCCTTCAATTCATATTGGGGAATTAGTAGGAGGTTTTTTGTCCATCACCTTGTGTGATCTCAAAGATTTGTGAATAAAAGTTACACCATTTCACCGGCAGGGGCTTATTGTATTTACTGTTCTTTCTACTCACAGTGGAAGTTCAGGATTAAAATGCCCAACATCAGCCATGCTGTTTTAGACTTGCAGTCTGTTTCTTTTGGAATCCCTTAGCAACAGGCAAGAGTTAGCAAAGGAGTCAGTGCACAGTGCTGAGTGGCAGAGGGTAGACTCAGCTCCGTGGGAAGTCTGTCAGCCACAGAGTGAACAGCTCCCCTGGCTTTCACCATATTTGCAGTATCTCCTGGAGTTGTGAGCAAAAGCAGAGAGGACACCGTTCACCACAGCCCTGTAGGATCAGGCTTGTCCCGGAGTGGTCAGGCCATGACTTGGGTGTTGAGGTGGTGGAGGGCAGCCCTCCCTGCTGTTAGGGCCTAGCTAAGCAAGTATGTTAATCTTCCTTTGTCACTAGGTGGCAGAATATAATTAAGATGTCAGAATTTCTTCCATAACATTGGGAAGCATTTTTAGTTCCTTCTTAATGACCTCCTTTATTACTCTGCAATATTTGCTAATGCCATTTAGGGCTGAGGCAATGAAATAAAATTTTCTTCTGCAAATACTTTCTTGTGTTTATCCGGGATTTTACTTTTTCGTTCACCCAGCTTGCCTCTTAGGGGGAAACATCTTCAAGGTGAAGCACATTCTCTCCCTAATGGCTAGTGTTTTGAGCTGCCAAGCTTTTCATTTTTTACGTATTTTGTTAATGTTTGTGGGATAGAAATACTCACCTGTCACCTGTAAAATATTAGATAATTTTATTATAATTCATAATGTGATAATCCATTTCATAAAATCCACAAGTCCACATTTATAATAAATAGATTTATTGCTTTTTCTAATTATAAATAAAATACTCATTTAAAAAACTATGAAAATGCAGGGAAAAAACTGTGGTAATCCCACTATTCAGAGAGACCAGTTAAAAGGAGGATACGGTATCCCAGATTAATTGATCTTATCAAGTTTATAATGCAAAATTCTAAAAAAAATCACATGAACAAATATGAACCCCATAAAAATATAATCCTTAGCTAATGGAAGCCATGGGTCTGCACATTGGTGTTTTTTATTTAATATTTTATTATGGAAAATTCAAAGCATATACAAAAAAGTAGAGACAACTTCATAATGAACTTGACATATCTACACTCATCTTCAAAAATTGTCTCCAAAAAATGTATTTGTAAATCCCAGTAAGGACATGCACAGTTACCCCCAGAAATGCAGCTTTGTGAGGGGTGGGGGGTGATTATCTTACTAGAATGGGCCAGATCTGTTGCTTATTAACTCTGGGATTTATTCTGCTGGGGAAAATGCATCTCTGACTCAGTGTGGATCTCCCTTCAACTGTCAGATGAATGTATGTAAAGAGTTTTATGAACAGAAAGCAACAGCCTACTTGTGGCCGTACCACCCCAGAGTCTCCTCCAATGCCACTTTTCCACCTTCCCTCTACCCCTTTTCAGTCATCAGGCTGGGGTCTTCAGCTGAGTCACCTGTGCTGGGAGCCCTCTCTTCTGAGGTCTTAGTTTCACGTTCTATTTCTTGTGCTACTAGGGTCAGGCTCTGCTCTCACCAAGTCTTCAGCTGGGTATTTGCCTTCCTCATTTCCACCTGACTAGCACTGTCTCGCAGTAGCCCTCTTACACTTTGCCGTAGTTGGGTCGGGTACACCTTTTCTGCAAGGGTTGCTGGATTTTCCTCACTTCCTCTCCAAACTCCTGTTGTTGCAGGAAGGTCCCAATCGATTCCCCTTTCCAGAGTGCTAATACCACAAAACTTGGCTAGTTGGTCCCACTTCTCTTTGCCCACTTCCGCTTCCCCAGGTCCTGGATGTTTTGCCACATGTCAGGGACTGCACTTTGTGCCAGGGATATAAGGATGAAGGCAGCAGAACCGTGCCTTTGAAGAGAAGGCAGACTGCTGGGGGCCTGGTGAGCAGGGGAGAGAACACACAGGAGGGCCCTGCAACTTACTAAGTGCCAGAGAAATGTAGGCACAGGTCAAATGGGAACAGGAGAGGGGTGAGCTTACTCTGATTTAGGGAGTCAGAAAAGGCTTGCCTGGGACAAGGATTTTCTTTGTTTTTGTAATTACAGCATTTTAATTGTGGATCAGGTTATGTGTTTATTAGTTCAAATAGAGGCATATGAAACATACACACACAGTATGTATACTCGTATATATATATGTCCCCGCCCCCCTTTTGCTCATATCCATGCTTTCCAAAGGTAATCATTGGTATTAGTTTCTTATGATTCCTTTCAGAAATTCTATAGGCATACACAAGAAAACATAAGTTTTTTCTCTCTCTTCAGTGGTAGCATATTATACCTACTGGTGTTCTCTTTGCTGTTTAAAAACTTAGTATCATTTAGTGGTTAATTGAAGAGACTCTGGAATCAGAATGCCTAAATTCTAGTCCCAGTTCTATAAATTACTAGCTGTGTAAACTTGGCAAGTTACTTAATCTCTTTCTGCCCTTAATTTCTATTAAACACATCTGTATCTTAGGTTTTCAAAAACTTGCAACTTTATTATATAATGGACTTCAGCATATATACTTTGTGTATATACATACGCAACTTTATCATGTGCTAAAATCTCTCAAGGACATTCTATTCTGTTTTATTGGTCTGTCTGGTCATGTGTCTGTACTACACTTTCAATTTTTGAGGTTTTACTTATGTTTGCTATCTGACAGGGCTGCTCCCCAGATGGGACTTGAAAGATGAATGCAATTCCCAGGCAGAGATGATGACTAAGGTTATTGGTAAAAGCCTTATTAATAAGGTTAACATAAGGTTATTAGTAAGGTTATTACTACCACCAGCCAACATTTTATTGTGTGGCTACTATGTACAAGATGCAGTAACTTAATGTTTATTTACTTTAAAATATATTTGTTTTCCTTTCACTTTGAAATTTTTACTATTTGAATTTAATCTACTTCATTGAGGTGACTTTTTCTTTTTTTGAGATAAGGTCTGGCCTGTTCTGCGGCCTTATTTAGAGTGCTGTGGCATCATCACAGCAAACTGCAACCTTAAATCCCTGGGCTTAAGCAGTCTTCTTGCCTCAAACTCCTGAATAGCTGAGACCATAGGTACCTGCCACTATGTCTGCCTAAGGCTAAATTTTCCATTTGTTAGAGATAGAGTCTCACTAGCTTGGGCTTGTCTCTAACTCCTAGCCTCAAGTGATGCTCCACCTTGGCCTCCCAAAGTGCTAGGAACACAGACATGAGCCACCATGCCCTGCCTATATGTAACTTTTTAAGGCACTTCATATCCTTTTAGAAATAAGAAGAGGCATAAATTGAAAAAGAACCAGGAAATATATAGATGCTTGGGTAATAAATCCTTAATCCTCATAATGACCTGTTTTAGTCTGTTTGGACTGCTATACCAAAACGCCTTACTTAGACTGGGTAATTCATAAACAACATAAATTTATTGCTCATAGATCTGGAGGCTGAGAAGTCTAAGATCTAGGCACCTGCGGATTCAGGTTCTGCTGAGGGCCATTCCCCCACAGATAGCACCTGCTCTCCTTACATGGAGAAAGGGGTGAACAAGCTTTCTCCGGCTTCTTTTTCAAGGGCACTAATTCATTCATGAGGGCTCTGTTTTCATGATCTAATCACCTCCCAAAGACCTCCCTCTTAATACTGCCACTTTGAGGATTATATTTTAACATGCAAATCTGGGGGGCCATGAACATTCAGACCGGAGCACAATCTTGCAAGGTAAACATTAGCTTCTTTTTACAAATGGAGATACTGAAGTTCAGAGTTCAAGTAATTTTTTCAAGGCTGTAGAGCAAATAAGCATAGAGTCAAGATTCAAAATAAGGTCCGTTGGTAGTATAACTCTCTGGTTCTGGGTGCTTTTTAAAATAATACTGGATGGAGCTGGAGAATGTTCTTCTGAGCAAAGTATCACAAGAATGGAGGAAAAAGTATCCAATGTACACACCCCTATTATGAAACTAATTTATACCTTTTATATGAAAGCTATAACCAAATAGCCTAAGAATATGGGGAGGGGGGAGGGAGAAGGGAGGGGGGAATGGGTGGAGGGAGGGGGTTTGGAGGGATCACTTCTGAGGTTTATCTTATAGGGGTACAAGTGAATCTTTCTAAGAGTAGAATGTGAATGTTTTAAAACAATAACTGAGAAAATGACAAGAAGGCTGTGTTGACCAGTTTGATGGAAGTATTTCGGATTGCATGTGAAAACCTCACACTGTACCCCAGAAGTGCATTAATGTATATAGTTACCATTCAATTAAATAAATAAATAAATAAAATAAAATAATACTGGAGAAAGTTCTTCTTTAGGATCCTTATAAAGATAGTAGAAAAAAATAGCTTAAAAAGAAATTGAATACTTGATAGGGAATAATTATATATAGTTTTCCTGAGAGCTAATATATATGCATACATAGTAGCTATGGACTATGAAAAAGCATCACTACCATGTGATGTGGGTGTTAGCTCCTTAATTTACTAGACATGAGCAGAGCCTACCGTGTGTCAGGCTCTGTGCTAGGGGTTGAGGATACAGTGATAAACGAGATCCGGTCCCTAGCCCTTAACTCCTCCTCTGGGAGTTAGCTAGCAATTCTTTTTGATCTGAACCCTCTTTATCTGTTGCACCCTGAGGATAATCTCATCTATTTCTTCATCCCATGCTGGTTTATGCTGGCCTTTTTTGTTGGTTTCAAAGCTGATAATGCATTTATGATTAACCAGTAGTGGCTTCTTGAAGTGCTGTTTTAAAGATTATGAGGTTACATCTGTAGTCAGGGGCAAAGAGTACAGTGATTAGTCATGGTCTCCACAGGGACAGGATGGATAAATGAAGGCAAACATGCCGGGTATTTATCATACCTGAAACTGTTGTCCACAATGATCAGTTTCTTCTCTGCCATTGTTACAAATGACATCAACTGTATTGTATTGCTTGAACTCACCTTTTCTAAAATTGCTACATAAACTACCTCCCTCTCTGGAGTCCTAAAGTAAAGAAATTCTCAAACATATTTTGTGTCCAAGGAACCTTGTCTCTTCTTCATTGCTAATTGCACAATCCACACCAATGTTGGAGGTATCACTTTGCTCTAGTTCTTCTCATGAGTGCCCTTGGTTTCCCATTGTTGTCTTAGTGACTTTTGTAGGAATGGGGAACTCCTGCGCTGAATGCTACTTTGTTCTATGGAGGCCTTTATTTAATAATTTCTTCCTCTAATGAAACTGAAAAGCTTCTGTACAGCCAAGGAGACAACAACCAAAGCAAATAGACAACCTACACAATGGGAAAGGATATGTGTATATTTCAAATCAGACAAAAGCTTGATATCTGTGATCTACAGAGAACTCGAATTAATCCTCATGAAAAAAGCCAACAATATCATATATCCATGGGGAGGAGAGATGAATAGAACCTTTTCTAAAGAAAACAGACGAATAGCTAGTAAACATGATAAAATGTTCATTGTCCCTAATTATTAGAGAAATGCAAATCAAAACCACCCTGAGATACCATTTAATCCTAGCAAGAATGGCCCACATCACAAAATTTCAAAACTGCAGATGCTGGTGCAGATGTGGAGAGAAAGGAACACTTTTACACTGCTGGTCGGACTGCAAACTAATATCTTTTTGGAAGGAAGTATGGAGAACCCTCAAAGAACTCAAGCTAGACCTCCCATTTGATCCTGCAATCCCATTATTGAGCATCTACTCAGAAGGAAAAAAATCCTTTTACCACAAGGATACTTGTACTAGATTATTTATCACAGCTCAATTTACAATTGCCAAAATGTGGAAACAGCCTAAATGCCCACCAACCCAGGAATGGATTAACAAGCTGTATACGATGGAATAATATACCATGGAATACTATTTAGCCATTAAAAAAGATGGAGACTTGTGCAGCACCTGTGTCTTGGTGGGTAGGGCACTGGCTCCATATACTGAGAGTGGTGAGTTCAAACCCAGCCCTGGCCAAACTGCAACAAAAAAATAGCTGGGTGTTGTGGCAGATGCCTGTAGTTCCAGCTACTCAGGAGGCTG
>NW_003852409.1:9181898-9189903 GCF_000181295.1 Otolemur garnettii | reverse complement strand
ATTGTTACATAAATTTAATGATGCTCTCCATAAAGTTACACAATATACATGTATGGCCGGGTATATACACAGAAAAAAAAAAAAGGAGAAGAAAAAGAAAAAAGATGGAGACTTTATATCCTTTGTTTTAACCTGGATGGAAGTGGAACACATTCTTCTTAGTAAAACATCACAAGAATGGAGAAGCAAGAATCCTACGTACTCAATTTTGATATGAGGACAATTAATGACCTATTATATGGAGGGGGAAGGGGATGGCAGAGAGAGGGAAGGAGGGTGGGGCAGATGGGAGTGTCTGTATATGACACACTTTTTGCGTGTGGGACACAATTATAAGAGGGACTTTACCTAATAAATGCAATCAATATAACCTGGTTTCTTGTACCCTCAATGAATCCCCAACAATAAAAAAAAAATTTCTTTCTCGCCTCAGCACCTGTAGCACAGTGGTTACAGAGCCAGACACATAGACTGAGATTGGTGGGTTCGAACCCTGCCCAGGCCTGCTAAACAACAATGACAACTGCAACAAAAATATAGCCAGGCATTGTGTTGTGACGTATGCCTGTAGTCCCAGCTACCTGGGAGGCTGAGGCAAGATAATCGCTTAAGCCCAAGAGTTTGAGGTTGCTGTGAGCTGTGATGCCACAGCTCTTTACTGAGGGTGACGTAGTGAGATTCTATCTAAAAAAAAAAAAAAAATTATTTCTCTATCTTCCATCTAAAATTCCTTTTGCTGTCACAACTGGAGTTAAAAATGGTTACTGGTTGCATATGTTGAGTTTTCTCCTTTACCTTTTTCAAGGCTATACCCAAATGAGTTCTTATATTTCTGGGGTGTTTTAGAGGTAGTTTTGTTTATTCTATTTGCTGGCTGAAAGCCATATTCATTAATGAAATACTTCCTCTAAGAAGTTAATCCTCAAATGGCTGATACCTCATGGGAAATGCATTGGGACGCTGAGCAGATTTCTCTCTGTTCACTTATGGCTACCTCTGTAGAGGGCAGAGAGGTGGTAAAAGTTGTGCTAATCTTGGTGTAGTCACAGAGAAAGTATTGCATTTGAAATCACTACCTCAGGGTGCAAGTCTTGATACTGTTGCTTAGTTGCTATGTAACCTTGAGCCAATCACTTAAACTCTCTATGTGGGTTGACTCCACTATAAAGTGAAGATTATAATAATTCTGAAGGAGCTGTTGCGAGGAGTAAGCGGGATGATATATGGAAAGGTATTGTTAGATGTCTGCGCTTGCATTTTCTCCTGCTGGTTTCCCTATTGCTCTTGTCTTAACCAGATGCTGTGTGTGAAATATAGTCTTTCCTGCAGCATTCAGATGTGCTGTTTATGAAAAGCTAACAGACCAAACACCCGATACTAAATCCACCTTGGTTTAGTGGTAGAACTCTCGTTTTTCCTACCCTGCTCTTCTCATTCATCATAGAGGTCATAAGCATAGATTAGGCATTAATTTGTAAATTGTAACTAAATGTTAATTTCTTTTAATATGTTTGCGAAGAGGAGGGTAAAAGAGGTTCTCTATTCCCCAACAAAACTTTATTCTATTCTATTGTATTTATTTATTTGATTTGATTTTTTAAAATTTATTTTGATTTATTTTATTTTATTTTTTATTTGATTTTATTTTTTTTGAGACAGAGCCTCAAGCTGTTGCCCTGGGTACGGTATCATGGCATCACAGCTCATAGCAACCTCCAACTCCTGGACTTAAGCAATTCTCTTGCCTCAGCCTCCTAAGTAGCTGGGACTACAGGTGTGTATCACTATATCCAGCTAGTTTTTCTATTTTTCGTAGAGATGGGGTCTCAGTCTTGCACAGGCTGGTCTCCAACTCCTGAGCTCAAGCAATCTACCTGCCTCAGCCTCTCAGAAGGCTAGGATTGCAGGTGTGAGCCACTGTGCCTGGCCCTGAACAAAACTTTAAAAAAATTAAAAAATAATTTTTTTAGGGACTCCCTATGTTGCCCAGGCTGGCCTTAAACTCCTGGGCTCAAGCAATCTTCCTGCCTCAGCCTCCTGAGTAGCTACTACAGACCTGCCCCACTAAACTTAAAAAAAATTTAGTTGAGTGAATTTAGCTGAGGCTTTGGGAAAAATGAGAACATGAGAGGAAAATTTTGTTAGAAAAGAATTATTTATTTGACTAAATGTTGTGGATATACTCTGAGGAGTTATGAGGTGGGATCTCACTGCATAATGCACAGGTTCCTGGCATCTTCCTGGTGCTATCTCAGCCCTTGTTTCTTCTTTCGACTCCTCTTTTATTTCTAAAACAACTGTCACAGTCCTTCCCTGGGGCATTTTCACCCAGACCCCCTTCTAAGAAGGACTTGCTGCCCAGGTTGTGGGGTGGGTCAGTGGATAGCCTCCAGCTGTCAGCTCCTTCAGGGTTTGTTCCAGCAGCTGCAGAGCCACCTTGCCTGAGGTCACACCCTTCCTGCACAGCCCGCACGTAGTGACTGAGCAGGGTGGAGGTATAAAGGCTGGGCTGTTTCAGCCTGATATGTGACATTCTGATGGACAATACTTCTTTCAGAGCTTCCAGCCCGGTTAGCTGAGGCTTTGATGGGGCTGCATCACAGGCCGGATTCTTGTGCATGCTGCTGCTTCTCTCTCCTTCCTTTCATAGGAGGATTATGTTTATTGATCCCTAATAAATACCATTAAAAGGCTCAGTGCTATGGCACAATGGTTACAGTGCCAGCCACACACACCAAACTTGGTGGGTTCAAAACTGGCCTGGGCCAGCTAAACAGCAATGACAACTGCAACAAAAAATAGCCAGGCGTTGTGGTGGGTGGCTATAGTCCCGGCTGCTTGGGAGGCTGAGGCAAGAGAATCACTTAAGCCCAAGAGTTGGAGATTGCTGTGAGCTGTGATGCAAAGGCACTTGACCAGGGCAACATAGTGAGACTCTGTCTCAAAAATAAAATAAAATAGAATAAATAATAAATACCATAAAAAATGTTTCAAAAAATTCCATCTTTATTTTCATCTCTATCTTTAAAAATGATGTACATTTTAAAAATTTGCTATTTAAAATGAATATACAACTCACTGGGCATGGTGGCTCATTCCTGTAATTCCAGCACTCTGGGAAGCCAAGGTGGGTGGATTGCTTGAGCTCAGGAATTCAAGACCACCCTGAGCAAGAGCTAGACCTTGTCTCTATTGAAAATAGAAAAAGTAGTCAGGTCTAGTGATGCATGCCTTTAGTCTCAGCTACTTGGGAGGCTGAGGCAAGAGGACTGCTTAAGCCCATGAGTTTGAAGTTGCTGTGAGCTACGACGCCATGGCATTCTATTGAGAGTGACAATGAAACTGTGTCTCAAAAAAAAAAAAAAAAAAAGCACAACTCAATGTTTTAGTATATTTACAAAATTGTGCAACCATCACCACTGTCTAATTCTGCAACATTTTCATGACTCCTCAAAAGAAACTCCATACTCATTAGCAGTCACTCCGCACTCCCGCTTCCCTCAGGCCCTGGCAACCACTAATCTGCTTTTTGTCTTTATGGATTTGCCTATTCTGGATGTTTCTTATAAATGGAATCATATAATATGTGACCTTTTGTAGTTTTTTTTTCACTTAGCATAATGACTTCACGATTTCTCCATGTTGTAGCATATATCAGTACTTTATTCTTTTTTATGATCAAATAATATTCTAAAATGTGGTATATATTCAGATGCAAATTGTGTTTATCCATTTGGTTAATGATAAACATCTTCCACTCCAAACTCCTGACCTGCAAACTACCCATACTTAGGACCCTCAGGGCTCCCCTTCTAGGACTCCCTATGACTCAGTGAGTAGGGTACCGGCTCCATATACTGAGGGTGGCAGGTTTAAACCCAGCCAAACTACAACAAAAAAATAGCCAGGCATTGTGGTAGGCACCTGTAGTCCCAGCCACTCAGGAAGCTGAGGCAAGAGAATCACCTAAGCCCAAGAGCTGGAGGTTACTGTGAGCTGTGATGCCATAGCACTCTACTGAGGACCACAAAGTGAGACTCTGTCTCTAAAAAAAAAAGAAAGAAAGAAAGAAAAAAAGAAAATTTCCCAATAAAGATGGTTCTGGGCTTGGCACCTATGGCTCAACCGGCTAAGGCACCAGCCACATACACCTGAGCTGGTGGGTTCGAATCCAGCCCGGACCCACCAAACAACAATGATGGCTGCAACCAAAAAATAGCCTGGCATTGTGGCTGGGTCCCAGCTACTTGGGAGGCTGAGGCAGGAGAATTGCTTGAGTCCAGGAGTTGGAGGTTGCTGTGAGCTGTGATGCCATAGCACTCTACCCAGGGGGACAGCTTGAGGTTCTGTCTCAAAATAAATAAATAAATAAATAAAATAAAAGGAAGAAGATAGATGGAGCAGGTGAGAGGTGAGCCCAGAGGGACCAGTAGGAGCTGTGAATGGCATTTATGTTATGTCGTGCTGAGATCTTTGGACCCTTTCCTGAGGCAGTGGGGACTCCTAGAAGGCAGGTGAGGTGCAATCAGGAGTGCCCTCCCCTCGTTTGTGGATTACAAGGGGCAGGCAGCTCTTCTGTTTCAGAAGACATTTTGAGTAGTCAGCATCTGGGATGGGAGAAGGGAAGTTGCTGGAGGCAAACAAATGAACTGTAGGTTGAAGAGGGAGTCAGAATGAATGTCAGGGGTGTGAGATACGCATTTGAGACTCAGGGAAGGAGAAAGCACAGGGGGACAGTCATGTGGCCTGCTGGAAAGAGCTTGGGCTCCGGAGTCGGATGCATTGGTCTGACTCTTCTTTCATCCTTTAGCAGCTCTGTGGCTTTAGGCAGATTACCTGACTTCTCGGATTTGCCACTTCCTTATCTTAAAAGGAGGCAGTAATCCTCCCCCTAAAGCATTTTATTGCGAGGTTGAAGAGAGTAGCCTATAGGAGGCACTCAGCTCCCCTTAGCTCATCTCCCCCATCCCCACTCTCAGAGCAGGCCTGAGGCAGGACCCAGGGTGAAGCCTACAGTTGGATCCTCAGTAACCAAAGAGAGAAGGCAGGGAACTCAGACCAAGGGCAGAAAGGGCGAGGGAGAGGAGGACCAGGATTTAGGGGATTGCAAGGCTGGGCCCAGGCAGAAGCATATCTTCATGTATAAAATGTCTCTGGAGCTTTATTCTATTTAAGTTTCAGAACAATGTTTCCCACTACAATATACCACTACAGCCTCTCTGCAACTGTGAGTGGTGGCCACTGCGGCCTGTGTGGACGATGAAGCCTGGCACTTACATTAGTCTTCTGATATAGAGGCCAGGTTGAGGGAAGCCAAAGGCTACATTTGGGAGGCTGCCTAGTGCTGAGGAGTCTGTAACCAGCTAACTCCATCCTTTCTTGCTTTCTTTTCATTTTATACAACTCCTTTTCACCCACACTTGTCTCTATTTTTTTTGTTGTTGTTGTTGAGACAGAGTCCCACCCTATGCCCCTGAGCAGAGTGCAGTGGCTTTGTAGCTCACTGCAACCTCAGACTCCAGCTTGTGGGCATCCTGCTGCCTCAGCCTCTGGAAGCTGCTGGGATTACAGGCACTCTCGAGGTGCCTGGCTGGGTTTTTCCATTGTTTTCATGAGTTGGGGTTTCACTTTCCCTCAGGTGAGTCTTGAATTCCTGAGCTCAAGCAATTCTCCCTCCTCAGCCTCTCACATGCTGGGATTACAGGTGTGAGCCACTGACCCACCCAGCTCAATTTTTTAATAGTTACTTTGTATCTGCTAATTTTCAGTTCCGAGTGATGGTATTTGAGATCTATGGCCTCTGTAGCTCCTTACCACCCTGTGGTGCTGGGATGGAAAGTGAGGTGGAGCTCGGAAGCTGCTTCTGACATGTGCCATCCCAGATGCTGATCTTCTCCCCCTGAGAGGGGGGATATCAGATTATCAGGGACGTGGAGATGACCTCCAGCCTCTGAAAGCATGAAAACAGGGCAGAAAACCATGCATTGGACCTGTTGGAAATCACTCAACTTCGGAGGGGACACTCTGCCAGCAACTAGAACAAATAGGAAAATGGCACAATGGTGGTGTGTCTGACCTGTTGGGGATCACTCATGGCACCGCTGTGGTCAACAGGGCAAAGATAATCGAGGAATGTGCTAAGGAGCCCCAGGGCACGTGGAAACTTAGTGCTTCCTTCTTTGATGCTTAATCGGAATTTGTGGGTATTTGATTGTCCCGTGTTCATTTATTTGGCAAACATTCTGGAATTTATGAAATTGCCTTTTTACATTTTCTTGGGCTAAAGGTGATAAAATAGCCACAATTTGCCATGGTTTGACCTCACGTGTGACAGGTACCATGCCGGGAGCAGGAGCTGCAAAGAGATGAAACACAGATTCCAGCCTGAAGAAGCTCACAGAACCCAGGGGGAGGTGGACACAAGTAATTGGAATTCAAGTGATGTGAGTTCGATTACGGATATGTGCAAAGGGCTGCATGTGCTACAGCCCCAAGAGGAAGGAACCAGACAGGATTTCTGGGCTTTAGTATATGGAAGAAAGATTTTTTTTTTGGTGAAGTTCTCAAAATTGATCGCCTGGCCAGGGATAAACCATGTGGTGGCTTTGCACTATGCCATTTAGCTTAAGGTCTAAGCCCCATGATCAATCCTTTATTCCGTATCATCCATCATGATTCTGCTTCTGACTGAGGATGCACAAGGTTAGTCTCCGTTCACCCTGTGTTTGATTGATCAGCGTTCCACATCTGACGGCCACTTTAAGCAGTAAACAATAATGAATCTGCAAATACCAGCATCTCTGAAGGTGGACTCAAGAAGCTTTCTAGGGGGATATCCTATTATTGGTTTTCCAAAAGGTGGCTCAACTATATTACTCTTCTCTTCTCCTCGCATCTGGTCTAGATCCCAGAGTGAATAGTAGGAGGTTCTGGAAAGCCAGGGGTCTTGAAGGGTTTATTTATTTATTTTTTTAAAATTGAGACAGAGTTACACTTTGTCACCCTTGGTAGAGTGCCGTGGTGTCATAGCTCACAGAAACCTCAGCCTCCCTAGTAGCTAGGACTGTAGGCACCTGCCACAACGCCCGGCTATTATTATTTTTTTTTAAATCAGGCCTGGGCTGGATTTGAACCTGCCAGTCCCAGAGCATGTGGCCAGTGCCCTAATCACTGAGCTACGGGTGCCCTGAAGGGGGGGCCTTGAACATGCATCTGAGGAACAGACAAACCTTACTGGTTAAGGAGGCCCCCCCTCCATGGATGTGTGATGACTCCGAGGGCTCTTCTGGGCTGCCAAGGATGCTGGTGCCCATAGTAAGAAGTTCAGGGCATCATACACATTCACAGCGTCGTGTGACCATCACCACCATCCACGAAACCTAAAAGATTTGTCCTTTTGCAACTGGCTTATTTGCCTTAGCGTAATGCCTTCAAGGTTCATAAGGGTTATAGCATGTGTTAGAATTTTCTTCATTTTTAAGGCTTTATAACCTCCCATTTTGTGTATATACCACGTTGGGTGTGTCTGTCCTTCTGCGGATGGACACTAGTGTTGCTTCCACCTATCGTAAATAATGTTGCTGTGATCATGGATGCACAAATATTTGTTCCGGTCTTGCTTTTACTTCTTTTGGGTGTCTACCCAGCAGTAGAATTCCTGGGTGATATGGCACAGTCATATGCTGCTTGTCAGTGGGAATATGTCCTAAGAAACGTGTCATTAGGTGAATTTGTTGTAAGATCATAGTTTTCTTGCACAACTCCAGATGGTATACCCTACACACCTAGGCTGTATGGTACAGCCCGTTGCTCCTATGCTACAAACCTGTATGGCATGTTACTGTGCTGAATACTGCAGTCAGTTGTAACATGATGGTAAGTATTTGTGAAAATAAATACACCTAAACATAGAAAAGGTGTAGTAAAAATAGGGTATGACAATCTCACAAGACCACTGTGGCATATGGGGTTTGTCGTTGACTGAAATGTCTTTTTTTTTTTTTTT
>NW_003852409.1:9147694-9181843 GCF_000181295.1 Otolemur garnettii | reverse complement strand
AGCTCACAGCAACCTCCAACTCCTGGGCTCAAGCGAGTCTCCTGCCTCAGCCTCCCAAGTAGCTGGGACCACAGGCACCTGCCACAATGCCTGGCTGTTTTTTGGTTGCAGCCATCATTGTTATTTGGCGGGCCCAGGCTGGATTCAAACCCACCACCTTAGGTGTATGTGGCTGGCGCCTTAGCCACTTGAGCCACAGGTGCCAAGCCAACTGAAATGTCTTTACATGGTATGTAACTGTAATTCTATGTTTAATTTTTTCAGCGCCTGTAGTGGTTATGGCGCTGGCTACATACACTGAAGTTGGCAGGTTCAAACCCGGCCCTGAGCAGCTAAACAACAATGACAACTACAACAAAAAAATAGTTGGGCGTTTTGGCCAGCACCCATAGTCCCAGCTACTTGGGAGGCTGAGGCAAGAGAATTGCTTGAGCCCAAGAGTTTGAGGTTGCTGTGAGCTGGGATATCACAGCACTCAAATGAGGATGACATAGTGAAACTCTGTCTCATATGAATAAATAAATAAATAAATAATAATAAAGTTGCTTCTCCAGGGGGGAAGGGAGACAGGGAGATTGGGCAGAGAGGGAAGTGCCAAGGTCCTTGCAGCTTGAGGACACCAGTCCCAGTGTTGTGTGTGTCATGACTGAGTGCACTGTGTGCCTAGGTGCCCAGCAGGATGTGAGAGGAGGTGAGTAGGGGAGGACTAGGTTATACTGTATAACTATATATATAAAACTACACATACATATGTAACTACATATGTAATATATGAAACAGTTACTATTTTAAATTGCACACGAACTTTATGGCTGCCCTGTATGAAGGCAGGGATCGATCATCAAGGGAGGGAATAGTCCATACGTGTTGTAAGGGTAGTCCGGCACCTGGGGCTTTGGCTGTGTGGCTGAAGCTCTGCTCTGTTTTCCTGCCCCACCAGAAGTTCCGAGAGAGGCCCTGAGGGAATGGAGGGAGGCCCTGGAACTCAGACTGTCCTGACACTTTATCTTGCAGGACCTGGATAGAGCCAGGGAATGAGAACAGAGTGAGGGTGGCTGAACTGGAAGCCTTGACGCCTGAGACCCAGGCTGCTTAGGACCTGGGAAACCTCTCGAAATTTACTTCCAAGAAACTTGAGAGTCCTAATTTTTAAAAGTCACTTCCTCCTTCACAGGGGTCTGATAATGTATATGAAAGTTCTGGAAGAATGTAAACCATCTACAGCTAAGTCCCTTCTTCACAAATGGCCAGCATCCCCTCAGATCCCTCCCTCCTCCTGCCTCCTCCTGGTGGGATGCTCTGGGGTACCTGGGCTCAGCCAGGCATCTGGTGAAGAGCCAACCTCGCTCATCTGTGTCAGAGCTTCAGCTGGGTGAGCCCCTCAGGTACATTGGCAGTTAGTTCCATTTGAATACCTGAGCTGTGCGTCAGACTCTCCTTTTTTCTCTCCAAGGACACTTTCCTTCACTCAATAACAATAATCCAGGAGTTACAAGCCTTCCTTGCCAGCCTTCCTTCCAAGAGATTAATAGGGGTGTGGCTTCTCCGTCATAAAAGACCTCAAATTTAGACCCTTAGTGTTCTTTTTAAGTGTGGTTATACACACAAAGATTCAGGATAAGAAGATACATTCATCCTATAACCATAAACCTGTGACCCATGACTGGTTATTCTGACAATAGTGTACTATAAATTATTTAAAAAATAAATCTTAAAAGTATCTTGTCCAGTGTGAGCCCCACTGCCTCACACAGTTGGGTCAGACATTTTTCTGGGATTAGAACGGTTGCCACAAAAGGTTTTCCTAGATTGTCAATGGTCATTTTTGTGGATTCTGAATAGTGATGCCAGCTTGGACTATCCCTAACTGACCATGGGCCTCCTGGTTGGAACTACTGGCTTGAGCAAAAGTTTCTGCTATTTCAATTCTGCTGATGGCTGTTGTTCTCAGACAAACACTCTAGACCTCCTGGTTGCACCTATGCAGCAAGCCTGGGAGTATTTGGAATAGTTTACTTGGTCCCTGCCCCATGGTGGGGTGCTTATTTTTAACCAAGCCCAGTTATTTGTAATTATTTATTGCTGCATGACAAGCTACCCCAAAACTTAGCAACTTAAAACAGCAAGCATTTATTATCATACACATTTCTATGGATCAAGAGTCTGGGAGAGGTTTAACAGGGTGGTTCTGCAGCAGAGTCTCTCACGAGGTTGCTGTCAGGCTGTCAGCCAGGGCTGTGGTCATCTCAAGGCTGGACTGGGGCTGGTGCATTTGTTAGTAAGCTCCCTGGCTAGATTGTCACGAGGACTGTTTCTCTTTAGCTGTTAGCTGGAGTTTCCCCCTGTTCTGTGCCACCTGAGCCTCTCCACAGAGCAGCTCACAACATGGCAGCTGGCCTCCCTCAAAGTGAGAGATATAAGAAAGTGAGCCCAAGGCTGAAAGCCGCAGTCTCTTATGAACTACTCTCAGAAGTGACATATCATCACTTCTGCAATATGCTATTAGTCACACAGAACAACGCTGGTGCAATGTGTAGCGGGGGCTACCCAGAGCATGATTACCAGGAAAGGGAGAATTATCAGGGTTCAACCCAGAAACTGGCTGCCCCACCACAGCTCCCCACTCAGCAAGCCACACCTTCAACTCCCACATTATGATACAGGCAATTATTTAATTCATGGCAGTAGCTTCTAGGGAGCTCCTAGCAAGATCTTAGTCCCCGTCCTAAGAGCTTTGAGTGCACATCAAATCAGAGTCCTAACAAACTATGAGGTTGGTACAAGGTTACTCTTTTTGTGGTTAAGGAAACTGAGGCATGTCGTCCCGGGGGGAAGATCTTTCTGGGGCTCTGCCCTCTTCTCTGCTGGCACCTTGGAAATCTAGCTGCTGCTGGTCTGAGCCAGGGGAAGGGTAGGGATCCCAGATTCCAGAAAATAAAACAGTTTGGTGGCTGACTGAGCCTTGAGGGGAAGGAGAGTAGGGAAGATAAGAAGCTGCAGCTGCAGTCTGATGTTCAAGGGCCTGGGCAGTCTCTCCCCAGCCTGCCTCCCAGGTTCCTGCACATCTCTCACCCTCAGGAACAATACTGATTCACGGTTAACGAACACACTGTTGTCTTCTGTGCCTTTGTGCCTTTGTTTTCCATTTCCCTCTGCTCCCTCCCAACCCTCTGCTTACTGACTCTTTCTGCCCTCAAGACCCAGTCCCAAATCACCCTGTAAGTTATCTCCCTTTAGGCTGAAGCACCTCAGACTTTAATGGCCATGGAGCCTTTGTGCAAGGACTCAGAGTGAGGCCCTGTTAAAGGAGGAGCTTTAACTCAGGAGCTCCGAGGTAGGGCTGGAGATTCTACATTTCTAACAAGCTCCTGGGTGTTGTAGATGCTGTTGATAGGTTAACCACGTGTTGAGTAATGAGGCTTTATATCTCATTTTTCCTTTAGTCCTTTTTGGAAATTCAAGAGTGTACAAGCTTATTTGAAGGGAAATGAGATATCTTGCACTGATTCAAGCTAATTTGGCATTCCGCAGTTATTAAATTCTTTGGGTAGAAATGTAGGATGACCAGCATGGTGGTTTGCCTGGCATTGTGGGATTACTTGGGTCATGGAACTTCCAGTACTAAAATGAGAAAAGCCTTGGGCAAACCAGGATGAGTTAGGCGGTTGCCTTACCTATAAGGGCTAGAGGTGAGTGGAGGTTGTGGGGGCCCTACAACCTTTCCCTTACAATCTTCCTGCCGGGTGAGGTCTTCACAAAATACTGCTAAAGCTTTGACTGTTTATCAGCCAGAAGGTACAAAAACAGTCCTAGGACTGGTTCTTGAGACTCTTGGGAAGACCTATTCTCTGCCTCAGGCACTACAGCTAACACAAGCATAGTTAGACACAAGGAAATTACAATGACAATGCAGATTAGCCTAGTAGTGACACAGCGTCAAGGAATGCTAGACCTCAGGCACTCTGACAAAAATATTAGACTGCTTATTGCATTTGTTTCCTTCGTTCAGTCATGGGCAATGGGCTTGGTTCTGCAGCCAGTGAGGGGCCGGGAGGCTTTGGGAGCAGAGTTGCCTATGTCCGGGGTGAGGGTTCAGCCGGGGAAGCAGCCCTGTGTCTTTCTCAGATTCAAGTTTTGTTGATCTTTGTGATATTCTGCCTGGAGGATGGTGGAAGGTCACTTCAAGAAGTGACGGCACCTGAAAGGTATTTTATTCTACACTGTGAAATATCCCAGATAAAAGAAAACCTCTTTGACTTCCCCTTGTTGTTCTTCTATGTCAAGAAGAAAGAGAGGCCACAGAATTAGTTTTCTTTGGTCTCGGAGGAACACACAAAACAAGGCCCCTCCAATCACTTGGGGCCCTGGGGCTACATCAGAACTGCTGAGGGTAGTTTTCTTAGGGGAAATGAGGATCTCTTTCTGACTGAGACTCGGCCTTTTTAATTTAAAAAAAATTTTTTTAAAACTTCCATTTGTTTTCCTGGAAAAAACAAAAAACAATAAACAAATCCAAAAAGCCATCTTTCCAGACTTCCTTGTCTGGAGGTCTTTCAGAAGAAACCAGCTGGGGGAAGGAAGCCTGGGCTGCTGGTGTTAGTGTCAGTGGAGCTCCCTGCGGATTTGTAAACCAACCTCTGACACCCATTCAGCAAAACAACTTCACCTTTCACCTACTTTCTTTGTTTTCCAGCTGTTTGGTGCGTGCTCTGTGTGCACGTGTGAGCAACTCTTGATGATTGTGTTTGCTTAGGCCATTTCTTCCTCAACAAAAGGACAGACTAGAGGCTGCAGAAGCCAGGGGGCCAAAGGAGCATGAGTATGTCACTGTTGGGAGGGCCCCCAAGGGGATCTAGAGATTGTGGCCCAGTGTCAGATGACAGCCCTGGGCTCAGACAAAGACTCATTATTTCCAGATGAAGAAACTGAGATCTAGAAGTGGGGGTGGGGGGATGGCTGGCAATTGAGTGAATGGATCTGAGGGGAGACTTTTTTTTAATGCTCTCAATTAAAATTCAGAGTCTCAAGGTTGAAAGGGACCTTAACCATTACTTATCCACCTTTAAGCAGATGCTTGAATTCTGGTCTTTATGTCCTTGTGAAGTGGCCATGTGGCTACTACTGGCCTTGTTGGGCAATGGGGAGATCGCCACTGTCCCAGCAAATGAGGCCTCCCTTAGTAATTTCTATAGGTGCAGGATATTTGAGCCAATATAATGTTTTGAACTCTGTTTTTGAATACATTAATTTCAATTAGAATTATATAAATCTTAATGAATTTTCATTGAAAAGGTATTCCTGGAGCAAACTTCATTTAGTTTTGATCAATTAATTATAGAACATCTAGAAACCTTGAATTTCCACAAAGGGTACTGCCTTTCCTCAATATAATCCCCTGATTTTGTAACACTAACTTAACAAAGAACAAATTAGGAAAATGCCAACTTGAGCTATGGAATACAAAAAATTTTTTTTTTGAGACAGAGTCTCACTTGGTCACCCTCCTCTCTCCGTAGAGTGCCATGGCATCACAGATGCCCTTACCCTTGAGCACAGATGCTCAAACCCTTAGTTTTAAGCGATCCTTTGCTTCAGCTTCCCATGTAGCTGAGACTATAGGTGCCCACCTCAATGCCCAGCTGTTTTTTTAGAGATGAGCTCTCGCTCTGGCTCAGTCTAGTCTGGAGCTCAGGCAATCCACCCGCCTCAGCCTCCCAGAGTGCTAGGATTATAGGTGTGAGCCACTGTGCCTGGCCTGGAATGAAATTCCTAGAAAGGTTGTGAATCAAATAATATTTTAAATGCAATAAGGAGTATTAACCACCTAAAATAAACCTATGGAAAATATATTGCTAAATATGAAGGACAGTATTTATATAACATAAATAAAGTTTTTGGTGTGTATATACTATTTATTAATCATTCTGGAATGATGTATACAATATCTTAATGCTTATTATATATGTGAAATTTTGTATTAACTTTCATTTTTTATTTTGCTTTACTTTTCAAAATTTCTATATTGACCATAACTAACTTTTAAAACAGCACCAACAGGGCGGCGCCTGTGGCTCAAGGAAAAGGGCGCCGGCCCCATATACCAGGGGTGGTGGTTTCAAACCCGGTCTGGGCCAAAAACTACAAAAAACAAACAAACAAACAAACAAAACCTCAGCACCAACAAAAAGACTCAAGGCAACCAATGAAAAATCCTTTAGGAATGCAAGGATGTTTTTGGTAGCAAAAATAAGCATTCTTCCTCCTATCATCTTTTGTGTAAACCAGGGAGAAATTCTGTCTCTCATCTTCTGTGAGAAATACACAACCAATGTTTCATTTTCCTCATATCATTTTTCTAATCAAAAACATACCATGATACCTGCTGACATACCAAATCTAACCTCTGATTGTTAAGAGCCTGTATAACCAACCCCACTTTACCCCTCAGATTTACCTGATGTTTGTTCCTTTCTGTTCCGATCAGGCTTCTTTCTTTCTTTCTTTTTTTTGAGACAGGGTCTTACTCTGTCACCTGGGCAGCGGCGTCATCATAGCCTACATTGTTATCATTAAGCTCTTGGGCTCAAGTGATTCTCCTGCCTTAGCCTCCAGAGTAGCTGGGACTATGGGAGTGCATCACCATACCTGGCTAATTTTTCTGTTTTTAGTAGAAACAGGTCTTGCTCTTGCTCAGGCTGATCTTGAATTCCTGGCCTCTGTCAATCCTCCTCCTTCAGCCTCCTAAAGTGCTGGGATTATAGGTATGAGCCACTGGGCTTGGTCCAGGCTTATTTCTTATTTCCAGTTCTTTCATCTCTATGCTCTTTGCTACTTCAGAGTCTTTTCTTTTTTTTTCCAGAGTCTTTGTCTATTTTTTCCTGAGTGGAATGTTCTTTTTATCCCTCCAAATTCAAGGCTATTTGTTCCCCACACTGATTTTTTCCTTTCCTGACCTCCTGTGGCAGCATTTACGGATTCATTGTGCATCCCTAGGCTCAGCCCTGGACGCTGACTGGCAGAGGTAAACACAGGCTGCTTGGCCGGAGGGTCTGAATGCCTGGTGGACATGCTAAAAGGGAAGAAATGGGCAGAGATGAAGCAGTGAGTCAGAAGGCGGAGAAATAGGTCACGTAGTCATCTGTTGGAGTGGCTGAGAGAAAGAGAAGCTGGAGAGATGCTGGAGCAAGCAGAGATCCAAAGGTGTGGTAAGGATAGAGAAGGTGGTGGTGGTGTTGTTCCTGTCGTGTTCCATGTGGCTGCTGGGCTGGGGACAGACTGCTACCACCACACTGGTGTTACCAGACGAAGACAGTCTGGCCACCTGTCACTGTCAGCAATATGCAGAGACAGGGATAGGTTCACCGAACTTCGTCAGAAGGCCAGCAATTCTGGAGAACAGTGAGAGTAGCCTCCAAGATGGTTCTGTTCTTCCATTTCCCAAATCACAGTTTTATACATGAAAGTTCAAAGTAAAAACCATGTTAATCTTTATCTTAAACAACAATAATCAGTATGACCCAAAACAACATTCCAATTTGAAAGTTAATCTCCTAAATCAATCCTCCTAAACTACTCAAAATAAGCATCTTTAGGAAGGGAGCTAAGTTTACAAAACAATAAGAATGAGAGATAGGAGGTACAGGTCACTCAGGACTTCAACTGGCCAAACCAGCTGTGTCATGTTGGCCCTGGCCTGACTGACTCCATCTTATTCTCACTACCCGCACGCTCACTGGCACCCTCTTCAAGCATACTCCAGGCATGAGAGCAAACTGGGCGTTCTTAGGGGGGCAGTCTGGAGAACCTACTCTTTTAATACCACCACATAGTGTCAGCAGAAATGCAGATTGATTCAAACACTCTTTATATCCAGGTAGAAGAATCTCTGGTTGCAAGTGGCTTAGGCAAAATTCAAATTTACTTGCTCATGAAGTCCAGTAAACAACCTAGTGACCAAACTTCAGGAAGCATGGCTGCTAGGTGGCCTCAGGAACAACTGGATCCTGACACTCAGATGCTCCAAAACTCTTTTCTACCTCCCTACCCGCTGCTTCTTTCTGCACTTTTGTCTTCTCTAACTGCGGACAGTCTTCCTCTGCGTTTGTTTAGGAGGCTACTAAATGCTTCTGAAGTTCACGTCTTTCAACTGCCTGTACTAAAGACAGACTGATCCTCCAGTTGGGAGAATCCCAGGAAGGCTCTGATTGGTTGACTTTGAGTCAAGTGCCCAACCTTGATTTAATCAAACCTGGCCTATAGGGGTGGGGTGAGTAGTTCCCAGGGGGAAGGTTGAATGTTCAATGTTGTGGCCACAGTAATGCTCCCTACAGCCGTGTCAATCTGCACACTGGAACTCAGGAATGAAGAACTATAGCCTAGCATACCACCCTTCCTGATGTCAGAACAGTCAGCAAGCCTGTATTAAGAGTTGTTCCTGGAAGGCTGCACGTAGTGGCTCATGCCTATAATCCCAGCACTCTGGGAGGCCGAGGCAGGTGGATTGCTTGAGCTCAGGAGTTCGAGACTAGCCTGATCAAGAGTAAGAACTCCGTCTCTAAAAATAGCTAGGGTTTGTGGCAGATGCCTGTAGTCCCAGCCCCTCATGAGGCTGAGGCAAGAGGATCATTTGAGTCCAAAGGTTTGAGGTTGTTGTGAACTTTTATGGCACAGCACTCTACTGGAGGCAAGAAAGTGAGACTCTGTCTCAGAAAAAAAAAAAAAAGAGTTGCTCCTGGGGACTTGATCAGTGTTGGAATATCCTGAAATTCTGTGCCATCATTTTCTTCTGCTCCGTTAACCCCAAGACCTCTGGCTCCATTCAGATACCCAACAACCCTGACATGTCTTTGCTCCACAAAGAACCCCTGGTGACTCCTGCTGTTATCCTGGCCTTGGAGACTGACTGCTTCACTTCATTTCCCAGAGGGAGAAGGGTGAAGTCACCAACACCACTGGGTCATGAGTAATCCTAAGCTCTGGATAAAATGTTGCCGGGTAGAACTGTGACTAAGCAAAGGAGCCTGACACCATCCCTCTTAGAGGAAGGCCATTAGCTCAGCCTGGGTCAGCGGGCTGGTTGGGGATGGGAGGGGAGGCAGGTGGAGCATTGACATACAAGGCTGAGGTCTGGACGGGTCTTTCCAAGTTCTAGGGGCATCAGTGTCAGTTAAGGTGCTGGTGCATACGGCTGGTAGAGAGGCAGCTGTCAGGAAATAAGATGGAGGATAAGGCCACGAGGTACGAAGGTGGTGTGGTGTGGAGACCAGACAGACATGTTTGGAGCTCTTGTTCTACTTCTGCTTGCTCTGTCCTGACTTCTGCTGGTTGATCTGGCCTCCCCAGCCTCCTACTGTGCCATTTCTA
This sequence comes from Otolemur garnettii, assembly GCF_000181295.1. NCBI lineage: Eukaryota > Metazoa > Chordata > Mammalia > Primates > Galagidae > Otolemur > Otolemur garnettii. The sequence continues at coordinate 9,172,480 of NW_003852409.1, read as the reverse complement.
ACGAGCTGCTGGGCCTTTTATCTGGCTTTATATCTCCCACTTTCCTTAGGATTTATGCCTTTGCTTTTCTCTTCTGCAATTGGTGTTGTTTTTGGTTCTTCAACGTTCCCTTAACTTGTCCTTCAAACCCTTCCTTTTCGTCACCTATTCTGGAGGGTGGTCCTTCCAAGGGGTGTTGGGCAGTCCATGCTCCACATCCCTGCCTGGCATCTAGTTCCAAGCTTACAGGAGTAGCTCCTTTGGGGGCAGAGCCACTTCCTCTGCTGCACCCCAAGTCTGCTCTGTTCATGCTGCTTCCCCTGGAGGCTGAGTCTGGCCCACCTCTATACCTGCAGTGCCTAGCACAGAGCCTGGGACACAGGAGACGGGCTTGGGGGATGCTTCCTGTTGCCTGACCAGGGCACTGGACCCTGCTTTTCTCTGCTCATCCTTCAGATGCAGCGGATCATCACACTCCTTCCTGTTCTCCTTTTCCATCTGCTTTCTTTCCTTCCTCCCCCTGGCAGTTTGTCTGAGAGAGAGTGTGGTGTAGTGGTTAACAACATGGATCCTAAAATCAGCCTATTTGGTTTTAAATCCTGGCTCCATTACTTGGTGTCCATGTGACTGTTGGCACATTACTTCATTGCCCTTTGTCTCAGTTTCTTCACCTGCCAAATGGGAATAATAATAGGACTGACCTCACAGGGCTGTTGGGAGGATTAAATGTGTTAATGTGTGTAACACCCATACATTCTAGAAGCATCAGCTGTTCTCAACCTCCATGACTTACTCTCATGAGGATTCTCTGACTCTATTCCTTGCCGTGTTCTTGAGCTAACGCCTGACCTGCCCTCTCCAACTTTTAGTCCTCAGTCTCATCCTCTGGTCCACTGAGCCATATATTTGCAAATACGTACTTCTATTTGGTAGCTGAGCTATAGCCTGGGAAGCTTCCTGCCCCATTCCTTGTAACTGTCAGTGTCACCTTGCCTACTCCTGGTTCATTCCTCAGGCCAAGTCCTGGCTCAAACACTGCCCATGTAATGGCCAATCCGGTGGCTGCACAGGGGCAGGGATTGTTTACTTTGCTAGACTGAGGGTTGGCAAGCTTTTCTGGTAAAGGCCCAGATAGTAAATATTTCAGGCTTCAGGGGCCACATGTGCTCTCTGTCATTCTTTCTTCTTCTTCTCCCTTCCTCCTCTTTCTTCTCCTTCTCCTCCTTACCCATATTCTTCCTTACAACCCAACCCTTTAAAAGTGTATAACCCATCTTTAACTTAAGGGCTGTTTGCTAAAAGAGGTCACAGTCACATTTGGCCCTCAGGCTATAATTCCTAGGCTCCTGTACTAGGTAACAATTTCCATGTGGGCAGGAAGAAATCTGTCTTGTCACCTTGGTGGCCTAGCCGCCAGCCTGGCACATGATAGATCCTCTATTAGCACTTGTTGAAAGAGTGAAAAAATGAATAAATGGATTCAAATGGATCTCCGGCTTCCAAACTTAAGAGAAAACATCCCTGTGTAAGTTCTCTCATGAGCAGAGGAGCTCCAGGGAAGGGTCCTATGAAGTCCAGTTCAGTTCAGCTCTCCTCTCTCTGCTGTTACCCAAGGGCACATACATCTTTCCAGAGGGTATGCCTCCGCCTCAGTACCTACCTGCAATTCCAGCCTCTTCTTTTTTCATCTTGAAAGCAGAATTGGCTTGCAGCTGCAGTTCTATAACAAACTAGTCAGTGTTGTGCTGGTGAATGTTTAACAACCAGCTATCCAACCAACAAGCAAACAATCTCCAATTTCTATGGCATAAATATTTTTGCCATGGCCAATTTCAAGCTACAGTTGTGAAGTCATTGAACGTGAAGCTAGGACAAGATGTGCACAATCAACTTTCTCTAGCTATAGCATGCTGCCAAGCCACAGTCTCCTCCCTGCTCACTCCTGCGGCCCTAAGGACCACACACCTCCTGGGGGGAAATTTGAAAGCAACCTCAGTTCCCACTATTGCTCTTCTCATGACTACGCTCTTCTCCTGTACTGTTGGGTGAGTGCTATTATCTTGCTCTCTCAGACTTCCTGGATCTCAACCTTTGCCTGCTTTGATCCCCAACCCCTGACTGTTCATCTGGCCCCTTGACTCCCTGGACTTCTTGCAGAACACAGAAGGCCATATGCTTCCTGACGCACCCTGGCTTCCTGGCTCTCAGATAGCTCACATGCTTCTGAGCACAAGAAGAGTGGACACTTCCTCCTGCGGCCTCTTCCGTTTTCTAGGCTCTGACCTACTTGGCCACCCCTTCCAGTTCTCGCAGTATCCCTCTCTGGACTGCCTACAGGTTAACTCCCATCCTAACCGTTGGGAACTTAGTTCCCAGCTCACTTCTTTTTCTCTGGCCTTTACTCCTACCTAATTAGCACCATCTGTCTGCCAACCCTGTAACATGATTTTTACCTTCATTGATTTATACCACAATTAATTACCGAGTACTTTCTGTGTGCCAGGCTCTGTTTAGGCACTGGAGCATCAGTGAACAAAACAGGTAAGGATTCCCTGCCCTTGGGGCAACTCACAGTAAAGTGTGAAGAATTGCATACTAAATAATGGGCATAATAAACAAATAATGTAGTATAGCAGAGAAAGAGGGGTGGACCATGCTGACAGGAGGCATGTGGTTAGAACAGCCTTGCCAAGAAAATAAGTTTTAAAAAGATTCCCCATATCCAGTAGTCTGAGTCACAGCATCTACCCTGTACACAGTGTCTCCTCAGTGTCACATCTGGTCACACAGGTGTGTAGCTTGCCTTGAGCCTGGGTACTTCCAAGCATTCATGTTTCTTTTAGAGGGACTACTTCCAGTAAGAGAGAGCAGACAGTGTCCCGGTTATGGGCTCAGGCTTCAGTGTAGAAAACGTGAATCTGAATCCTGGTTCTACAGCCAAGCAGGATAGTTATAGAGGCCTGAGGTTGACCTAATCTACTAGACAATGGGTTTCTTTTTCTTTTTTTTCTTTTTTTGAGTCAGAGTCTTACTCTGTCACCCTGGGTACAGTACCATGGCATCATACCTCACAACAACCCCAAACTCTCGGGCTCCAGCAATCCTCCTGCCTCAGCCTCCCAAGTAGATGGAACTACAGGTGCCTGAGACAATGCCCAGCTAGTTTTTCTATTTTTAGTAGAAATGAGCCTCACTCTTGCTCAGGCTGGTCTCAAACTTCCAAGTGTAAGCAATTCACCTGCCTCAGCCTCCTAGAGGGCTAGGATTATATATGTGAGCCACCCTGCCTGGAAAACAATGGGTTTCTTGAGAGCAGAAGGACTGTCTGTCCATTTACCAATATAGCCTAGTGCCTGTGCCTAGAATAGTAGTGACAGGCATGAGGTAGGTACTCAGATAATACTTGCTAAATGCCAAAGTAATGTCTTTGGTTTGCTTATTAGGCCCTATTGTCCTGGGAACATCACTTAACCTTTCTGAGCTCTCAATTCCTCATGTATAAAATAAGTATGTTAATCATGACAATGCCAGGACCCACCTCACAGAGGTACTGAATGAATTAAATTGAAATAATTTATAATGTGCGCAGAGCACCTGGCATAGCACCTGGAGTATGGCCATGCTCACCCGTACATGTTAGGAACGGTCATTATTGTTGCCACAGCAACCTTAAGAGACACCGTTAAGGGAAGATTCCTTGCTCCTTAATCACTCAGACCCAGCAATCAGCCTTCACAGTGGCAGTTGTAACCTCTGAGGAAGTGAGACAGATGTATGGGGGTGTGTGTGGGGTGGGGGGCAGTGTATGGCTGGGAGCCTGGGGGCAGAGCAAAGAGCCCAGGCAGCAGTACTGAGATCTCTGGAGCACCGGCCTGGGCAGAGGCAGTTGTCTAAACAGGCAGAATAGGGAAGTAGAATGGCAGCATCCAGATAATAACAGAGCAAGGAAGTTAATGGAACATTAACTGTCATCAAAGACAGTAGCTGTTATTAATGGATGGGGATTTCTGCTGGGGTCTGGAGACAAGGCCTAGACCACCGTCCCATGGCAGAGTCTTTCTTCGTCTTCAGGCTCCATGTTTCCCATGATCATTTCTCAGCTGAGGCCCTCCTCTCTCTGGCTGCTAAGCAGGATGTTTCTTTGCTCTCTTGAATGCTGAATTGAGCTGAACTATCTTCCCGAATGCCCTGGCCTCCTTAAAATCTGCCACTGTAGCCTGGGCTCAGGTCCAGTGGCCTCTCAGCCCAAGTTCCTTGGCTTTCCCGGCAATGCTCAGGATCTACTGAGCTGGCTCTCTGGCTGCCTTGATTGTCTTTCATGTGGCCTTGTGGGTTTGTCTCTCACAAAATAGTCAGTCTGTCCCTACAGGCCTGGTGAGAGGGGTGACTCGCTGACGCATTGGGGAAGTATCCTTCACTTTAGTCATTTGTAGTGAATGGAGACAGTCACTGAGTGCTGGTAGAGGAAGGCAGCATCCTGACAAAACAGACCCAGGAGATGGAAGGCTTCTGTTCCTATTGTGCTCCTGGCTGGAAGCAGGTGGTTGGTAAGAGTCAGTTGCCATCCAGATAAATTGGCAACATTTGTTTAGGACCTACTGCACACCTATCCCTGTGATGCAGGAGACAGCTTTTTTTTTTTTTTTTTTTTTTGAGACGGAGCCTCAAGCTGTCCCCCTGGGTAGAGTGCCATGACATCACGCTCACAGCAACCTCCAACTCCTGGGCTCAAGCGAGTCTCCTGCCTCCGCCTCCCAAGTAGCTGGGACCACAGGCGCCTGCCACAACGCCCGGCCATTTTTTGGTTGCAGCTATCATTGTTGTTTGGCGGGCCCGGGCTGGGGATTCGAACCCGCCACCTTAGGTGTATGTGGCTGGCGCCTTAGCCGCTTGAGCCACAGGCGCCAAGCCGAGACAGCTTTTCAATGCAGAAAAGAATGATCCTCATCAGAATCTCTGACTGTTTCATGAGGAATGATTCCTAGAAATGGCTTTGTTTTTCCAAGGGGTAAGAGTACTTAACACTTTTGGTATGTATTGCTATATTGCCTTTTAAAAAGACTGTACTGGCCAGGCCAGTGAGTGGCTCACACCTGTAATCCCAGCACTCTGGGAGGCTGAGGTGGGTGGATCACTTGAACTCAGGAGTTTGAAACCAGTCTGAGCAAATAACTGGATGTTGTGGCGAGTGCCTATAGTCCCAATTACTAAGGAGGCTGAGGCAAGAGGATCACTTGAGCCTAAGAGTTTGAGGTTGCTGTAAGCTATGATGCCGTGGTACTCTACCAGGGGCAAGAAAGTAAGACTTTGTCTCAAAAAATAAAAAAGTAAATAAAATAAATAAAATAAGTAAAAAGACCACACCAATTCACATGCCTACTCATTGCATCTAATTGCACCCACTTTATCATACCTTTGCCAATACTGGGTATTATTAAACTTGTTTCAATATATAATGGTAAGGCAAAAATGGCATTTCTTTGATTAACTTATCTTTTTAAATTAATGGGGAAGTTGAATATTTAAAAGTATATATATATTTTGCTATGGGGATAGTATTTTGTGTTTTTTCCAGTGTAGATCTAGAGGAATATTGACTAGTTGTAACCATAGGTGTCACCACCATGTCTGGCTAATTTTTTAATTTTTATTTTGTGTAGAGATGGGATCTTGCTATGTTGTCCAGGCTAGTCTTGAACTCCTGGCCTCAAATGATTCTCTTGCCTTGACCTCCCAAAATGCTAGGATTATAGGTATGAGATCCTGTGCCTGATCTCTTTTGCCGTTTTTAGAATAGGCTTGTACAACTCAGTGCCTGTAGCTCAGTGACTAGGGTGCTGGCCACATACATCAAGGCTGGTGAGTTCAAGCCCAGCCCAAGCCTGCTAAACAACAGTGACAACTACAACCAAAAATAGCTGTGCATTGTGGTGGGTGCCTATAGTCCCAGCTACTCGGGAGGCTAAAGCAAGAGAATCACTTAGGCCCAAGAGTTGGAGGTTGCTGTGAGTTGTGATGCTACGGCACTCTACTGAGGGTACCATAGTGCCCTCACCCGCTCTCTCTCTCACACACACACAAAAGATTAGTCTTGTAAATATCTATAAAACTTGCTCCCTTGTTTGGGATAATGTATGGATTTCCATAAATCTATGTATCAATTTGGGGATTATTAAAATACTAACAATGTTAAGTCTTCTAATCCATGAACATGGTATATCTTTCCATTTGTTTAACTCTTTCAAAGTGTCTTTCTTCATTGTTTAGTAGTCGTTAGTTGTTATGCAGTCGTTAGCTTATACCTAAGTATTTCATGTTTTGTAACTGTAAATGGTACTATTTTTAAAATTTCGGTTTCAAAGTATTTATTGTTATTATCAAGAAATGCTGTCCACTCCTTATCTATCCACCTAATTCTTATTTTGCCTTTTTGGAAGCCACCTGCCATGAAAAGATGTCCAGGCTATTGTGGTGGAGAGACCATGTGGGGAAAAGCCCTGGAGGATGAGAGACCGTGTGGCAGAGAACTGAGGTGTCCCAGCTGATAGCCAGAACCAACTACCAGACATGTGAGTGAAGCATCTTTAATGTCCTAGCCCCAGCAGGACTCCCAGCCAAATGGAGTCACATAAATGAACCCAACTGGCATTATATAGAGCTGAAGAATTGTGTATCTGAGTCCAGCCAACCTATAAAATTATGAGATGTAATTACATCTTTAGTGTTCTACACTGCTAAGTTTTGGGATGGTTTGTCATAGAACAATAGACATCTCATATAGGGCTTTGCAACAGTTCACTTATCCAACCCTGTGTTCTAGGTCACAGCTTACCTTCTTTCCTACTTACTCCACTTCACTGTAATCAAGCGGCTGCGTCTTTGATTGAACCCATGTTTTTGGCTGAGAGGGCTTGCTTGCACCGGCCCCTCGCTGTGGACTGCTTGCTCACCTGGCTGACAGCTCCTTACCTGCCTGGCTTTCTGGGTCCCACCACAGTGCACTCTGCTTGTTGAAAGCCCAGAAAAGTATCTGCAGTGCTTTTTTCTCACCTCAAAGAAGAGTCTGCTAGAGTGAATCAGTACTCCCCAGGCCCAAAACCTAAGTTATAGTTTCTTTTTTTTTTTGAGACAGAGCCTCAAGCTGTCCCCCTGGGTAGAGTGCCATGGTATCACAGCTCACAGCAACCTCCAACTCCTGGGCTCAAGCGATTCTCCTGCCTCTGCCTTCTAAGTAGCTGGGACTACAGGCACCCCCCACGATGCCCGGCTAGGTTTTGGTTGTAGCCGTCATTGTTTGGTGGACCTGGGCTTGATTTGAACCCGCCAGCTCAGGTGTGTGTGGCTGGTGCTTTAGCTGCTTGAACCACATGCGCTGAGCCCTCACTTACAGTTTCAAGAACTAGCAGCAATTTAAACGTGACCTGAGGTGCAGAGTGGTTTGATTTTATTACCTGTTCAGCAAAAAGATTTGGAACCCTGGGGCTACATTGATTAGTTAAAAAACAAAGTCAGGGCAAACAAACACCTTCTGCCCTGTCCTTCTGAGCATAGCTGTGCCATACGAAAGAAGTTCCTAAGTCCCTGTAAACCTCATTTCTCACTTGTGAACTAGAGATAATAATTATCTGAGAAGATAATGCATGTGCATTGCTGAGTAGCAGCATGCCTGGCCCACAAGCAAAAGCCTAGTGGCATTAATTCATTAATATTATAATATTAATATTGAAAGTCAGAGATAGAAAGGGATCCTTAGAGATTATTTAATTCAAGATGGATATTTTTCAGTGGGGAAATCCCAGAAAGCCTGAGTGAATTGCCTGAGGTCACACAGCTCATTAGTTGTTGAATCAGGATAAGAACATTAGTTTCTCAACCTCTTATTTCATGCCTTTCCCTTTAAACTGCAGTTCTTTGGCACAGGAGGCCCGGGAGAAAGAAAGGGAGAAAGGAAGACGCTACTAACTACCAACTTAATTGGTGCTTCATGGGTCTCACGTCATTTAATCTCCATGGTAAGCTACCCATTATTATCTCCACTTTATAGATGAAGACACTGGGACTCACAGAGAAGTTAAAATCTTGCTCATGGAGCTGGGTGCAGGGGCTCACGCCTATGATCCTAGCTGGGAGGCTAAGGTAGGTGGATTGCTTGAGTTTAGGAATTGGAGACCAGCCTAAGCAAGAGTGAGATCCTGTCTCTACTAAAAATAGAAAAACCAGCCAGGCGTAGTGGCACACCTGAAGTCCCAGCTACTTGGAAGGCTGTGGCAAGAGGATTGCCCAAGCCCAAGAGTTTGAGGTTGCTGTGAGCTGTGATGACACCACAACACTCTACCCAGGGCAACTTGTCTGAAAAAAAAAAAACAAAAACAACCCAACAAAGTCTTGCCCACGGGCCCTGTGGACATTAGAGTGGGGGCTCCACCCCAGACCTGCCTCACTGCAAAACCACCTCATGTCCTTCCTGGCTCAGGCCGGGGAGTCAGAGAGCCACAGAAAGGAGCGTATCTGCAGGGCCTGGCACCACTCTGGCTGCGTTTCTTCTTAGTCCTCAGATGGAATAGCTGGTCTGCACGCAAGAGCCTTTTATCCTTCCTTCCACATGATCCTTTTAACCGAAACCAAGTGGCCAAAGCTTGACTGTAATTCTGCAAAACTGACGGCAAGAGGCTGAGCTGGGGCTCCGGCTGCTCACCCCAAACGTGATGTGCACAGAGAGTGGGGCTGACATTGTTTAGCTCCCGGCTCAGCAGTGCCCAGCCAAGTCTCCTGATCTAAATTGAGCCCTTAATCGCTTTCCTGGCATTTGCTCAAACAGGATTTTATTTTCTAGTAATAAAAGCTCCTACATTGAAGAGAAAAACCAATCTGCCTTCCCTCCTCCCCCCAGCTTTTGTGAATACTTTGCCACCTGTCCTTTTCTCCCCGTTGTCTTTCTGTTTGGGGCAGAGCCAGGTTGTTTTGTGCCTGCCCTTAAGTTTTGGGGAACTCGGAGTGGGCAAGAAATGCACTCACATTGTGCCTCTTTGCTCATTACTGGCAGCTCCCCATCTCCTGGGCTGAGCGGTTTAATCCTACAGGCTTGACTTCTGGGCATGCAGGTGGCACAGACAGTCCTGGGGAAGCGGGAGCGAAGTGAGTTGCCACAGGCCTGCCACACAAATGCGCTTGATGGGTCATACCTGGCTACCTGGTCTTTTGCTTAAAGATTTTTTGTGGCTTGCCAGTGCCTATGAATCAAGCACACCCTTTCCAAGATGGTATTCAGACCCATCTACCTCCTCAGCCTCTTTTCTTTTTGTTGAGGTGGGGGTGGGGAAGAAAACACAGACACAGAAAGAGTAAAAATGAAACTCTCCAGAATTGTGACCGCTGTAACCAATGCTGACACACTAATGTGTCTGTCTTTCCAGACCTATGCGCGCACGCACATGCATGTACATTTTTTTTTTTTAAATTTTGAGGACTTTTTTCAGTTCCTAGTTTCCTTTCTAGCCTTATCTTCTGACAACCCCCACAGCACAGGAAACATTATTGGCACAGAATTTGCCTGTGTATGGGTGAGTGTGTGAAATTCACCTCTGCGTATGTCAGACAATTTCACATTCCTAAGACTTTGTACCCGCTGTTCTCTCTCCCTGAAGCACCCTTTACACCCTGCATGGCACAGACCGGGTACTAGGCAGTAACGCAGGTCTAGCTTGCTGTCTTCCCTTCCTTTTCCCACCTGGTGAGCTCCTACTTAGTGTTTAAAACTTGGCTAAAGGGGCCTGGCACAGTGGCTCACGCCTGTAATCCTAGCAGTTTGGGAAGCCGTGGCAGGACGATTGCTTGAACTCAGAAGTTCTAGACTAGCTAGTTCTAGGCCAGAGCAAAAGTGAGACCCCATCTTTACTAAAAATAGAAAAAAAAGCTGGGAGTTATGGCAGATGCCTGTTATCCCAGTTACTCAGGAGGCTGAGGCAGGAGGATTGCTTGAACCCAGGAGTTTGAGGTTACTATTAGCTAGGCTGATACCATGGCACTCCAGCCTGGGTAACAGAGTGAAACTCTGTCTCAGAAAACCCCAAAACAAACAAACAAAAAACTCTGCTGAAATAAATTCTCCACTACGAAATGCCACTCTCTCCCCAAACTCACGCCTGCCTGTTCACCAGTTACTATTGGTGCCACTCACTATTCATTTGGGGACCCATGGATCTACTGCCCTCCCAGCCACCCTGCCCTGAGACTGAGCTCTTACAGCAATCAGGGGCCATGTCTCTTTGCACTCAGGCCTCTGATTGACACTTAGGACAGGCTGGGGAAATGGGCTGTCGGAGGCAGCAATTTGTGGATGAAGTGGGGTCAAGGCATTCTGTGGGAGGCCCATGCATTGCTGGACTAGTCAGAGTGGCCTGTGAGCTGACATTTGTACAGAGATTCCAAACTGCTAAAGAGACCCCTGTTGTTTGCTGGGCTCTGCCCTGTCTGGCAAAAGCCAACCTTTAACTGCAAAGACCGACCTTAGATGAATGATTTACCCTCCCCTTGTTGAGTGAATGCAGGCGTCTGTGTGGCATGTCTAATGCCAGGCACATCTGAGGCTCCTCTCAAGATGCTTGAGCCAGGCTTGGCGCCTGTGGCTCAAGTGGCTAATGTCCCAGCCACATACACCTGAGCTGGCGGGTTTGAATTCAGCCCGGGCCCGCCAAACAACAATGATGGCTGCAACCAAAAGATAGCTGAGTGTTGTGGCAGGTGCCTATAGTCCCAGCTACTTGGGAGGTGGAGGCAGGAGAATTGCTTGAGCCCAGGAGTTGGAGGTTGCTGTGAGCTGTGATGCTACAGCACTCTACCCAGGGGAACAGCTTGAGGCTCTGTCTCAAAAAAAAAAAAAAGATGCTTGAGCCAGAATTCTAGACTTAATGGCAGTAGGCTGCAGGGAAAGAAGAGAATCCCAATATCCCTACCCTTATCATACTTTAGAAGAGGGGGCATTTGGTTCTCTCTGGCTCCCTTTTTTTTTTGAGACAGTCTCACTCTGTCACCCAGGCTAGAGTGCCATGGCGTCTAGCTCATGGCACCTCAAACCCCTAGGTTCAAGTGATCCTCCTGCTTTATTTTCCCAGTGGCTAAGACCACAGGGACTGGCCTTGATGCCTGGGTATTTTTTCTATTTTTAGGAGAGATGGTGTCTGGCTCTTGCTCAGGCTGGTCTGAAACTCCTAAGCTCAAGTGATTCTCTCATCTCAGCCTCCCAGAGAGTTAGGATTATAGGTCTGAGCCATGGCACCTGGCTTTCTGTCTCACCTTTGCCCCCAGCTCTCTGAATGCCCCTCAACTCCATCTCCCCTGAAAAGGGATATTTTACATTTTCTTGTGGGAGTACAATTGTGCTCCCCTTTCCTCCTTTCCCACCTCACCATTCCGCTCCTGTGTCATAATCTTACACATCCTTCTGTCTGCATTTCTGCCTCTTCCAGACTTGGAAAACACCAAGCCAAGAGGCAAAGGAAATGGTTTACTGGATGCTGCAGCAGTGTTGTGCAGTGTTTGTTGAAAGCATGTTGCTATCCCTTGGCTCACTTCTGGGTGGTCTAGGGCCCCTATTCCTGCTGGGTAGCACACATGCTGTCTCAGGCTCCCTCAACCAATGAAGAAATTGAAGCACCTGGAAATAGCAGCTACCAGTGCCTGAACTCATGTGGCATCTAACATTCATCTTCACTGAATGACAACGTAAATTTCTCCAGGCCTCACCCACTGTGAGTACCACTCTTGGGCCTGTATTAGGGGCCAGTGTCTATCATTGCTGACTCTTGCCCCTGAGACTGTCCCCAGGGGCATTTCACAGATACTCAAAAGTATTCCTCTTGTTCTTTTGGCCCCCACTATTGGGAATGTCTCTGGGTCACCCATCAGCTTTAGGGAGAAGTGTGGGCAAATGCCTATGTTCTGTGTTTGTACCGAGAACACTTTCCCTTGATGAAAAAACTCTTCAGGTTACTAAATAGCACCCAATGCCCTGGAGGTGCATTCTCCCTGTGGAGGAAAGCATTCCCCTTCATCACACCCCACCCCATCCGGCAATGTAATGTTCCTTCACGAAAACAGCTTCCTTAGCTTCTGCACCTGGGGAAGGCCTCCTGTCTGCTGAGTTCTGACTTCCAGTCAAGGGTGGGCTGGGCACAGACATCTGAAGCTTCCTATGTGCTGCCCGCTTGCCTTTGTCTTTCTCTTCCATGTAAGTAAAACCTCTTCCTCATCCTTGTGCCAGGTGACTCCCAGAAGCCCCACGAACCAGTTCATTAAGCACACCTAGGCATGGCTGCAACCCAGGCCCAAGTTGGGATACCATTAAAATAACAAATGTTTTTCCCAGCCTTTAAAATGTACAAACCCATTCATGTGTATTATATTATTTAATCCTTGAAATAGCCCTTTGGAGTGCGTGTTGTGGTTATTGTCATTTTATGGGGAGTAAAATTCAAGTTCAGGCAAGTTAGGAACCGAGGACTTGGCTACTTGGTAAGGGACAGAGCAAGGGATTTCAGTCCTGTCACCTGGAATCCCAGGATCCCTCTGTCATAAGATTATAATATTTAAAACTTAGATAGTCGAGGGAGCTATAGATTAAGCCACATGGCTATGACTTCAAATCTGGGATTGGCTGGTATCACCCAGAGGCGATTGAAGCCATCTCAGCAATGGCTAGAACTGTGCTGCTCAGGCAAAAATGGCCATGGTCTCTCCTCAAGAAGCTCGTGAGACTTTTCTGTTCTTCCAGCTGTTCTTCATTTTTCCCTTGTTCTGCATGGCCTTTGCCTAGGACTTTTCACAGTTAAACGTGTGGGTCTCCTGTCAGGCTTATTCTACTGTAGGATACTTGAAGGCAGAGATTACAAAGACTTTGGCCCCCAAAGAAAACCCTGTGATTATGGTAGAAACTTAACATATGGTAGCTGTTCAATATATGCTGGTGGAATGAAGGGCTACTTCTTACTGTCACCCCCTTAGACTTCCAAGTGGGTAATTTCACTGTAGCTGTTTCTTTCCCGTGAGGATGTCCAGGGTGGGCATGGTGCTCAGCCCAGCAGAATAATTCCAACCTGTTGGCTTCCTGCCTCAATTTCCATGCCTTTCTTTTGTGCAGCTGCTCCCCTTTGGATATCGCTTTTCAGCATGATGCATATTGCTTTCAGCTGCCACCTCCCAGGTCCCACCCCAGTTCCTGAATCCAAACTAATTCAGACAGGAAGGCCATTAACCACCTCAGTGCCACTGGTAGGACTTGGTGGCTGGAAAGCTGCCTGAACATGGAGTTGGATAGTCCAGTGAAAAGCTTTGACAGTTGTGTTTCTCTGAGTGACACTTGTCCTCTCTGTGGCCATTGGCAGCCCAGCCCTGAGGTCTGGCTTCTGTCTGATCTCCAACTCTCCAACCCAAAGGCACATTCCCCTTTCAGGAACAGACACTGGCCTTGAGCTCAGCCTGGGTCAGGGCTCTGGTGTGCTAGGTGGCTCTTGCTAGTCCTTGTCCCTAGGACAGAAACCTGAGTTTTTATATCGGTCCATTCCTGCCCACAGACAATTTGTCTACAAATACCCTCCCGCATGCCTGTCTTCTGGCTGGTCTGGAGAGGGCCTACAGGATGTCTGGACTCTTTCCCACTGTGCTTCACCCATTTGACTGGACCAGTTGCTTCAGTCACACCTGGGCTTATCGTGTCCTCTGGCCTTTGTGCCTTGCCCATATGTCTAACAGTCTGATCTTCGCCTTTGCAGCTGGGCTTATTCCTCCTGCTAATGATTCATCTGTGTATGTGCAGGGCCAGGATTTTGTTCCATGCCTGCTCTGCATGGCTGTGAGATGCCCACTGTGCCTTATGGATGCCTGAGCTAAAGATCCATTTGATTTCGTCTTAATGTGCTCTGTATGTGGTTTGGTGTGGAAGGAAGTTCGAAACTAATTAGATAAATGAAGGATTAATGGTTGGGGTGATTTTTAGTGATTTTTGTCTCTATTATTACCAATTTTCCTGCCCACAGTCTTATTCCTAATATTGCCTCATTAATATCCATAAAATCTGTTTACCTCTCTCCATCTTCATTGCCACGACTCTAGATTGGGCCATCATTATCTCTCACTTGGTTTATTCCCATAGCCTTTCATCTGTTCTCTAGACTCAACCCTCTCTAGTCCACATTTGAAAATGCAGCTTGAGTGAGCTGGTCATCACCTTGCTATCCAATCAAAATCTTTCACTAGTGTCCCATTGCCTAAAGATGTGGTTTTCCATTTTAATACATTGCCCATACCTGAAGAAGAACATTCATATTCAGAACAAATGGGCACACCACTTTATACACAGTTTCCTGCATGACAGTTACAGTTCCACCTCCCTTTATCCATCATTTAAAGGGAAGTGAAGGAAAATGTTGTAAATTGTAGACATACCATAGAATCTGATTTAATTGATCTGAGAAATCAACTACTTGCAAATAATGGTGCTTTACTATTATAGTGACAGATGACCACAGTCATGGAACAGAGTGATGGGACACTCTTTTGTCTGGAGACCTCACTGGAGGACAAAGTCCTATTCTTAGCATGCCTACGAAGTCCCTGTCATTTTAAGACCCACCCACTGTCGTTTCTTCTCGTAACTACCAGCATCAGTTAGATGCCACACTGGTCTCCAGATTGTAGCATGATGTCTTTGATGTCTGGGCTTTAGCAACTGTGGTCCCTCTGCTTGGAATCCTCTTCCTGGTGTCTCCCACTCCACCATCTAAGTGGCCTTAGTGGTGCCTCCCACTCCACCACTAAGTGGCCTCAGTTTGGGTGCCACTTATTCCAGAAAGCATTTTTCTGGCTTTCCAGGCTGAGTTAAGTGTATTTTCTGTGAATTCCCATATTACCTGTTCTTCTCTTTTACCACATTGAACTGCAAGAATCTGCCTGTCACCATAAGTTCTCTGTGGGCAAGGACTCTGCTAGCTTGTTTGTTCTTGTGTCCCTGTTACTTAAACAAGTGTGTCAAGCACAGGTGAGGTTGTTACTGAACAAATGAATGATTATCTGAGGTTTAGTATTGTTATGGGTTGAACTGTTTCCCTGGAAAAGACATATTGAGGCTTGGTGCCGATAGCACAGTGGTTATGGCCCCAGCCACATACACGGAGGGTAGTGGGTTTGAACCCGGCCGGAGCCAGCTAAACAACAATAACAACTGCAACCAAAAATAGCTGGGCATGGTGGTGGGTGCCTGTAGTCTCAGCTACTTGGGAGGTTGCCCAAGTAGTTTGAGGTTGTTATGGGCTGTGATGCCATGGCACTCTACCAAGGGCAACATAGTGAGACTCTGTCTCAAAAAACCCCCCCAAAACAAAAAAACCAAACCAAAAAAACCAAACTAACCCTTGGTCCTGACCCTTGGTACCTGTTAATGTGACTTTATTTGGAAATAGGGTCTTTGCAGATGTAATGAACTGAAGGTTAATTCATGCTAGATTAGAGTAGACCCCAAGTTCAATGACTGGTATCTTAATAAGGTGAAGGTAATGTAGACACAGACATACAGAGAGGAGAATGGATACATGAGGAGGAGGACAAAGGATCCTCTCCCAGGACCTTCAGAAATGGTGTGCCCCTGCTCGGACACCTTGGTTTTTGGACTTCCGGCCTTCAGAACTATAAAAGAATAAATTCCTGTTGTTTTAAGCTACCAAGTGTGTGGTACTTTGTTACAGTATCCAGAGGAAACTAATCCAGGTGGTATGACATGCCAGATGTATTGCAGTCTCTTGGGGGTGGTATCAAACTTCACTCGGATAGATAAATCTCCTGAGCAATCTTGGAAACTATACCTCGACGATCTCACCTCTTGGGCTCTTTTAACATAATTGTTGGAAGATATGTAGTCGTAGCTTCCTTAAAATAGTGGTAAGTTGCAGTAGTATCTTTTTTCTTTACAAAGTGATACACATGGGCTGAAATAAATTTATATTCCCATCTGGAAAAGTCAGTGAGGGGATGTAATGTGAAGTATGGGAGAATTATGTTACAATTTGAAAATAGAGCAGGGTGAGGACCTCAATCTCTAGAGAAAAGAAAAATATTTGGTTTGATAGATATCACCGTGATTCAATATTATTGATCTGTAAGGAGGTTAAGGGACTGGATAGCTCAATGCTTCCCCCAAATCACCTCAATTCTACGAGCTATCACCACCTGGTTTTCTAATAGACATTTCGGATGGAACTTGTCCCATACTGAACTTCTGATTGTCACTGCAGCCACACACACTCCAGTCTTGCCTCAGAGCTTCTTCCTTCAAAGTCATCTTTATTTTAGTGTATGGCGGCCAGCTATTCAAGAACGTCCCAGAACTTGACTCTGTTTCTCTCGTACTTCAAATCCAAGTGGCCAGACATTCTGTGAGCTCCACATTCAAAATGTTTAGAATCTAACCATTTTTCACTATCTCTGTTGCTATTTCACTGGTCACAGCTATCATTGTGTTTCACTTGGGGTTCAGAAAGAGCCTCCCAACACATCTCCCTGCTTCTATCATTGTCTCCTCTTCCATCCTTCTACTTTATCCTCAACACAGTTCTGCTTTAGCCATGGATTCTAAAGTCTGCGAAGGGCGTCCCAGTTTATTCTGAGTAACAAGCAGAGCCTCCAAGGGTGTTAGCTCCTCAGTTACCTCTCCAATCTCATCTCCTATCACTTTCTCTTTTGGTTACTCCATTCCAGCGCCATGCTGACCTTGTCACTCCTTGACCATGTCAGAGTGTCACTGCCTCAGGGCCTTTGCACCAGATGCTCCCTCTTTCTCCTTCTAGATTTCTTCGCCCAGAAAACTGATATTAGCTTGACCAACTCCCTCTTATCCTTTAAATCTTTATTTAAATTTTGCTGTCTCAATGACGCCCATTAGGACTACCATTTTTAATTCTACTCCCTACCCTACTATTGTTTCTAATCCTCTTTGCTCTGTTCATTTCTTTCTTCATAGTCCCTCTTATGGGAGGCACCTGTGGCTCAGTGAGTAGGGCACTGGCCCCATGTACCGAGGGTGGCAGGTTCAAACCCAGCCCCGGCCAAACTGCAACAAAAAATAGCCGGGTGTTGTGGCGGGCACCTGTAGTCCCAGTTACTTGGGAGGCTGAGGCAGAAGAATTGCCTAAGCCCAGGAGCTGGAGGTTGCTGGAGCGACTCTGCTGCACTCTACCAAGGGTGAAAAAGTGAGACTCTGTCTCTACAAAAAAAAAAAAAAAAAAAAAAAACAACCCAAAACATAGTCCCTCTTACCTTCTAATATACTATAGTAACTCATTTATTATACCTACTGTTTATTGGAAATCTTTTAGCAAAGGGTCTTGCCCGGAGTAGCTTCTTAACAAAGGTTAATTCTTACTTTTGCCAGAAATGATGACTTAAAAAAATCTTTAGATTTGTTTTGCAAAAGGTACGACATTTTAAAATGCTGTCTTTTAAAAATGAGTACTTTTATTTATTTATTTATTTATTGAGACAGAGTCTCAAGCTGTCACCCTGCGTAGAGTGTTGTGGTGTCACAGCTCACAGCAACTTCAAACTCTTGGGCTTAAGAGATTCTCTTGTCTCAGCCTCCCAAGTAGCTGGGACAATAAGCACCTACCACAATGCCTGGCTTTTTTTTTTTTTGCATTTGTCATTGTTGTTTTTTAGCAGGCCTGGACCGAGTTTGAACCTGCCAGCCTTGGGGTATGTGGCTGGTGCCCTACCCACTGAGCTACTGATTACTATTTTTATTGAGGTGAGATTCACCTAACAGATAATAACCCACTTTAAAGTGAGTAACTCAGTAGGATTTAGCATATTCAGCATTGTGCAGCCTCTATTTTTGATCATGTTTACATATTGTGTAGCTACTTTCAAAATATGTATGAATCAGTTGCATTATTTAAATATGGTTGTCCAAGGTGAGCCATTTCTGCCACCCCTCTGCTGTTAAGCCTTGTCTTAACTTTTGTCGAGCTTTTAAATGTCTGCCAATAAACTCTGAATACTCTAATGTGGTGTGTACTCTTTAGTTAGAAAAAATAAATGTGGTCTTCCAACTGTTTCTTTTGCCTCTCAAATTTAATGACAAAAAATGAAACCACAATGACAAAATAGATTGCCTGACCTCTGACTATTTTGCAGAAGTGAAATCTCAAACCAGGCAGCATAGATATGGAGTTAAAAATAAATCCCTCTATGTTTATAGCCTTAAAAAAAAAAGCCAACTCTCTGTGAAGTTCAATGGTTTTGTTAATTGTTTCAAGATGTTGGGTGTTTTAAAGTGTGTTGTAAAAGCCCGACATGATGACAAAACAAAACTCATTAGCTGGTACTTCCCGGTTGGGATTTTACTTAAGAATATAAAATGTAAAAGTTCATGGTAAAGCAGTCTTACAGCTGCAAATTTAAACTCAGTGTAATCAGAAAGGGAGAGAAAAATAAACAGAATGTTGATGTATTCTTGCTTTGCTGAGCTAGATCTCAGAACAATATATCGCACTAGCTTCATTCTCTCCTGGTCCTTTCAGAGTGCTATAAAGTTAATTCAAGAAAAATTTTGGAAAGATATAGAAGAAACTGTAAACAGGTTTCTTTTTTCTCTACAGAGGGGTCCTAGGAGGAAGTCATTTTAATTACCTAACACACCTCTTCATACTGTTAGAACATGGCAGCCCACATTCTCTCCTAGAGGGAAACTTACCAAAGGGAAAGCTAACAGAGGGCCTGAGGTCAAACTTCTCAGTCCCGTGGGTCCCTCAGGTATCCCCATTCCCAGTCCTTTTCAATAAAAGCATTCACACTGGGGGACTTAAAGCACTGTCTATAGGCAGGAAGAGCTTTGCAATGAGGTTGCAGACTTTTATGTTCAATTTGTATTAAGGATAAATTTGGGCTACACTAAAAACCCAAACTATCTTGTCTTTACTATTTTAAACTAGAAGAAATCATTCAAGTCACTATAGAGCAGTGAACATCGTTCCCCAAATAGAATCTATATATCTATGCTATGGTTTGAATGTATCCCTCCAAAATTCAGGTGTTGAAACTTAATGGCCAATGTGATGATATAAAGAGATAGGGTCTTTAAGAGGTGATTAAGTCAGAGGGGGCCTAAGGTGATTAAGACTTTTATAAAAGGGGCTTCACATGGCACCGAGCTTGCTCACCCTCCACCTCTGCCATGTGAGGGCTCAGTATTCTTCCTCTTGGGGCTGCAGCAGTAAGTTCCTATCTTGAAAGCAGAGAGTGGTCCTCGCTAGATGATTGAAACAGCCACTGCCTTGATCTTGGACTTTCCAGCCTCCAGAACTGTGAGAAAATAAATTTCTGATCTTTATAAATTACCCAGTCTCAGATATTCTGTTATAGCAGCACAAAACAGACTAAGATGATCTATATTTATCTCTATTTCTCTATATCTCTCTATCATCTATGTAATCTCCCTTTCCTCCCAGGAAGTAGAGATTTTTAAGCAATAGTATTTTGAAGATTATTGTTTCCTTCATGCTCTTAAGGAAGAGGTGCCATTTGTTGTTTGCTCGACTTTCTTACCCTGCATTGATTTTCCATTTGCCATAAAAGATTTTTCTAGTGGTACAGAGTCCAGTCATTAAGGACTTTGGTGGGAAAGGGAAGAAGAAATAAACCTTTCAATGTGAAAAGATGACAGGAATACAGAGAGAAAGGAAGACAGGCCATTGATCCACAGTCAGAAAAATAGGTCAAGAATGGGGCCACCCACAAGTGAGTTGAGGGAATGTCTGTGATGAGTTGAGTCTTGCCTTTGTTTCCTGGGGTCATATTGGATCAGAAGCATTTCCAGCTGACTATGCAGTCTTCATAGAATTGAAAACCTCGTAAAGATCAAGTGGCAAAAACTGAAAGATTTCTGTAATAGTGACCATTCTATCCAAGTTAACTCAGGTTGGATGAATGGTTTGCCATGTCTGAGGTAGAAGTCCCCATGCCACCAAGCCTTACTTCCTGGTCTTATCTCTGGAACTGGAAGTCACCTGGCAATTGTTCACTGAGTAGATGAATAAATTAGTAAATGACTGGAGTTAAAGACAGGATCCAAGTCTGGTTTATTTTGAGTCATCTTTGTAGTACTTGTAGCACCTGATATACTGATATGGCAGGTGCTCAGTAAGTAGAATAACTCTTACCTTCTTTGTTCCAAGTATTATGGCTTTTTAAATAGAAGAATCACTGTATAGTTTAGGGGTTTCCAAAGTAAAATGCATAAGACAATCCACAGGGGGTTAAAAAATTGTGACCTCTATATGTGTTTATCTGAAAAAAAAATAAAAATTATGTTACAAATATATAACACACAGGTCCAATGTCAAGTGTACTTCACAAGTACTCTGAGGGGAGGGTGGGGCTTTGGTCAAGTTGCTTTCTTTCAGGTGTTGGCTGAAGCATAGTGTGATTTGTTGGAGTTTATATGGGTCTATGTGGATCTGAGAATATTATCCAGATTGAACTAAATAGCAAACTTCACCAAATGAACAAAAGGTTTAATAAGATATGTATAAAGAAATTGTGAATTTAAGACAATACCTAAGATGGAAGCAAAGGGAACAAAGAGAAAAGGGCAGAACAACCACTGCTACTCCTGTGATGAACTTTTATCAGGCCAATCATAGGTCAGTGTCACATTGAACTCCTGGGTTCAAGGAATCCTCTCATCGCAGCCTCCTGAGCAGGTGTGCACCACCATAGCCCGCTAATTTTTAATTTTTTTTTTTTTTTTGGTAGAGACAGGACATCACCAAGTTTCCTGGGCTGGTCTTGAACCTCTGGCCTCATGTGACCCTCCTTCTTTGGACTCTCCAAGTGCTGGAATTATAGGTGTGAGTTGTAGAGCCTCCATACTTGGCCCTAAAACTTTATGATGATCTATAGTAGGAGTAAGCAAACTTTTTTTTTGCAAAGAGGAAGATAATATTTTAGGCTTTGAAGGCCACGTGGTCTCTATTACAACAATTCACCTCTGCCAATGTAGGGTGAAAGCAGCCAAGGACGATATGCAATCAGTGAATATGAATGTGTTCCAATAAAACTTTATAAAAACAGAGGTGGAATAAATTTGATGCAGAGGCCATAGTTTGCTGATCCCTGCTTTGTGATAAGATGTGGTAACCCTGAACTCAGTTGTTGATTGTTGATTTTGAGTCAAAGCACTTCAAAAAGTTGTTGAAGTTAAAGACAAACCTGCAGTTTATTGATCTTTTTTATGTGATGACCAGGGGTTGTCAGTAGTATGCCACCTAGCAGATAAATAAAAAGAAAAATAAGCACAGATTAAAAACCTATTTCTTCAAGATAAAAGTGATATTTGATAATGAGAAAAAAACTGCTTCTTAAAAGAAACCCAGAGGGCAATTTTGAATATGGCTTTTAGGGACTGTCTCTATTGTAATATTGTTTAGTTGTAGAAATTATATATGTTTGTCACTTGAACATTTAAATCACCTGAAAAAATAATTTTCTAATATGTTTAATAATCTTCCGAAGAATTTTAGTGGATTTTGAATCTAATTGTTAAAAAATATAAATATGCAATCGTATCTATTTTGTTCACAGGAATAATTTTTTTGGCATCAAGAATAATGGAAATTTATTAGCCACACTTCACCAAAAAACTCCGTATAAATGGTGGATGAGATTAGTGAACAGGCATGATGATTTAAGCACAGCCAGGAGCAAGACTTCTTTGTGTTTGGTTCTATTTGGAACTTCCATGTAAGATTCTTTGCCCAGCTCTGACAGCCATTGGAAGTGTTGATATAAATCAAGCTTAGATGCAAGCCTTCAAATAGATGGGACACAAAATATTAAACCAAGTTTTAAAAAATAATAATGAAACATATTCAGACACATTACTTACAGAGGTTTTTTTGCTACAAAAATTGATGAAATAAATACTATTTAAAGATTTTATTTCATACTTTTTTTGATTTTTAAGTTTATTTCTTATGTAAGTTTTAACATATAAAGTAGCACTTGTACATTACATAAATAAATAAATATGCACAAATTAGAGTCTATATGCTAAACTTTAAAAAAATAGTTCATAGTGATATATTATCCTAAAAGTTCAGAGATTATTGTTTGGGATAGAGAAGCAATGTGCATAGCAGAACCTCGATGGGCTTTGAAGCCACAGAGACCAATTAATAACAGTCACTACCATTTAATGTCATTCCAAGGGTTAGGCATCATGTCAGATACGTTGCAGAAATTGTCTCATTTTATCCGTCTAAAATCATTTGTGGGAGGGATAACACAGCCACATTCCATTTTTTCTTTGCACCTAGCATATTTCCCAAGATGCTTTGTGGCAGACCAGGTCTTCTGTTTGTGTGAGCTCTCAGATTCTCTTCAACTCTGAAATTACTGCTCTAAACTTGGGTTCTAGTCTCCCAGTCTCTAAAAGGCATGTCAGTGGATTTTTATGTCACCTGTTGAACAAAAGGAACCCCCCTCCCAAATCACCTCTTAACATATTATTATTGTCCACTTTCAATTCAGTTGGCAGGTAAGAATGAAATGGCAGGCCAGAAAAATCTAAAACAACAGCTAAAGCAATATTATGGACAAGTCTTCATTAAGTGAAGATGGTTAATATAATTACAGTGTTGGCTAGACCTGCCGGGATTCTTTTTCCAGTAAGGCTGGGTTTTGGAGGGCACCAAAGTGAGTCCATACATCCAGGGAGGTTCAGAAGCCAGCTGAGCCATCCTGCCCCTTGTTGGTAGAGGCTGGTAATCTGAACTCATTATTTGCTGCCTAATAACTAACTGTGCAGGCTGAGGAGGCCTGCCCCTCTCTGACTTCTGCAGCACCTTGACCACTATTGATACATCCTGAAGAACAGTGTGGCCTGAACATTACCATTTTATAGATGAAAAACTGAAGCTCAGAGAATTAGGTAATTTGCATACTGACATAAAGCTGGGCCAGGTCTGGCTTATTCCAAAGCCTCTGTGTCTTCCACTGCCCACCTACCACTTAACTTGTGGAATTAGATCCTCATATTGTGGCAGAGATATTTTTGGATGGAGGCTCTTCCTTCTTGACTCTCAAAAACATATTATATCAGCAGATGCCAATTCTGCTTATTCCAAATGACACTCTTGTGCTTCTCCTTTTCTGAGACTTTGCTGAGAGTCATAAGAGACTTTGAAAACCATCCATTTTAATGCTTTAATTTGCAATGAATAAAATTAATACCCGGAAAAATAGAGTAACTTCCCCTGGCTCTCCGTGGTAATTAGTGATGGCCATAAACCCACACCATGTGAACTTCTGAACTCCTTACATATTGGGAAAATAGATCCCAGAATAAAATGTACGTGATTTAGCTTGAGTTTTCAAACATCCATAATTGAGCACCAGAGTTATAATTTTCTTAAAAAAAAAAATAGACCAAAGCATGGTTTTCCACTAAGCTGAAACTTTAAGCTTGGCCAGAGGAGAAGTTATAATGTTCTAATCCTGGGTTTGTTCTTACTCTCATTTGCCTTGACTTGAAAAGCTGAGCCATGTGATTGTGAAGAGTTTGGAAGCTTTTGTGATGCTTCAATACTACAACATGTAGAGTCTCTATTTTAAGAATTTTTCTGGTCATGAGGCAGTGCATAAACATCACCAACCCCTTTCCTATTTCTATCTGAGATTGAATTTCTACAATTTTCTGATTAGTTTTTATTTTTAGCTTGCACCTGAGCCAGTAGAGTTAGACCAGGCCTCCAACTTTCCCTCTCTTCTTATTATCAATAATGAGTGAATTTACTAAATAGTAGCTACTAGCAGAAATATTTTTTGTTGCTTTCATTCATTTATTCCAACAAAAATATGAGGGCTATCTGGAAAGTATCCATCCATGTATGACGAAAAATAGAGACATACCTGGCAGGATACTTTACAGACAGCCCCTTTATTCCATACCCATAACATACTATGTTCTGTGCTCATCCTTGTCGTTGAGGGGTTTATGGTATAATAGAAGAGATAGGTTTATAAAGATGTATGGTATTTGAAATGACACATGATGACTGTTGTCATAGAAGTACATGTGCACTGGGAAGCTTCTTGTCCTTAGGAGTGGGGAAGACATTGGAGGAAGTGACATTGATCTGGGTTTTAAAGGATGAATAAAAATTCATCAGGTTGGGAAGAGGAGAAGGTTATTTCAGAGGAAAGAGTAACACAAACAAAGGTAGGGAGGCATGGATCCCCACAGAGTAATAAATTCTCAGCGGCTGGTAATGTAAATGTGTTTACATTGTTGAAATGTTATTTCAACAGATTGGGCCCATGAGGACTGACTTCAAGCTTTTAAAATCCATTTTTCAAAATGAATTTTTAAAGCCAAGTTGTAATTATTGTTTGGCTTTGCTGGCTATCATTTATTGGGCATCTAGTATGTGCTCTTGACGGTGTTAGGTGCTTTAAATACTTAATTCTCATGATAACTCTATGATGTAGCTACCAAGAAGGAAATGGAGCATTACAGAGCTTAAATGCTCTGCCAAGGTCTTGAAGCTCATAAGGAGCCAAGCAAGATTTTTGCTCTTCAAACATACTTGGACTCACTGAAGTCATTTATTTTTAACTAAAATAATAGTCTCTGCTCTAAAGTATAAAACAGACCTTTAAGAATGATTTATTGGGCTCGGCGCCTATAGCTCAACCGGCTAAGGCGCCAGCCACGTACACCTAAGGTGGCGGGTTCGAATCCCCAGCCCGGACCCGCCAAACAAC
>NW_003852409.1:9117993-9146555 GCF_000181295.1 Otolemur garnettii | reverse complement strand
ATTGTTGTTTGGCGGGTCCGGGCTGGGGATTCGAACCCGCCACCTTAGGTGTACGTGGCTGGCGCCTTAGCCGGTTGAGCTATAGGCGCCGAGCCGGGAAGTAAATCTTGTTCCATTGGCTCTCTGTTATAAGGGAATATGATCTGGCTTATAAATATGGAAAAGATATGGACAGGTAGTAATGGTGAGGAGGGCATTCCGTGGGAAGCATGGATAGAGACCTGGGATGTGAGCTGCTATTTCATCCTCTGCTCCTGGCAGCTGGTTCATTCATCACTGTACATGAAAATTCAGCCTATCCAGGCCAGTCTGAACAAGAAACAAGTAGCTTGGCTTCTCCTTTTTCAGATCTGAAACTTTTCATAACATTCCAGGGCTCCCACAAAACTTCTGAAGCCATGGTCCTTTTACTTTGGTTTGTGCTGTCCCGGTTATCTGACCACCTAATATCTGGAGGCTGCCTGCTTTGTAGCTTAATATCTGTGGCCTTGCTATTCCATGAACACACACGGAAGATGTTTGTTTCCATCACCATCAGACACCATCCACTCTCCTCTCAGTTGACCCTACATAGTTTATTACTTGGGTAGCCTTGAGCTGCAGCCCTCCTTCCAGCCCTCTGCTCAAAGGGCTTCAACTGCCTGAGAGCTTGACAGGAAGAGAGAACTTTATAAAGGCTGCAGTACAAGATGGACTATCTGGACTGAGGGCTCTCAGGGTAGAGCTATGTTTCACTGCTTTCTGAGTCCTCCGATTAACCCAATGTGAGCAATATAAAGGAATTCATGAATGCACGAATACATGAAGGGACAGTTGGACATAATGCTAGAAGAGTAGGTAAAGAGAATGGAAGAGAAAAAAAAGAAGAGCACAGAAGAATTGTTTCAAATGTGTCCCAAAGAACACTTTTCAGAAGCAGAGGCCTTCTTCATATCTGAGGTTGAGAGATTCACTAATGGAAAAGAAGGGAACCAATAAGGAAGAGAAATAAATTAACTTTACTGATAGCCCTTTACTTGATAAGAAGTCTTCATTTATTATTTATTTTGATCCCTGACATTATAGACCAAGAACTGAGACCCAAATATGTATACTAATTGGTTTCTTTAAAATTCTACAGTTAGCCAGTAGTAGAGCCAAGATTTGGACCAAAGCTGTTTTTGTTCCCATCAGCTAGAGTTAAAAAACATCATAATTTATGGGTTTCAAATAGAGTACTCAGAATGGTTTTACCTAAGTAATGGGAAAAATGTTCTAGCTAAACAAAGCTTTAGAATCAAGACATAAAAGGATCAAACTATAAGTAATGTAATGGCATTCCAGAATAAAGCTCAAAATATTTATAGAATTATAAAAAATCCATTGTCCAACAAGGTACAATGCACAATATCTGGTATCTAATCAAAATTTTCCGAGCACACAAAGGAGCAGGAAAATATTATCCAAGGTGAAAAATTGGCCAATCAAAACTAGCACAGAAGAACACAGGTGATAGAATTCATAGACTAGAATGTTGAAAGAATATTGTGACTAAGAAGCTAGAGTAAAAAACAAATTTAAAAATTAAATAGAGACATTGAAAATATAAAGAATTCTCAAATATAACTTTTAGAGATGAAAACTGTGATAATTGAGATGAAAAAACACATCGAATGAAGTTAACAGCAGATTGGACTTTTTTTTGAGACAGAGCCTCAAGCTGTCACCCTGGGTAGAGTACTGTAGCATCACTGCGCACAGCAACCTCCAACTCTTGGGCTCAAGCGATTCTCCTGCATCTGCCCCCCACATAGCTGGGACTACAGGCGCCCACCACAACGCCTGGCTATTTTTTGGTTGCAGCCATCATTGTTGTTTGGCAGGTCCAGGCTGGATTCAAACCTGCCAGCTCAGGTGTATGTGGCTAACACCTTAGCCGTTTGAGCCACAGGCGCCGAGCCTGGACATTGTTTAAAAATATATTAGTGAACTCAAAGATACAGCAATAGAAAATATCCATGAATTTTTGAAATGAAATACACAGAAAAAAAGAAAAGACTGAAAAAAAAATCTATTACCCACCCCAGAGCATCAGTAAACAGGGGGACAAATTTAAATACATATTATTGAAGTGCCCAGAGGAGAGAAGTGCCTAAGCATGCCTGGTATTTTAACATATTGAGTCTATAAAGACTGAAGAAAAAATATTTAAAGAAATAATTGCTGGAACATTTCCAAAGTTGAAGAAATTTATAAACAAAGAATTGCAAGGATCTCAATGAACATGAAGAAAACCATTCCAAGGGATAGCATAATTAAAATTACTTAAAACCTGTAACAAAGAGAAAAATCTTTAAAAACAGTCAGAGAAAAGGATCATAGAGGAACAAAGATAAAAAGATAATAGGCTTCTTGCAGGAAATAATGCAGGCGAGAAAACAGAGGAGCAGCATCTTTAAAGAACTAAAAGGAAAAGTAAAACTATTAAACTAGAAAATGTACTCAGTGAAAATGTCTTGGAAAAGCAATATAAAGATCTTTAAAATTGTGCAAATGCTAGAATAATTCATTATTAGCAGATCTGCACTACAATAAATGTTTTAAGAATTCTTCAAGCACTAACTACAGGCAGATGATAACCATATGGAAATCTGGATCTGTACAAAGGAATGAAGAGCACTAGAGTGGTAATTAAATAGGAAAATATAAAAGATATTTATTCTTACTATTTAAGTCATCTAAAAAGATAATTGACTAAAGAAAAAAAGTCGCTGAATTGTAGGATTTAAAATACAACTAAAAGTAAAATAGCATCACAAAGTTCAGGAGGAAAGAAATAGAAGTATATTGTTTTAAGTTTCTTTTTTTTTGAGACAGAGCCTCAAGCTGTCCCCCTGGGTAGAGTGCCATGGCATCACAGCTCACAGGAACCTCCAACTCCTGGGCTCAAGCGAGTCTCCTGCCTCAGCCTCCCAAGTAGCTGGGGCCACAGGGACCCACCACAATGCCCGGCTATTTTTTGGTTGCAGCCGTCATTGTTGTTAGGTGGGCCCGGGCTGGATTCGAACCTACTACCTTAGGTGTATGTGGCTGGCACCTTAGCCACTTGAGCCACAGGCATTGAGCCTATTTTAAGTTTCTTATATGCAAAATGGTATAATATAACAGGAGGATATAATCACAAGGTATAACTTGTGATTAAATTAAAGGTACACACTATATACCCTAAGATAACTATTAAAGAGTTATAGTTAATAAGCCAACAACAGAGATACAATGGAATCATTAAAAAAAATTAATGAATCTAAATGAAAGCAGAAAAAGAGGAAAAGTAAACAAAGCACCAATGAGACAAATTGAAAGTAAACAGCAAAATGATAGCTTAAAACTCTATCATGTCAATAACAACATTAAATGTGAATGGCTTAAACACCCAAATTAGAAGACTTCAGTTTGTCACACTGGCTAAAAAAAAAAATTCCAACTATAAGCTTCCTACAAGAAACCCACTTTAAACATGAAGGCATAAAGCAGGAGTGGCAGCTCATGCCTGTAATCCTAGCACTCTGGGAGGCCAAGATGGGTAGATTGTTTGAGCTCAGTAGTTCAAGATCAGCCTGAGCAAGAGTGAAACCCATCTCTAAAAATAGTTGGGCCTTGTGAAGGGTGTCTGTAGTCCCAGCTACTCATGAGGTTGAGATAAGAGAATCAACTGAGGCCAAGAGTTTGAGGTTGCTTGGAGCTGTGATGCCACAGCACTCTACCAAGTGTGACAAAGTCAGACTCTGTCTCGAAAAAAAAAAAGAAGGCATAAATATTTCAAAAGTAAAAGGATGGAAAATGATATGCTATTTTATTGCTATCAAAAAAGCTGAAGTGGCTAACTCAATGTCAAACAATGTAGATTTTAGAGCAAGGAATATTACCAGGATAAAGAAGATCATATCATAATAATAAAGGAGTCAATTCATCAAAAGGGTAAAATAATTTTAAAGTTTATTCACTTGGGGTAGTGCCTGTGGCACAAGGAGTAGGGTGCTGGCACCATATACTGCCCCCGTATACCGGAGGTGGCGTGTTTAAACCCAGCCCCGGCCAAGAAGCTGCAAAAAAAAAAAAAAAATAGTTTATGCACCTTAACAGAGCTTCTCTGGGTACTCCTGGGAACTTCATCCCTAAAAGGTATCTTAGAGGGATTCCTGCCCTGGAGATCCCCAGATTTCCTGGGAAGTTCCTGACCAAAGAAAGTAAGGAGCATGGCTGCTACTGACCTCATTTTAATTAGGTGTTCCTTCATGATAGTGTAGTGAGGGTCTCAGAAGGATCATATTCTCTGTACTCCCCTTAGCTCCTGGATCCTAAGTGTTAACCTAATGTACTTTCTTCAGACAAAGACTGAAGGGGTTTTGGTGACTGATAACAGCTTTCCCAGGACACTAGCTTGACCTTAATTACAACACTTTAGTGTTGCTCCACTGCATTTAGGATAAAGACAAAATTCCTAATTTACAAGGCCTTTTGTGACCTCCCATTAATAGACACATGTGAAAAACTTAATAAATAATTGTTGAAATAAACAAATGTATGAAAACATCCAAATAGAAAGAAGAAAATACAGCCCGATCTTCACTTACCTATCCAGTTCATCTCTCACAGGGTCCATCTCCCCCTCATTGCTGTATTTTAATCATACTCAACTTTTCTGATTTCTTAAAATCCCTGTGCTTTCTTTAGTTTGCCCTCACACATGCCAGTTTCTCTTCTTGAAACATTCTTTCTTGCTTCTCTACACTCAACACACACACACACCCCCTACCTTCCACTTCCCATCCACGTACTTCCTGAATATCTCCCACTTATTCTTCAGGATTCAGCTTAAAATATACTTCCCGTAGGCAGTTTTTTCTACCCCTTTAGTGTGGCTGGTCCTCCTGGGAACTTTCATCATTCCCTGTACTTTACATGGGTAACACTTATCATTTTGTGTGGTATTCATTTAGTTGTCTATCTTGCCTGTTAGATTGAAGCACAGGGGCTCAAAAAATTGCTTTTAAAAAAATCAATGAATAAATTAATGAAAGCTGCTATGCACAGAATGGGAACCAAGGCTGCCCCACTCATACAGGAGGATGTCCCATTTGGGAAGAGAGAAAGAAGGAGGAGCTGAGCCCTGATCTGGATCCTGGCTTGGGGCCACTGGGGAGGGATATTTGTGTGTGTGTGTGTGTGGCTTTGAGCAGTTTCTTTCTAGTGACTCAGCCTTTTCAAGGAATATGAAGCGAGGAGGTGTCAAGAAGGGCCATCTCTCTTGGAGGAGACTGTCCCTTCCAGGTCTATCTGTTCGAGGTGTGGATGAAGGACGTGGGCTCCATATCCCCACACTGTGTAGCAACTTTTGTGGATCTCAGGGTAGAATAGCATCTGTGAGGGTGGGAAGGCATGCTGAGCTAGCCCCAGCTGTCTCTCAGTGACATTTGCCACAGAATCAGGAAAGCACCAATGGGCTACTAAAGTAGGTTCATCAAGGAGAAATAGTTTCCAATACAGTAACTTGCAAAGGAAATTTCTAGGAGCCAAATTATCTATGTTCATTGCTTTTCTTTTTGAATTTAAAGTATTTTATTGGAGAAAAATTCCAGAACGCCTGAGGAAAAAAATGGAAAAAAAGGAGTGAGGAAGGCAATTGTGGTTTGGAATAGCAGCAGATTTGCTGGTCCAGGTGTCACTCTTACCCCTTTTCAGAGGAGGTAGCATTTCCCTGACCCTGGAATTTCTCTCTGGCTGTCATTGTTTGTCTTCCTTGATCTGCCCTTGTTCAGACCCACAGGAATTCCAGCAATGTTCTGCTCTCCCCTGATCCTTTTCTTTCTTTCTTTTTTTTATTAAATGATAGCTGTGTACATTAATGCAAACATGGGGTACAGTGTAGTGTTTTCATATACAATTTGAAATATTTTCATCAAACTGGTTAACGTAGACTTTGTGTCATTTACTTAGTTATTGTGTTAAAACATTTATACTCTAGTTCTAGAAAAATTCACTTGTACTCTTGTTGGACAGACCATATAGGTGATCTTTCCAATCACCCTCCCTCCAACCATCCGCCCTTCTTCCCTCCCCTTTTCCACCCCCTCCCATATTCTTGGGCTAGGATTAGGTTGTAGCTTTCATTTGAGAGCTATAAATTAGTTTCATAATAGGGCTGTGTACATTGGATACTTTTTCTTCCATTCGGCCTATAGATATATGAAAAAATGCTCACCATCCTTAATCATTAGAGAAATGCAAATCAAAACTACTTTGAAATATCACCTAACTCCAGTAAGATTAGCCCATATCACAAAATCCCAAAACCAGAGTTGCTGGCGTGGATATGAAGAAAAGGGAACACTTCTACACTGCTGGTGGGAATGCAAACTAATATGTTCCTCTTAGAAAGATGTCTGGAGAACACTTACAGAACTAAAAATTGACCTGCCATTTGATCCTACAATTCCTTTATTAGGTATATACCCAGAAGATCAAAAATCACATTACAATAAAGATATTTGTATCAGAATGTTTATTGCAGCCCAATTCATAATTGCCAGGTCATGGAAGAAGCCCAAGTGCCCATCGATCCATGAATGGATCAATAAACTGTGGTATATGTACACCATGGAATACTACGCAGCCCTAAAGAAAGATGGAGACTTGTTCTCCTGATCCTATTCTTGAAGTTTTTAGAACTTAGCCCATCTCCTAATCTCCATGATAGGCTATGAAACCTCATTTTAAGGAAAATTTATATTCCTACAGAAATTATGGGTAAGTCAAAATATTTTGGAAAAGAAATCAGAATTTTTTTTTCTGCAAAGTGAAAATTATTTGTGAAGAATTATGTCTTAATTGATCTGTTTATAATTTCAACTTTTCTTATGCATGGATTATTTGAAGCTAAAACATTCATTTCCATAATTTCCAACACCTTACCCCAAGATGGATTTCTATTCGAAAATATCTTCACTAAGAGTTTGGAAGTTCTCTGATAGTAATATTTCAACAAACTTTCCATATTTCTCTGTCTTTGAACCCCGCTGCAGCCCTATGAGGTGGGAAGGGAATGGAGACTCAGAGGGATAAAATGATGTGTCTATGACTTTGAAAAGCCACAAGACTTTCTGTAATTTTTTTAATTTAGAAGCAGTATGATTTAAATACATTTTTTTTTCTGGATTGAGGGGTCTGCTCTCTTTAGGTATTCAAAGGTCATGATTCTTCCTCTATTTATGAGAACAAATGATTTAGTTCATACGATTAAAGGCAGTATAAAGTAGCAGCAAGGGCATTGAACTTGGCATTCAGAACCCTAAAGTCAAACCTCAGGCTTTACTGTGAATTTTTTTTTTTTTTTTGCATCATTTAAAGATGAGGGGAGAAGAAGAAAAATACCATCAACTGTACACTTGCCATACCCAGTGGTGAATTATCCATTATCTTATTTAATTCTCTTTTATGAAATAGGTACCATTACTCTCATTTTACTTTAATTATAAAAAACTAAATCACAATCCTAGCCATTTTTTTCCCCAAATAGAATAGAACTGAAAATCAGAAGGTTTTTCTATCCCAAACATACTATGACCACAATTAGCTTCTTGATAACTTTCTAGAAATGTTCCAAGCTTTAAGTAGTTTGGAGGGAGTCTTAGGGAAAGACAAATGACTGAAGCTTGAAAATTGCTAGGAAGAAGTGGACAAATTTGTATAGGGGACCAGGACACTTTAAGGAAGCAAAGGATTCACAACCCTTCCTCTATAAGACTTAAAGCTATTGAAAGCTGCTGGGCTGCACCTGATTGGTAGGGAAGGATATTAAGACTCCTGGCAGAAAATCCAGGACTCTAAAGAAAAAGAGGTGGTCCACTGGGCTGAAGGTGGTGGGTAATGATGGTTTAGGGTCTGTGTGCTAGATTCTTCTATTTGTCAGTTTCCTACTCTGATCTCAGCTCCAAGGAGGTGACCTCTGCAAACTACTATAATACCTCAATAAGTCTCCTTGCCTAGAAGCATGTGCTAGATTCTGACAAATGAAAAGCTCCATCAGGAAATCAGAGGAGGGGATGGGAGGGAAATCTGGGTATTTATTTTTCTGGCTTGCTCCCTCCAGTGTTACTTAGGGCTGGCTACATCTTTAGACTGAAGGACACAGTTCCTCTCAAAGTGGACTTTACTACATGACTGTATTAAGATTCCATCGACTATTCCTTCCTCTCACCTTTATGGTCATGGGGTGGTAACATTCCACTGTTACTAGTCTCAGATTACTCCACTATCCTATGTGGGTCATCTACTTCTTATAAATACTTACATATTAAGAAGTCAAATTATTCTAATTTGAAAGAGTCATCTATTTTCTGTTGGGATCCTGAATGATCCTGTCAGTTTTGCAGCAGACTCCAGAACATGCACCAACCTCGTCATCTTGATGGCAGATTTAAATCTTGGAGAAATGGCTGGAGGAGGACTGTTATGAAGGCCTGTAACACTGCAATTTTGCCATGGAGCAACCCTCTTCAAATATGATACAGAGAAGAGTCATGCTCCCTTACTTTTGAGGAACAGTGTCTTTTGGCAAAAATTTCACCAGCCATGCTGGCAGCAATTGGAAACAAACATTCAGCTTCAGCCATGTGGCTTCAGATTTGCCAGCTGACAACAATATGTGCAGTCCTGTACCTATTATCTGTTGCTGTGTATCAAACCTTTCCAAAACAAAAATAGCTTAAAAATAGCCATTTTATTACCTCTCAATCTTCTCCGGGATTGCCTGGGCTCAGCAGGAAGGTTCTTCTTATGATCTGTCATGCAGTTGCAGTTATATGGTGGTTGGAGCTGGAGTCAATGGAAGGCTTGAGTGAGTTAATGTCCAAATGTCTTCTTCACTCTCATGTCCAGCATATTGGAGCTGGCTATTGAATAGGAACAAAGGTTGAACTGTCAACCAGGGGCTTGATTTTTCCCTCACAGGGTATATTTACATGGGTATCATAGACTTCCTGATAGCATAGTGGTATCAGAATAGTTGGAATTCCAACATGAAACCTGGCTCCACCCAAAATGCATTTTCTAACAGGGCCAGAAGAAAACTGTCATTATCTCTTGCAACCTAGTCTCTGAAGACATGCACTATCACTTCGGCCATATTGTTGGTCAAAAGTTAGTTCTAGGCCTTCCAAGATTTAACAGAAGAGAGTTAATATCCAGAGCCACAGTTTAGTAGGAGGCCATCTTTGGGAACTAACTACCATAAGCTCCAATAGCCGTCATTCTGCAGTAGTGGCAGCAACAAGGATTGGAGGAAATTTTCTTGGAATGCCACAGTTTCTCTTGTAAATAAGACTACAGCCTGTGAGCAAAAAGAACTGGCCCTTCATGTCATCCATAAATCTGAAGGTTGGGGTCTCCTGTGAAAATCAGAAAAGAGACTAGATTGAGAATCTTAAAAATCTGGGGGTATAAGTGTCCTAGTTTGGGACACACTGCATTAAGGAGGCAAAAATACCCCAGTTTCATATAAATGAGCAAACTGAGGCTCAGGAAGATTAAATAAGTGGTGGTATTATGATTCAAACTAGGAGGGTGTTGCCTGTGGCTCAAAGAAGTAGGGCACTGGCCCCATATACCGGAGGTGGTGGGTTCAAACCCACCCCGGCCAAAAGCTGCAAAAAAAAAAAGATTCAAACTAGGTCTGGCTGCTGCCAAAAACTTTTATGACTAAGCCAGGGGTAG
Source organism: Otolemur garnettii (assembly GCF_000181295.1). Classification (NCBI taxonomy): domain Eukaryota; kingdom Metazoa; phylum Chordata; class Mammalia; order Primates; family Galagidae; genus Otolemur; species Otolemur garnettii. Next base: position 9,136,805 of record NW_003852409.1, on the reverse strand, counting down.
ATTATATAAAATGCCTACAGGGGCCAGACAAGTTCAATAAACACATCAGGCTAGAGAAAGACAACTGACGAGAAGAAGCTTATATTGCAGCCAAACTGAACACCTGCCTAAAAAAAGCTTTGTTTTAACACATTTGTAGACAAAACCAAACTGAAACAAAATTCAGCTTGAATGTAGTGATGTGGGTCATGTAAATGGTGCCTGCAGACAGTGGAGATGTGTTTGTGCCTTTTCTTCCTGTGGTTTGGGCTCAGATTTACAAAGATGACTATTTTTCGCCAATTTATTGTGGAGTGACGCATAGAGATGTAAGTTCTCTGCTAAACGGCTGTCAACTTGAGGGGGGAGGATGAGTGGAGGGAGGGTGATTGGTGGGACCATGCCTGTGGTGCATCTTACAAGGGTGTGAAACTTTCTAAATGTAGAATGTAAATGTCTTAACACAATAACTAAGAAAATGCCATGAAGGCTGTGTTAACCAGCTTGATGAAAATACTTCAAATTGTCTATAAAACCAGCACGTTGTACCTCATGACTGCATTAATGTACACAGCTATGGTTTAATAAAAAAATAAAATAAACTTGAATAAAAAATGGTTGTCAATTTGCACCCTCTGTACTAAATGCTACTGCTGCTTTCCAAGTATATTAGTTTGATTAATCTTCACATAGCCTTGTAAGGCAATTATTACTGTCTCTACTTCACCCAAAGGTGCAGGGAGGTTGCACAGTCTCTGCAAGATCACAATGTTAGAGCCAGAATTCAAAGCCTTTGGATCTACATGATCCAAAGTTCTATTCCATACACTGTCTTCATTACTTAACCTTTCTTCTTTGTTTGCAAAATAAGTACCTGCTTTGCCTGCCTAAAAAGGTGATTACGAAGATTAAACAAAAATGGATACTAATAGAAATATTGAAGACCCTTGCCATTTGTAAAGTGCTAAACACAAGCATGCTATTATGTTGTTTTAATGTATTTGACAAGAATATATTGAGACCTTACTAAGGGTCGCGTATCCTTCCACATGCTGGGATAGTGCAGTGAAGAACATGATGAAAAAATCCTGTATTGTATAGAGCTGACATTCTCTTGAAGCATCCAGATCATAAACTCAGTAAATATGTAAACCATAAAACACTTTAGAAAATGCTAAATACTACAGAGAAAAATCAAGCAAGAAGGGAAATTGAAAGCAGTGAAGAAAAGGTGCTTTCATAAATAAGGTGGTCAGGGGAGGCCTCTACCAGGAGGTGCAAAGCCAGCTCTGGCTGTGGCTTTTCTTCTTAAGGCCACAACTAAGAACATCCTCCCCACTCCCAATTTTTAAAGGATTGTAAAATAACAAAAAATGACAGAGGCTGTGTGTAGCCTGCAAATCTTAACACATTTACTATCTGACCCTTTACAGGGAAGTTTGCAGACTTGGTCTGCCTTTGATGCCTTTGCTTGGCAGCCAGATTTACACAGGTGTGACCTGACAGCATCTGCTTCACTGCACTGCACAGCTCCTGCTTTCTTCCCCAGTCCTCCACACCCCCATGGACGTCTGCAGCCTGCAGGTGTGGATTATTTAACACTCTGGGGGGTAGCTCTTCACAGTGAGGGACTGGAGCTGATGGGTAAATGCCCTCTGCCCTCATTTTTCACTCTTGGGCAGATAATTCTATGTTATAATCTATGTGCCTCCTCAGAAGGTCCAGTTGGTCAAAATGGCGACTAACTTGATAACATACTGGCTTTTACTCTTTCTCTATTTCTTTCTGTCCAATTCCTCATTTTTTTTTTTTTTTAAAGCCAGGGATGGAACAAATTTTATTGAGAGAAAAAAAAGGTAGGTTTATAGAGTAAGAGCAAGAGATAGGCTTATAGAGCAACATGCACTCTCCATAGGCAGTAAGTGAGCCTCCATTGCCATGGCAAGTACTTAAAGAGACCCAGTTCTTCACTCATGCTCCCTGAGCTCTTATTGCAGGCTCTGCTCTTGAGGGGGAGTCTAGGCTAGGAGAATTAATACCAGGAGTGTCCCTTGAAAACTGACTTTCAGGTTTGACCCTGAAACTGGTTCACTTGCCTGTCACCCCAGTGCTAGTGGTAGGTATGATGGTGATAATCCTTTCATGCTGGGGTATCACAACTGCTAAGACTCTCACTGGTGCTGGATTAGGAGGGAGTGCAGGGGAAGGTTGAAACCCTGGGCTTAGAGCTAGCTAAGGTACCCAAAAGACATAATAATAATAGTATTTTTTCACATTCTAAGAATTGTGAAGTTGGCTGGCTTTTATTAAATGTTACTTTCTTTAGAAACCATGTTGAAGGTAAATGACAAACTCTAGTCAGCCAATAATCAATTCAAGGTATGTTATGAAAGTCAAAAGGACTTTGACACCTTAACCAAAACCTCAACTCCTATAACCTCAAGGCAGACGGTACTGAAAATCAGACCCAGGATTGAGGAGTGGCAGAGCTACAAAGAAGACAGACTGCAGAGCCTCACCAGGCTGATGCAAAGTCAGGGCCCTGTTAGGAAATGAGCTGGAACCAACACCCGGATGGAGACTTTGGGGGCATCAGCCTGAGAATCTGACATTTCCAGATTCCTCTGAACCTGAAGGTGGCAGAATCAGTCCCTTCATCTTTGTTAGAGATCAATTGCCCCTTGACTGAAACCTTGCAAAAAACTCTCCTTAGGCAGGTTCCTTGCGAGATAGCACTTGTACTCCTTAAGATGTGCTCTTGCCTGCCTTCATTGCCCTCAGTCCAATAATTAGGGACAAGTTGCAGCAGAGCCTGAGTAAAAAAACAGTTCCACTCGATGAGGTTATAATGCACATACCAAAAAAAAAAAAAAAACTGTAGGAGTTGGCTAGCTGGAGCCAGGACAACATGTATGAAATGGATCTTGGGGGATGTTAAATTGGGGGAGGTAGAATATCAGGGTTTGAGGGGGGGTGGAATTTATTAATATGGGGGACCACTATCTCATGACTGGGCAGTTAATGTCCTGGCAAGGACACCTAGAATTGGCCCTTCTATACCACTGGTATGGCTTCTTAATGGGGCGGCATATATTAAATGAAGTAGGAAAGCTGAAACTTCCTTGGCAAAGAATGAGGAAGGGGTCTGAAGTTTTAGGGAGGTGGGAACATTAGAATGGATTTATTATGTGAGATCTACCAGCAGGACCCAGATGGACAACTTTATCATTGAGGAATTATAAGGGGGTCGCTGGCATTGTTAAAAAGCTGAATGGTGGGGGTCCTTCATGATCTGAGGTTAAAATGGGACATGCTGCCATGGACTGGGATCCTTAGGATCAGCTGGGATGACGGGACTCGAGAATGTCAGAGGCCACATGATTGCACTTAACCGCCAGAGGCAGAGGAGATGTAGTAACCTAATGGGTAGTCAAAGGGCCTTGGCCTGCAGCGATCTGTGGCTGTGGCTAGCAAGCCTTTACGTCTCCAGGGGAAAGAAAGAGAAACAGCACCTACAGTATATTGTTTGATTTTCATAACCAGAAAAAAAATTAAAATCTGGAGAGCAGAAGACTCATACTAGTTGCCAAGTGGAAAAATGTTGTCTCTCACTCAGTTTCCAGATTAGGCCAGAACCCACTGAATAGGGAAGAACATTTCAGTGTCACTATAAGTGTACTATATGATAAATCAGGGGTCCTCAAACTTTTTAAACAGGGGACCAGTTCACTGTCCCTCAGACCCTTGAAGGGCCGGACTGCAGGCCCCGGGACAAGTCAGCTGCTAAGCAGGACAGGCAGCAGCAGCAAAAACAACTGGCGGGCCAGATAAATGTCCTAGACGGGCTGCATGTGGCCCGTGGGCCATAGTTTGAGGACGCCTGTTAAATGTTTCACTTATCTGTCCCAAAGAGACCACGTGACCATTTACCCGCATTGCTATGCACTGAAGGAAAGGTAAGTAGCCGGACCTTTTAAGAGTTTTTAGATGGAGAGTTTGAACTGACTCTGGTACCTGAAGACCTGAATTGCCATCAGAGTCCCCGGGTTGGAAAATCTGAAGTGCAAGGCCTGAAAAAGACCAGACAGGCTGATATCTAGGGGAGACCATTCTGGGTGGAGGAAACATACTTTGCAGAGTGTGGATCCGAGAAAGCATCTGGCGTGTTTGAATAACAGTCAGAAGGCAAATGTGGCTGGAGCAGAGTAGGCTTGTCAGCAAGAAGCAAGAGATGGAGTCAGAGAGGGAGAAATGGAAAGGGACTCAAAGGTGACTGCAGGAACTTTGGTTTATCTTCTGTGTGCAATGAGAAGCCACGCAGTGGTGGGGAATGGTTGGATTCCAGATACAACCTGAGCCGATGGATTGGACGTGAATTGTTAGAGAGAGAGCCCTCCTATGTTCCTGACCTGAGAAGCTGGAAGATTGAGGTGCTGTTAACTGGGACAGGAAAGACTGTTGGAGGAGGAGGTCTGGAGAATCAATTTCGTTTATTCATTCTTTCAAGTCATCGAATGTTAAGTGGGTAGCTACTACATACTGGGCACTGTGCGTGGCTCTGGGAATGAAACAGGGAATGAGGAAAGTATCGCTCAGTCCCTCTGGGCACTCAAGGTCTAGTAAATGAGGTGTTTATAATTCAGTGTTATAAATGCTATGATCATTAGGTGAAGAAGATGAAGATTAGAATGAAGAAAGTAGGAGGAAGAGAAAAAGGAGGAGAGGAGAAAGAAAAAGAGGAGGAGAGGTATTCAGCCTCCACTATGTAGCTGGACGTTAGCTGCTCTATCCCATTTAGTTTCATTTCATCTTCTCTGTACCTCTGTGAGGGAGGTATTGTAAGGAGTAGTGGTGAGGTTTAATGGATTAGGGTGACATTGTCTGAAATTTTGTAAGAAGCAAGTCTTGCTTCTATAATATAAAGAAAATATCTAGGCTTATGCTAAAAACCTAGTAGTGATTCCTGTGATATAGTCAGGGAAAGGCCTCTGAAGTCTTTTTCTCCTCTCCTTAAATTCAAACTCCATTTTAGGATAGCACCACTCTCACCAGCTACTTGGGCAGGAAATCAAAGAGTGAGTGCAAGGTGGCTGTGGCTCCTTCCATAGCAGGGAAGGTCCTGCTCCTCTGACCCCTCGCACCCCAGGAAAGGAAGCTGCAGGAGAGAAGAGTCCCCAGTGCACTCGGGCTCTGAACCCAGAGTCCCCACCACTAACAGAAAGACCCTGTCATTGTATACAATTCAGATTAGTATTTAGTCTTCTTGGGAGAAGGAGGTAAGTGGGCAGAAGAGGGGAGACTCTCTTCTTCCTTCAAAGGTAGGATTGTTAAAGTATGAGGCTAGGAGACCGGGCTGAGACCAATGCGGGGACTTGAAGATTGGATGCAGATGTTAAATGAAACAAACCTCAGGCAGAGGCTGACCAGGGAGGCTGATCACCTCAGGCAAGAACCGGCTTCAGCTTAGTCAGCTACTTCAGTCACCTACTGTGAACTTTGGCTAATGACAGTATTATTTACATTGTGATCTGAAAGTGTCTCTGCCCTTGAAATCACCATGACGGTTCTAAGACAACCATATAGAATATGAAAATGGGAGGAACTCAATTTTAGGAATTACTACCCTAATTTTTACTTTTTCAGTAAAAGCCCATGCCTTAACCTAGACTATTTCTCCCCTCAATTAATAAGACTTCAAAAGACCAAAAACTACTTCCTTCCAGGGCAGGTGCTCATTTTTAAGCCAACCTTCTCTCCCTCCTGAGAGTATACTTTCAATTTTTAAATAAGCTATCACTTGCTTGGCTTACGTGGTGTGTCCTGAAATTCTTTTCCTACAGATCACCAAAAACTTGGAAAAACCTCCACTCAGAGGCTCCCTTTTATAGACGAGAGGTTTAATAACTCATCCCAGCTCAGCCAGGTGGCAGAGCCTAATCCAGGTCTGACTTCCACTGCTCTGCAGAACTAATGTCTTCTTTGAAAAGGGAACCTGTGACCAAATGGAGAAGAAAATAGTATATGGTAGCTTAGAGGCTGCTTTTAAAGTTCCAGAGGGCACGGAAGTTCCCAAGAGAGCAAGGAGTGCTTGGGCAAATGAAATTTATGGTCCTGTGGTTAAGCAGGCCATGAAAAGATCGGGCTTGCCAGATTTCAGCTTATTCTGAGAAGAGCACAGATCAAGAAAATAAACTTAGACTGGCTAAAGGTTACCCAGATTTCTGACTCTGCTGAGATGTCTCCCCTGTGATTTCTTCCTGGGCTTCAACTTGTTTTTTTAATAATAATAATTTTTAAAAATAGTAAAATAACTTTATTTTCTGACTATAAAAGTAATGCATACACATTATAACAATCATAAAATATTAACAAATTATAGAGAAGAAGTTTGAAATCCATAATTCCAGAACTTAGGGATATTATGATAAATTTATTGGTATATATTCTTCCAGATTTTAAAAACATATCTATGTTTGTGAATGTGACATCATACTCCTTTCCACCTGGTCTAGTAATTCGAGGTCTCAGGTAACCTGGGAAGGTCTTGGGCAATGTAACTCCAGAAAGAGCAAATCAGACACATCACGAGGCCTCTTTTTCCTTTTGTCTCCCTCATCTGTAGGGCCTAGGGGAGCCCTCGGGGGTCTTGTGGGTCTAGAATGAAGGTTTTGAGCCTGTTGAGAAGCTGTAGAACAATAGAATAGAGAAGAGACACCAACTCTGGAATCCCAAGGCATGTGAACTCTGGTTTAAAATACAGGATTTGAAATCCAGGGTAAAGTTTTGATCATTCTTGTGGTTTCCACATGTGCTCCAGTGCACTAAAGCAGAAGTTAGCAAACCTTTTCTATACAGGGTCAGACAGTAAATTATTGTAGGCTTTCTAGATATACTGTCTCTGTTGCAGCTATTCAACGGCAATTGTGACACAAAAGCAGCCACAGACAATCTGAAAATGAATGGGCATGACTGTGCTCCGGTAAAACCTTATTTACAAAAACAGACGGGAAGCTGGATTTGGCTGGAGGACCATAGTTTGTGGAGCCTTGCACTAGCTGAAGAAAGAACATTTGGGAAGAAACTGTAGCATCTCCCCCTCACTGCACTGGGGAACACTGTCCCGGACACATGTACACACACAAACTTACACATGAGATAATACCCTAGGTTCAGTTTCTAAAATTGTAGCAAAATATGCATAAAATAAAATTTACCATTTTAATCATTTTTAAGTGTACAGTATTAGGGACATTCCCATGTCCTCAATGGTTATGTAACCATTACCACTGTCAAGGTAATGGTTCTCCAGAAACCTCATTCATCTTGCAAAACTGAAACTCTATACCCATTAAATAATGACTCCCCATTCCCCCCTCCTCCCTCCAGCCCCTGGCAACCACCTTTCTACTTTCTATCTCTATAAATTTGACTACTTACATACTTCAGATAAATGGAATCATATAAAAATTGCCCTTTTTTGATTTGATAAACCTCTTTAAGGTTGATCTATACATTAAGGCATGTGTCAGACTATAGATTCAATTTTATAAATGTTTAAAACAGTATTTCCTATGTATTTCCCCTTATTTTAAAAACCTAGTGGTTAATACCAATTTTAAAGGCTACATACTATTCCATTAAATTTGACTGGAGGGGAACTCATTAGAGACTAGAACCACCTTCTCTGCCTGAGAGGGTGGAGCTCTGTAGTCTCCTGGTCACAGCCGATTGGCCTGGGCAACAATGTGCTGGCAAAGGCTGCCCAACTGCATGTGAGGTGGGCCCTGGCTGCCCAACAGAGACACTCGCTACAGAATGGCCCCCAAAGGAACCAATAACATCCACTCAGGAAAATACCATTGCAGAACAAGCAAAATGAGAGTAGGTCACACTGTGAACCCAGGGCCAGGGAAGTTCCCAGTTCACTTTATCACACTAGGAAGCCTGGTTTTGCCAGGCAGAACCAACACATTTCTACTCATAAACATTCTCCTTTTTTGAACATTTAGGTTATTCCCAATGATCTGCTATTATAAACAGTGCTTTTAATAAGCATCTTTGTACTAACTCTTTTCTACATATCCAATCATTTCCTTAGGACAGCTGAGTGATTGTATTGTCAGCAGCAAATTTATTGTGACTATGAATTATTTGGTCCTTTGGCCACCAAGGAGCTTGAGGATCCAAGATGACTCCACTGCTAAAAACATTGAGTGCTGTCAAGGAGAACTGGCAAGAACTGGACAAGACATGAAGCCTTTAGTCCTCACAGGTTTCTTCTAAGGGCTTAAGCTTGGAAATGGGGGCCAAAAAATAAAAAATGAGGAAGGACAACAGGGCAAAGCTGACCAGGAAGAAGGGCCCTGGGCATTAACCCAGGCTGGTGAACTAAGCCTGTTCATTGTGGATGGCATTGAGGTTGAGAGAGAAGGGGGATAGAGTCTTTTGATGAGTGGTTATAGAGTCTATAGCCCTCACTTCCCCTTGCTTAATGAATTTTTGGTCTGTTAGACCTGCAGGAACCTTAAAGGAAGAAAGTAACTACATAATAGAATTATATATTGTGTTCTTGGCTATAGTGAAATTATTTAGTCTTATACAGTTACCCTGGTAGTGGGGAAGGCTGTAATTCCTAGGCTCCTGTAGGCTGGCAGGGCTATGGGATGAGTTACAGCCAATGGACTGTAAACAGGAATGCAGCTGTATCATCTCTAGAATAAGATGGGTAAGGACTCAAATTTGACCCTCCTGCCGTCTTACTCCCATCTTAGCATCCCTGGAGACCATGTGTTATGATGGTAACACCATCAGATGGAACCCCCTTCAGCCTAGGTCCTTGAGTGACTGTGTGGAGCACTGCTTTTCACTGACCTATGCTGGATATGTATTGTGATCAGAAATAAATGTTTCTTATTTTAAGTTGCTGAATTTAAGCATTGTCCATTATCCTATCCAATACACTGGCCCTATGTGTGGTTAAGTGGAAGAAACAGAATTTAAGTCTTTCTAACTCCAGAGTCTGCATTATTATTCAGAAATCATTCAGGTTTCTGGATGGTAGGATCCTGGGATTGGTTTTGAGACTAGGATCTGGATCTGGGAATATGACTAGCTTCTAAGATTATAATAAGATTAAGGGATGGAACACAAAGGCTACCGATACTACCTCCTGCTCCTGTCAGAACTGGCAATTTATTTGAAAAGGAGGCTGATCCTGCAGGCAGATCAGAAGATTCAGTGTTAGGTAGCTGGGTACAGCAAGGAGAAGAAAATGGGATAGGGCTGAAATTGGTGATATTCTTGTTACCAAAGAAAATCAAGTCATTTCATCTCCATTAAGACAATGCAGACTTATTTCATTTTTTTCACAAAGTTTCATCCTTGCTTCTACTGGTTATATGTGGGCAGGGAAGGCATCAGGTCACAATCATCTGACTGTCACAGAGTTATTCATCTGATGTGGATGGAGTGACAACTCACTGAGAATTAGCATTCTGTTGAATTGAGTCACTTTGTGTATCCTGTAGTCTCAGCCTCAAAGCATTCCTCTCAGGCCTAGGCTTCGAGAGGGCCCTGGGTAATAATTTGCTCTGGGGACCTTCTTATCTCTGCTGGGGTTCATCAGGCCAAATCCACTGATAGGTTTTGGTTTCTCCTGGACCCCTAGAAATTAAAAGAGAGAAGAATATTATTGAGGTGTTCCCCATATTTTCTACTTCATATTAAAACTTGGGCTCAAAACTGGGACTTCAACAAGAGTTATAGGCTGGGCACAATGTCTCTTGTCTGGAATCCCAGTACTTTGGGAGGCCAAGGTGGGATGATAGCTTGAGGCCAAGAGTTCAAGACCAGCCTGAGCAACACAGGAAACTGTGGCCTAAAGAGAGGAAGTGACTTTGTAGAGACTTTTTCTCTACAAAAAAAAAAAAAAAGAAGAAGAAGAAGAAGAAGAGAATTGTAGTGGAATCTCAGGGTTTCTAGTGGCAAAGAAAAAAAAGTTACAAGAAATTATTTTCTGAGGACTCCATCTTGTCACCTCAAAATGAGTGTAAATCCTATCTTACAGGTTGTAGCAAAGATTAAGTGACACACATTTACCGCAGGGCCTTGCGGGAGAGGGAGCTATTTCATTCCAAACCATGTTATTCCTGTTCAGATCTTGTAAGAAAGTAGTATGAAACAGGGTCATTGCAACTCTGAACAACAAGATCAGCAATCATGCAAAGGCAGGGACATGAGTTCCTGGGCTAGGACAAGTCAGTCAGGTATAGCCTGTCTGTGGGCCTCACCCTCAGGCTTTGAATTGTTTCTTTGGCTGCAAGGAACAGAAATTCAGTCAAAGTTAGCCAACAAAGGTCTGTGAGAAAAAGGGAGAAGATCTTATGGAAATCCAAAAGGAGAAGGCAAGATAGGGCCAAACTACCCGGCCCTGGAGGTGGAGGGTGAACCAGCCCCTCCAAGGATCTGCAACAGACTTTAAGGATTGCCCCTAAAGTGCTTCCCCCTCAAAATGGCATACAGATTGTCCCTTAGATCTGCTTCTCTGTGTTCTTGCTCACTTTACCATGAGCCTCCTTGGTGCTCTGAGTTGTTTGGTTTCAGCTGGTTAGTGAGCATGGGGTGGGGGAGGGGATGTGCCTTGTGCTAACTTCTTTCCTGCTTGTGTCATTGGGGCCAGGTCCTGTGCTCTGATACCTGTTATCTCATTCAGTCCTCAGAGCAGCTCCACTGGTGAGTATCATTACTTCAACATTTTGGATGAGGAAACTGTGGCCTAAAGAGAGGAAGTGGCTTGCCCACGTTTAGAGGTTCTGTCTGTAGCAAAATGTTGCCTTTGGCAGGTATAATAATGTGCGGGCAAACACTTATCACCCTGAGTCTGGCTACTGGTGATTGTGGCCTGGGTTTTCTCAATTTAGGGAGGATTTGGAGCTTTCTGGGAGGGCTCCGCCACAGAGTCACAGCAGAGAGATGTTTGGGCAGAAGGGCACGGCTGGAGTTGGGGCCAGCTGTGAGCCCCACGAGCATCCGTGACTCCATCTCATTCTTGTTGAAGGCAGAGCTGGGGGTGGGGGTCAGGTCTGCTTCCTGAGAATGTCTACAACCCCATCTCATTCCCTTGTACCGTTCTGTGCCTGCTGGAGCCTATTCTTGGCTCCTAAAGGGGAAAAACCATTTGGAGGCCGGTGCAGCCCTTGCTGGTGTGGGAGCTCGGGACAGCTGCAGCAGAGCAGGCACACGCAGCTGAGCAGCAGATGTGTCTCCTGCAGGAAAGGCAGTTTTATTTTTTATTTTTTATTTTTTTGTAGAGACAGAGTTTCACTTTGTTGCCCCTAGTAGAGTGCCCTGGCGTCACACAGCTCACAGTAACCTCCAGCTCTTGGGCTTAGGCGATTCTCTTGCCTCAGCCTCCCAAGTATTGGGACTACAGGTGCCCGTCACAACACCCAGCTTTTTTTTTCGCAGTTTTTGGCCAGGGCTGGGTTTGAATCCACCACCTCTGACATATGGGGTCAGTGCCCTACTCCTTTGAGCCACAGGCGCCACCTGACCCAGCTATTTTTTTGTTGCAGTTTGGCTGGGGCCAGGTTTGAACCTGCTACCCTCAGTATATGGGGCTGGCACCCTGCCCACTGAGTCACAGTCGCTGCCCTGGAAAGGCAGTTTGGAGCAAATACTGGTGCAGGGGGGCAGAGGAGGAGAGAGGAGAAGGTGAGTGTTGTAGGATGGTGGAGATCTGTCCCAGAAGACTTGCATTCAAGTCTATGTGAATAGACTAGCTTTGTGGCCTTGGGCAAGTCATTAAACCTCTAACCAGTTTCCTCCTCCGTGGAATGGGGGAAAGGGTGGATTGTGATGATGGTGGCTACTGTCTGTGAGGGCTCTCTGAGGTAGGTACTGCACTCAGCATGTGCTCCATATTATCCACAAGGCAATTCCTGTGAAAGACTGAGCCTGGAGCCGGCAGCATGGTCAATATGTGATCAATGCCGGCTGTTACGATTTCGCTGGTCCTCATGACAGCCCCCATGATTAATAATCACTACAGAAAGAATAATAGTTGTTAGTGTGTACTGAGCACTTTGTACGTAGCCAGCCATTGTTCTGAGTGCTCTAGGTGATTTAACTTGTGTAATTTTCCCACCCATCCCAAGAGGTTGGTTCTATTTTTAACCCCATTCGACTAGTAGGAAAATTGAAGCACAATTAAGTTAAACATATTGTCTGAAGACACACAGCTAGAAAGCCCAATAGGTGCTCTCCTTCTGCCCAAGTCAAAAAGACAGTAACTGAGGCGCAGAGAGGCTGAGCAGTGTGTCCGGGGCGAGGTCGGGTTGTTAGGTAGATGAAGTGATATAGTGGGTGAGAAGAGGCTCTGTGAGCCGGGGTGGTGAGTAAGCTTCACGTGTTCTGTTTTTTCTAGTCTAGCCACCAGCTGAGGGCCCAGAGGAAGTCCTGCCCGGACTTAGCTTGTCTCTGGGAGCGTGCTCCTTGTGTAGGTTCTGGACTTACCATCCTCTCCCGACAGCCCAAGAGCTGCGGCCTGTCTGACTGCAGAGCTGTTGCCAGCTGGGAGGCTTTGGCAGGGAGCCAGCTGGCAGCTAGCCACCATCATGTGCAGTCGGGGTTACTAGCGGTCATAAGCCGGCCTTCCTCCAGCCCCACTTATCGTCTGCAGCACCTGAGACTCGGCCAGCACCTAGGATGGCAGGCAACCAGGCAGGGGGACAAGGAACCCTGAATTCCCTAGGGAGCAGAGCTAATCAGGGCACTAGGGAGCCTTTTTGCTCCCTTCCATCCCCTTGCTCCCAGCATATGACCTGTCCCGCAGGGCTCTTCAGGAGTGACATCCCAGACACTCTGGGGACATTTCCTCTTCCCAGGTACCCACTGTCCAGGATGGAGAGGGAGGTCTTTGTGGAGGGGTCCCACCACCCCAGAGCTGACAAGTACTGGGGGATGGGTCACAGTCACATGCTTCTAGGACTGTCTCCTTAGCACACTGGGAGCCCCTCTGGCAGGGGCTGAGGAGGGTCTCCCCTCTCCTGAGCCAGTCCTGTGCAGGGACAGGGAAGGTGACTTTTCCTGAACTAAAGGCCTCATTCAGCTATTGGGTTGGAACTTGGATGTCATGCGTGGCAGTGATAGTGGTGGCAGCATGTGTGTGTGTGTGCGTGTGTGTGTCTGGGGTAGGGAAGGAGTCTGGGAGGAGAGGAAACCAGAGCAGTCAGGCTGAAAGAGGCCAAGGCGCCATGGCTCTCTCCTCCTGCTGGTGTGGCAGGAAGGACCTGGGCTCCACACCCAGATGGACGTGGCTTTGACTCCCAGTCTCTCACATACTGTCTGACTGAAGGAGTGGTTGCTCATCTCATAAAGACTCTCCCCTGGGCCTCTTTGCATGGGGGAAGGTAAGAACTGGACTTCTCTTTGGTTTCTCTCTGCCAGTGATTACTGAGCCCTCTTTCTTTCTGATTAATCTTAAGGCAAATGTCTGTTCAAGAATTATTTTCCTTTGAAGATCACACAGTTCAGTATAACAAGAAATTCCTCTGATTAAAATGCCTTTGACCCTGCATGTTATGAAATGTGAACCTTGAGGTCACTGAGCTAACAGTACATTTTCTGACTCTCGTGGCCTATTTTTTGCTATGGAGGGATGGACTCAATTAAGATGGACAAAAACTTTTCAAAATACTATCTCTCTGACCTTCAGATCCTCTCCGAAAGAAATGGGGGAAGATCTATGAACCCCCACCCCCACCAAATCTTTCCTTAAGTCATCCAGCCAGAAATATTAGTTCCCTTCACTCTTCTTAAAGGATTTTACGCTTTATGAATCACTTCTACATGCATTGCTTGAAGTACTTAAGGCATGTCTGTAGTAAGTGTTTGCCTTCTTCACCAAGCTGTAGCTGGAGAATTTAAGGCTCAGAGAAGGTTACTGAGTTGCTTGGGGTCACATAGCCACTCAGAGCTCCTCACAGTGCCTTCTGTGCCCTCCACTCTCTGCTCAGCTGCCTCCACATCTGGCTGCAGCACCAGCTGCTCCAATCCCCCCTCACTGTGGGGAGGCCACAAGTCACCAGCCACCAGCCAGGAAAGGAAGTGTTCAAAAGACACCAGGCTGCAGCTGGTGCAGAGCTTAGGGGATGGCAGTCCCTCCTGCAGCTGACAAGGATGGGTGCAGAGCCCATTAAGTCACCCGCAGCAACATGGAGGACTGGCGGGGATCTATCCATCAGCTGCCCCAAACCTGCCTGTGGTTCTTTCTGTGCCCTGCCCCCCCGCAGATGGCCACACCATCCATCTGCAAAAGCTGCTGCAATCTCGATCCTCGAATCCTCACTGTGACCCTGTGTCCTCTTGACTCCCCTCCCCTCTGCCCATTGATTGGCGGGTGGCGTCCAGTCCACTTCTGACGTAGCTCCCTGCTCAGTGCCCTCTTCTCCATCTCTGTGGCCAGCATGCTGGACCTGCATCTCCTCTCCCTGTCCATGGCACTCTGACTCCAGGCTCTCTCCCCTCCTCCAATCTTGCCTTCCCACCTTCCCTTGTAGCTGGGAACCAGACATAAGAATCCAACTCCATTAATCAGAGACACTAGAATTATTTTGAAAGCTAGTGATACAAAGAAGGAGTGTCATGAAACCCACCCAGTGATGCTGGTACAGGTGCATGCAGTTTCTGGAGGTGTCAGAGGAAGAGGTATCAGAAATGCCCTCCAGACTCGGCATGAATGAGGTGAGCTGCGTATCTCTGCCCAGCCACGCGGGCAGCCCAGTTATGTCTCTGTGGGGTGGCTGTGTACTGTGATTTGGAGGCTATTCCTGGAGGCATAACTTTTAGCCCTCCCAAGTAGTCTATGAGTTTCCTAATAGCTTTTAATAAATCTCTTTTCTGCTCAAATTAGGTCAAGTGGTTTTATTTGCAACTGAAATCTCTGGCAGATCAACCATTCCTCGCTGATAGTTTGCATTTTATATAGAACTTGTTACCTCAAAGTAAAAGGTTCATAATGGCAGCACGGTAATTATTACAAATATATAGTAAGCCTTTGTGCAAGGTAGGCTCTAAAATGCTTTACACGGATACTTCATTTACTTCTTGTACAAATTATCCCAGTTTTACCAATGTGGAAATAGAAGGTGAACAATCCCAACATCACACAGCTAGTAAGGATTGGAGGAGCCACTTGAACCCCAGTGGTCGCACCCTAGATAAAATTCTCTTAAATAACTGCTCTACACTGTCTTGGTGCTGGAGAAGCTCACTGTGTGTATAGCCTTAGAGTTTACCAGGCGTCCTCAAACTAGGGCCCATGGGCCACATGTGGCCTGCCTAGGACATTTATGCAGCCTGCTGGGTGTTTTTGCCACTGCTGCCTGTCCTGCTTAGCAGCTGACTTGTCCTGGGGCCTGCAGTCTGGCCCCCTAATGGTCTGAGGGACAATGAACTGGCCCTCAGTTTAAAAAGTTTGAGGTCCCCTGGTTTATCCGCTTCCATACCCGATTTCTGCTATTGCATTCCCAGCAAGTAGAAAATGATTAACTCTCACATGAGGAACTAAAGGTAACTTCTGGACTGAATTTTAAAGATTATACAGAGCAAGAAGATACCCTTGAAATCATTCCACTACTAGGTGACAGCCAGGCTGTGCTGGTTAAGATGTCTTTAGACTCAAGCAATAAAAATCCCTATTAGCAGCACTTTGTATCTTATACCTATTTATTCTGTCATCTGTCAAGAAGACAGGAGATAGGTTCCACGTTTGGTTAAGTAGGGTTCCACGTCATCACAGACCCAGGCTTTTCTATCTTTCCATCTGCATCCACAGTGAATTAAATTTTTGGCCTTAGGCTGACAAAATGATGGTCCTGGATAACTTCATGCATTGTATCCTCTCAAAACTGCTTTCAAACTGGGAAATTGGGTGGGACAGCAAAAATAGGGGCTCCTTTCCATCAAGGCTTTCACTTTTTTAGGTCTTGCTGGCCATGGCTACACTATGACCTAAATCAGTCACCAACAAACAGGAGTGAGAGCACCATGACTAGCTTAGATGATCCATCCCTGGGGAAGTGGCCATTGGTTAGGTCACAGCAGGGTCTGCCACACAGGCTGAGAGCAGCTGTGCAGACAACACCTGGCTGTGGATTAGAATACTGGGGGTCTGAGCTGACCTATTTATCTTCCCGAGAAATAATTTTTTAATTAGTGCCGAGTGCTATATGATCTTTCAACCTGACCTTTACTTCAGTGTATTTCTGGCAAGTCACTTAACCTCTCTGGGCCTTGGCTTCCTTATCTCCGAAATGAGATGGCTAAAGTAGATAACTTTGAGGTCTTTCTTCACATTCTACTTGTTTTTCTCCTCTCTCTTGTATCATGGCTGTAAGTTTTGCTGTCAAAAGACTTATGAAGATGGCTTGTTTTGCCGACAGACCTAACTCCAAGCCCTTATCACCTAAAATCAAGTTCAAGGTGGGACTCCCAAACTCATGGCTTACAAGTGACAAGTCAGTGGGTATGTGAAGCCAGGGAATAAGCATGGTGTGTCTTCCAGCACCACTGATATTGCCTAAAGATTTGGGAGGAAAGTCTTTGAAAATTTTGTTTTCTGTTATATAAATGTGGACATATAATATGACGGAATACATTACAGAATGCTCAGACATAGACAATAGTCACAGTCCTTTGGGGGGTATGTATTTGTTGTTTTCTAATGATGGGGGTAGCAATGACTAATTAATATTTTCTGAATTTGACAAGTGACTTAGGTCATCTGTATATCCCTTGGGTCTGCTATCCAGATTAGGATTTCTCAGCCTGAGAACTATTGATAGTTCGGGCCGTCCTGTGCATTGTAGGATGTTGAGCAGCGTCTTTGGCTTCTACCCACTAGATACCAGTAGAAATCTCCCAGGTGTGACAACACAAAATGTCTTCAGACATTTGTGTCTACTTGGGGGTGACATCATTACCAGTTGAGAATCAATGATGTAGATGGATTAATATTTGAATTCTTACTCTGCCTCATCCATAAGCTTTATCTCCTTATCTGCCAAATGAGATCAGCTTATAAGTTTGCTGTCTACATTAAATGAGGCCATAGCTGTTGTGATTCTAGGATGATGTCTACTTGGTCATGAGTCCTCATGAATTCTTCCCTTCAATTTTCTGGGGCTGTAGAACTTTTCCTTTGGAAAGGACCTTAGAAGTTATCATAATTCTTTATTTTATAAATTAAGAGACCAAGGTCCATAGAAATAAACTGTCTTCTCAACTCTAAATCTAGATTTTACTCAAGTAATGCAAAATAGACATATCAATTTGGAATTGTACAGAAGTGGGTGAGTTCAAGGGCTCTGTCCTGTCAAGGCTGATTTGCAAGGCTCTCGCCCCTGCAGATTTCGTCATGATCTATTACCACTGAGAGAATTCCTGAAGCACTAAATCCCTGGTGTGACTCAGACTAAGTTCAAATGTGTAGTTTCAGGGACCATTAATTGTCTCTTTGGAAGCACTTATCCTGTGCACTTTGGGTGTTGGGGAACGGTAAATATTGAAACAAAATGTATAGACTACAAGAGTTAATGCTCTGAGCAAGTCAACGTTTGAAAAAAAATTACACTTACTAAGAACACATAACAGCTGTTCAAGAGACAGAACAAAAGAAAGAACCAAAAGATTAATGGGTAACTCCAATTTTGTTGTTTCTTCTCTGTCAAGGTCATGGATATTCTGACCAAAAAGACTAAGACAAACTAATTAATGGGATGAAAATCTCTGAGAAGGGAGAAATCGGGTAAGAGCTTTCTCGAAAGACTTTCTGTCTCTTGGCCCAAATAAATGACAAGCTGCTGGGACATTTTCTGGTGAGATCACAGAACTGCCATTGGTAATCTCAGGGACCCCTGGAAAATAGGAATAACCCTGGGGGACAAATGACTTGATTTTTAGGAAATACAATTAATTTTCCCCTCCCCCCTTTCACAAGCTATGGATTCATGAGCTTGGCACTAGTCCTAGGCAAAATTCCACAAAAGATTATTCTACTAATTGCTTATGAGTGCTTACAAATGAAGCAGCAATCCCTCTAAGCCAGTAGTGTTTCAGTACAAGAGGTCATGCCAGAGTAATCTAATTTCCTTTTTTGATTAAGGCCATTAGACTGGTTGAGCAGATATGTGAAATGACCACAGAATATCCAGATGACAGCAAGACATGTCTCTTATGACATCATTGAACTCCAAATGTGGAAAGATAGGCTGGATACAGTATCATGTGGTGGCTTCATGTTTATATCTGGTGGATATTAATTAATGAATGGATAGTGACACAGAAGCAGGTCCTTGGTGCCTGCTGCAGGGCATTTGACCTGGGCCTGTTTTTGTCCACACTTCATTAGCATATTAACCAGGTGAAGTAATGGATGTGCCTTATCCTTTGCTTTTTGTGCTAGGTGGCCCCGAGTTCCAGAATATACCTGATTGGAGACAGTGTCCCAAGGATATATTCCAAGGTATTGATGGTGCTTGTAGACCCATCTCCAGTCCCATTTTTAATGCCCTCTTCCCCATGCTTCCAATGGTTAGTTGTACCAATGTTATCAGCAGAGCTTAACCCATTGTTTTACACCTTCTTTATTCTGTGTATTTTCTATATTTTCCTGTCTCTGACTGGGATCCTCTTCATTCTCTTCTATTTCTTGATCTGTGTGACAAGCTTCTATTCATCACTCAAGACTCAGCTAAAGCCTCTTGCCCTATGTCAAGACTTCAAGACTTTCCTTTCCTCCCTACACTTTCCCTATGCCATTCTTTTTTTTTTTT
>NW_003852409.1:9107092-9114777 GCF_000181295.1 Otolemur garnettii | reverse complement strand
GGCCTGTTCAACATTTCCACTTGATTCTGGCTAAGTCTTGGAAGGTGGCATGTTTCCAAGTATTGGTCTATTTCCTTCATATTTTTGTATTTCTGAGAATAGAGTTCATTCATTAAGGATTTTCTGAATTTCTAAAGAGTCTGTTGTTATTTTGTCTTTACTATTTCTGATTGATAAAATTAGAGATTTTACTCTTTTTTTCCTGGTTAGGTTAGCCAAAGGTTTATCTATTTTATTGACCTTTTCAAAAAAAAAACTTTTTGATTTATTGATCTGTTGTATAATCCTTTTGTTTTCAATTTCATTTAATTCTGCTCTAATTTTGGTTATTTCTTTTCTTCTGCTGGGTTTGGGATTGGCATATTCCTCCTTTTCCAGTTGCTTGACATTCCCATTAAGTTGTTAACTTCCTCTCTTTCCGTTCTCTTGAGGAAGGCTTGCAGTGCTATAAATTTTCTCTCTTAGGATTGCCTTTATGGTATCCCAGAGGTTCTGATAATTCGTGTCTTCATTATCATTTTGTTCCAAAAATTTGGTAATTTCCTTCTTAATCTCATTTATGACCCATCTATCATTCAGTGTAAGGTTATTTAGCTTCCATGTTTTTGTATGAGTGTGCAGATTTCTGTTGTTATTGAGTTCAACTTTTATTCCATGATGATCCAAGAAGATGCAAGGAATAATTTCTATTATTTTAAATTTGCAGAGGTTAGACTTGTGACCTAAGATGTGATCAATTTTGGAGTAAGTTCCATGGGCTGATGAAAAGAATGTGTATTCAGTTTTGTTAGGCTCAAATGTTCTGTAGATGTCTGTTAAATCCAATTGTTGAATGCTTAAGTTTAAGTCTAAAATTTCTTTGCTTAGCTTCTTATTGGAGGATCTATCCAACACTGCCAAAGCTGTGTTAAAAGAGTATTATGGTGTGTGAAAGAAATCAAGTTGCTCATGTGTGTTAGTGTCTCTCTTATAAATTGAGGCACATTCTGATTGGGTGCATAAATGTTAATAATTGGAATCTCATCATATTGAGTGTCACCCTTAACAAATATGAAGTGACCATCCTTATCTTTCCTTACTTTTGTTGGTTTAAAGCCTAGTGTGTCTCTGAATAAAATTGCAATGCCTGCTTTTTTCTGGTTTCCATTTGCCTGAAACATAGATGACCATCCCTTCATCCTGAGTCTATATTTATCTTTTAAGGTAAGATGAGATGCTTGTATACAACAGATATCTGGCCTGAGTTTTTGTATCTAGTCAGCCAACCTGTGCCTCTTTAGGGGACAATTTAAGCCATTTGCATTAATTGTAAATATTGATAAACCTGGTAGAATTTTGGTTATTGAGTTTTTTGAAAGTCCAGTGGATGTTTTTAATCCTTTCGCCACTGTGGAAGTTGGAATTTGATCAAAAGTTTCTGAGTGAGTTTACTTTTGTGGTGGAGGATTGTGCTGGTTATCCCTATGCCATTCTCAATAAATTCTTCCCCATCTGAGTTTTGGTGCTCATACCTACTGCTGTGTCAGTAATTCTAGCACTGTATACTCACCTACCATGTTTCCCTGAAAATAAGACACTGTCTTATATTTTAAGACACACTAGGGTTTATTTTCAGGGGATGTCTTATTTTTATTAAGTATAATACAACAATCTACATTTATTCAAATACAGTTAAGTCATCTTCTTCTGGAACCTGACAGGGGGAGCCAACCTTGTTGGTGGGGCTGGCGCTAGTGATGAATGAACTCCTTTCCCCTAGCTGTTCAGATGCCTGTGACTGAGGTTAGTTACCACACACGCCCCCGTGCAAGTGAGAATGGCTTGGGGAAAGGAGGTGTGTCAGATAAAAGGTATTCCAGTCTTCCTTACTGTTCTGTGCTGAAACGCATTGCATGGCTATGCAGTGTATCTAGGTCTTATTATCAGGGTAGGGCTTATATTTGACAAATGCATAGAAATCCTGCTAGGGCTTATTTTTGGGGGTAAGTCTTATTTTCAGGGGAAAACAGTATTTTCTCGTCTATCTGTCCTGTATTCTCCTCTCTACTTCCACTGCCTTTCCAGTACAAACACTTTCAGCTCAGTGAGGATAGGGACTGGATCCTACCCAGAGTCTGGCACTTACCAGAGGCACTTATTAAAGGAATGAGTTAATAAAAATGAATGAATGAATGCCTTGTATAAAATCCCATTATTCTCTTTGTTATTATGAATAACAAATTCACAAATTGTCTCTTTGTTATTGTGTCTGAGCCTTCTGAGAATCACAATTACATTTCCATGTAGCTTAATCCAGCTTCCTAAAGAATTAAAATAAAAATACTGAGCAGGAGTCCTCTCCCTTTGAGTCACCTGCTGTCTCATTAAGGACTTATAAATGCACTGCAGCAGTAGCAGAACTCTTTCATGGCACAAACCATATTGCTCAGTAACTTTACAAAGACCCCCAGGGCTGTTAGTGCCTCCATTCACTGAGAAGCACACATCAGAAGTCCAATTTTCCCAGGCTTCCTTCCTATGGCCCCCAAGAAGGTACAACAGTGCTTCTAGAAAGCAGGAAGCATTTTTAGATTTGTTGTCTGCACTTTCTGAAAAGGGAATTGAGCCTTACTCATTTTATACCTTTTCTTCTAATTGTTGCAGATAGTAAGTACCACCATGTTTAAATGCAACCAGATAAAGAAGCAGGAAGATTAATTTAGCCTTCCTGGTGCTGTAGGAAGAGTCTAATTATCATGGCAGGACTAGGCCTTTAAAAAGGATACTCATGGTGTAATGGAAGTATTAAAATTCAAATGGGAGCACCAAATGCAAGTCAGCAGGCATCTATGTCTGTGCCAATTATTCAGTTCTAAATAGCTAAACCAGGCAGTGTTTGTTGCAGGTTGGCTGAGTTGCCTGGTGGGAAGACTGGCAGCCTGGCCTGCTACCAATGCTCCTGAGTCCATTCTGGTCCCTGTGTAATGGGAGTTGGTATTCAGTGCCCTCCAAAATGCGGAGGATGATGCTCCATTACTGACTCTTCACATTAGGGCTAGAATAGGCCTCACATGCATATTTCAGGTGGACAAAAGCCTGGGGTTTTGGGGAAGACAGACTAGGATATGAATCTTCACTGTGATCATGGAATCTGATGGAAACTCAGATCTAATTAATCACTTTTAAAGGGACATTTGAATTAATTAGTAGTGTATACATAGTTTCTACTTTGATCACAGGACAATATGAAACATGAAGAAGTTTATAGTCCTTATTACATGACACTATGGCCTGTGTGTGAAACTTTCATCTGAAGCTCTCAAAATACTTAATGGCTAATGCCTATTAATAATAATGCCATATGTTGAGGCAGAACTCTTCATTATGGTTGCCTTGTGCTCACAATTTTCTGTCTAGGCAGCTCTTGGATCCTTCTTTGTAACTAAGAAGCAAGGGGTATAGGGCTTTCCAGAGTGTAATGATAACAAGAAGCTGACATAGGCAAAGACCTCTCCCCTCCAGGAATCCAGATGGAGCAATGCTTATTGTCTGCTGTGGTTCAAGATTCCAGTCTCTGCAGAAAAGAGTAAAATAGATCATACCCACTATTTTCCTCCTTTCGTCATGTGGAGGTCTAGGAGCCTGTAAAGACTTTTGCAGGATTTGAAGGCTGGCCTACGAGAGGAGAGGGAGTTTGATAAACACCTTTTAGTGCCCTAGAATAAAAAAGAGAATGTGAAGAAATCAAGACTTTGTGGGTTCCACATTCAGAAAGAGAGTAGGAAAATGATAAAATTAGCTTCCTGACTCACATTGTGATGGCTATCTTATGTGTCAACATGGCTAGACCTCTCTACCCACATGTTTGATCAAACGTTTTTCAAGATATCTCTGTGAAGATATTTTTAAGGTGTGATTAATATTTACATTGATAGACTTTGAGTAAAGCAGATTACCTTCCATGATGTGGGTGAGCCTCATCTAATCAACTGAAGGTCTGAAGGAAAAAAAGAGTGGGGTCCCTTGAAAAAGAGGGAATTCTGCCTCTAGATTGCCTTCAGACTGAAGCTACAATAACAGTTCCTCCCTGGGTCTCCAGCCTGCCACCTGCTCTGCACATTTTGGATTTGCCAGGTCCCCGAATAGTGTGAATCAATTCTTTAAAGCAAACCTCTCTCTCTCTCAATTTATGTACATATTATATACATATAAGGTCTGACAATTAAGTTAGCCAATTCATTCTAGAAAAAGTGCTACTTACTTCATTGTTGAATATCACTATGGTCACCTTTGTGGTACTGCCCTTGGGAAATTATGCACTGATGCTAACACTTAGTCCATCCTTCAAAGCAATTTTGGAATTCTTTTTCTGGAATGGCCATCAGAGCTCTTGTCACATGAAGGTCTGACAATTAAGTTTGAGAACTTGCTACTGTGCACTTATGTTGGCAGCACTGTATAAACAACTCGGTAAGATCTCATAACCTTAGCATATCACTATCTCACAGCTATGTACATGTTGATGTGTGGTGGTGTCTTGCTGAGTGGTGTTCATTATTGCTGTTGCGTGTTTTTGTGTGCTGTGTGACATGTATACAATATACATCCTATTCGTTCTGTTTTTCTGGAGAACCTTAATACACAACACCATATATCAGAATAAAGTTAGATGGATTAGAGATTTAAATGTAAGCAAACAAAATAATAAAAGGACTAGAAGTAAAATTTTTTTTTTTTTGAGACAGAGCCTCAAGCTATCCCCCTGGGTAGAGTGCTGTGGCATCACAGCTCACAGCAACCTCCAACTCCTGGGCTCAAGCAAGTCTCCTGCCTAAGCCCTCCAAGTAGCTGGGACCACAGGCACCCGCTACAACGCCCAGCTATTTTTTTGGTTGTAGCTGTCATTGTTGTTTTGGCAGGCCCGGGCTGGATTTGAACCCACCACTTTAGGTGTATGTGGCTGGCACCTTAGCCACTTGAGCCACAGGCGCCGAGCCTAGAAGTAAATATTGGTAAATATTTTGGTAGGGGTGGATGGAAGTAAAGAATTTTTAAAATAATGTCACCATACATGGAAATCATAAAGGGGAACAGATTTGTTCATAAAAAGTCTGTATCTTCTAAATATCCAAAGGTACCATAAGCATATAAAAAGGCAAGTGATAAATCAGAGAAAATTCATGATATATGTGTCAAACTGAAAGTTAATATGCCTACTACTTAAAGAGCTGTTACAAAAGAAGAAAATAAACTGGCCATCCTAATAGAAAAAAAGGTAAGAACAAGAAAAGTAACAGGAAAAAAACAAGTGACTGCCAGGCACTCTGGGAGGCTGAAGTGGGTAGATTCCTTGAGTGTAGGAGTCCAAAGACCAACCTGAGCAAGAGTGACAGCCTGTCTCTACTAAAAATAGAAAAACTAGCTGGGCATATTGACACACACCTATAGCCCTAGCTACTCAGCAAGAGGATCACTTGAACCCAAGAGTTTTAAGTTGCTGTGAACTATGATGCCAGGGCACTCTACCCAAGGTGATAGAGTAAGACTCTGTCTCAAAGAAAAAAAAAAAAAAGAAAGAAAAAGGAAAACAAGTGACTAATAAACATGTGGAAATACTAAATGTCAAAGACATGCAAATATAAATAAAATGTAATTTTTTGCAACCTTTAGCCTAACAGGTGATAAAAACTTATAGGCATGCTAATATGTGATGCTGGTAATGATTTGGCAAAAGGAGCCACTGTTGAGGAGTATAAATTAGTATACCCTCCTTTATACTTTTTTTGATTTCCATGTATAAGACTAACTTTAAACAAATGTGCAAAGAATTTATGGAAGTGTGCTAACTCCTGTGAATGTTATAACAGCATACAATTGAAAATAAACTATTCATCCATCTGATGTTACTTAAATTATAGTAAGTCTACATAATTAAAATAGAATTCTACTTATTTATCTAGCCAGATGCCCATTATTTATTAAAGGAAATGAGCAGTTAAAAGTATATGAACAACATAATACCTATTTTGCAAAATATGATTTATGTATCAGGATAATCCAGCATTCTAAATAGAAGAAAGCCTAGAAAGAAATATACCAAAATGTTAGCAATTTTGGGTGGAGGGCTTATGCAGTTCTTTAATTTCCATTTGGTGCATTTGTGGTGGGGAATGGGGAGTGTTTCTGTAATTTTCTACTATAACCCTATGCTACTTGTGCAGTAAGAAAAAGAAAGTTATTCTTATTTTATAGAGTACACTATGTATGGAGTAGAGGAGGCAAAAAGATGGGGACAGTAGCAGCAGAATTAGGAACGATAAACCAGGGAACTTGCCACAGTGTGTTTACATTGGCAACACTGTGCAAACAACTCTGTAAAGTTCCATAGCCTTAGTACATCAGTGTTTCACAGTTGTGTTTGTGTCGACATGTGGCAGTCTCTTGTTGAGTGGTATTCATTATTATTGCAAACATTTGTGTGCCAAAAACATGACAGCTTTGGTGATCATTCCATAAAAAGAGTTCCAAAATTGCTTTGAAGGGTAGACTAGGTGCCAAACTTGCTGCATAACTTCCCAAGGGGAGTACTTCCAAGGTGACTGGAATAATATTCAGCAATGAGGTATGTAACACATTTTCTAGGATGGGTTCATGAACTTTATTGTCAGACCTTGTATACACAGAAACCCCTATGAGAAAAGCCAATTTTCCCAACAGCCAAGGCCACCATTCAACAAGCCACCTATTTAATCACAGATTTTCTTGGCTTTTTAGTTCCCCACAATTAACCATGCATAGATAATCAGGCATTCCTAAATATTTAAAGAAAGTCTCTAACATTGAAAAGAGAGACCAAAACCAAGTAGAGTGGGTGGGTGGGGGAACAATACATGTAGCAATACTTATAAAGTATAAAATTAAAATTCTCTATGACATCAAAGGAGATACTGCATACCTTAAACGAGAGAGGAGTACTAAGTTTTTAAAAAAACAGGTGCAACCAGAAAACAAAATTGAACTCACAGAAATAAAAACATATACATATATATGGTTGCTGATAGTTTAGGATGTTTCCATGACTACTCACACACTCAGCAATTCTCCAGAAAGACTCAGGACTCAGAGGCAGTTATAATCATGGCTGTTTTTATTACAGCAAAGGGATATGCAGGATCAGCAAGGGAAAGACACATGAGACAGAGTCTGGAGAAGTCTGGCACAAGCTTCTGAAGTTTTCCCTTTGGGCAGTCACACGAAACATGCTTCAACTTTCAGAAGTGAAATGTAGGAACCCACATAGCCCAGTTACAACTCAGGATCCAGGGTATTTACTGCTAGTCATTCAAGTACTCTCTGCCTGTGCATTCAGCCAAGATTAGCAAAATTCCAGACCCTCAGAAGGAAAGCATCATAAATCACATTATTTGCACAAGCAATCTAGACAGGCTAATACAACAGAGTCCAGTGCCACAGGCACACAAAACAACCATATCACTTAGTAGCATAGGGAACATACCAGAGGCCAACTTCCCAGGAGCCATCCCTCAAACTTCCCAGAGACAGCAACATTAGACCTTCTCTGTTAACTCCTTTCCATAACTGGATAGAAAAGAAGGCAAAGAAATAGAAACTGGAAAAGTGATTTTAAAAAAATGTGGGAATCAATCTAGGAAGGCTGATATTCACAATGAGCAAACAGAAAAAAT
>NW_003852409.1:9103927-9106614 GCF_000181295.1 Otolemur garnettii | reverse complement strand
GTCATAGCTCACAGCAACCTTAAACTCTTGGGCTCAAGAGCAATTTTCTTGCCTTACCCTCTGGAGTAGCTAGGACTATAGGTGCCACACAACACCTGGCTATTTTTAGAGAAGGGGTCTCACTCTTGCTTAGGCTGGTCTCAAACCTGTGAGCACAGGCAATCCACCTGCCTTGGCCTTCCAGAGTGCTGGGATTACAGGCGTGAGCTATTGCACCTGCCCCTTAACCATTGAATTCTAAACCCAAATTGTTAATCATGTATGAAGGTAGAAAAATGTCATTACCAGTAATGCAAAAAAGCCAAGCTTGTTTACCTCACAATCATCCTTTCTCCAGGTGTCACTAAAGTAAGTGCTCCACCAAAAAGGAATAAATCAAAAAAGAGGGAGATGTGTCATCCAGGAAGCAAGATCCAATTTATCAATTAAACAAAGTGAAGTCCCAGAAAACAGCTATGGGAAAGGATGGGCTGAGAGAACAAGAAGTCCCAATTCGGAAAAGGAGAATGAAAACTGTAGGAAACAGTTTTCCAGAATTTTCTAGAAAAAATGATCTGGTAGATTTTATGTTTTTTTTTTTTTTTGAGACAGAATCTCACTCAGTCATCCTGGGATCGAGTGTTATGGTGTCATAGCTCACAGCAACCTCCAACTCTTGAGCTCAAGTGATTCTCTTGAGTAGTCTGTCAAGTAGCTGGGACTACAGGTGCCTGCCACAAAACCCAGCTATTTTTAGAGACAGGGTCTCACTCTGGCTCAGGCTGGTCTCAAACTCCTGAGCTCAAGCAATCCACCTGCCTGGGCCTCCCAGAGTGCTGGGATTATAGGCGTGAGTCACTGCTTCAGGCCCTATGATTGTTTTTCAATGAAGAAATAGTATTGAGTAGTTTTATAAATCTGTTGGGAAATTTGGGAAGAATTACAAACCAGTTGGAGCATTTAGGAAGTTAAAAGCTTAACTTTAGAAAAACAAAAATATTTAAGAAAGGAATAATAATCAAAATACAAAACATGGCTCAGCACTGAAGAATGTTTATATTTGTAATGAAGTATGCATTGACTATCCATTTACCAAAAATTATCACATGAGGCTGTTTGGAAGTTGGAACACCCAGAGATAGAATAGGGGAGTAAAAGAAATCTAAATTCTCACTTGGTACTATGAAAAGTTAGATAATGTCTGTACTAGATGATTCAATAAAAATAATAAGCATATTATTTCAAAATATAGATGCAAAACAAGGTAGAAAAGAGAGAAGCAATACCTCTGGGGAACAAAATTAGGAAGGGCAGTAAGGACAAAATGAACTTTTGAATATATTTGAAATATTTTGAATATATTTGAAAAAAAATGCTTTTTTATCATAAGCCTTATTTATTTAATTAAGAATTACATGTGTATGTTACTTTGATAAGTTAAAAAAGACTAAATAAAACAACCAACACCACACACACACGCAAAACAAAAAACAGAACAGTCCAACAGTCAATAATGGAAAAGTAATTTAAATCTTTTTATTTTAAAGATACAAAGATAATTAAATAATTTTGATAAACATATGTATTTATGTATATGTGTCAAAGAAAGATTAAATTTATAATGCACAGGAAAATTTAATATTTTTCCACCTCCATTTCTCTTTCTTTCCAATATGTCAACTTCCTTTTCAATCTCTTTTTGCTCTCTGTCCAGATCCCCCTTCAAACTCTCCCAGAGTCCAAATCACTACACCTTCTTTCTGGATCCATTCCTTTCTTTTTCACCAGTAAATCCCAACTCTTTCCAGTGGAAATCAAATCAAGCTAATTTTGGCAGCTCCTAATTCATTTGAATACCAGTTATTCTAGTTTTTTAAGGGAAGGCCCTACACCAGCTTGTCAAGAGAATTCTTTGCCGGGAACTGGAGATACTAGAAATCTTCTACATTAATATCTTTTTTAAAATCTATAATGACATCACTCCCTTACTTTTCTCCTCCTTCTGTTTATTCTCTTTCTTCTTTTTCTGAGACTCCAGTTAACATGTATATTAGATTTCTTGAGATCATCCCATAGCTTTTGAATTTTTTGTTCTGTTTTATTTACTTTTATTTTTCTCTGTTTCCATTTGTATGATTTCTATTGACCTATTTCAAGTTCATTGATTTTTTTAGTGGAGTCTATTGATGAGCCCATCAAAGGAAGTCTCCATTTCTGATATCTTTTTTATTTCTAATTCACTTGACTCATAGTTTCCATATCTCTGCACTCCATTATTTCCAACATCTGGACCATATCTGATATGATATGATATGATATGATAGACTATTGATTAGTCTATCTTTCATTAATGAGTTTTTTGTTTGTTTCTTATTTTGTTTTGTGGGCCTTATAATTTTTGATTGACTACCAGATATCATATGTAGAACAGTAGAGACCAATAATATTATTGATAGTGTATATGGGCCCACCTCTCTTCTTTCAGGCCAGGTTTTAGGGGATTGGATTAATCTAGTCAGGACTTGAGCTGAGTTATATCAGTACCTATAGTGATCCTACACAGGTATGGAATATGAGATATCTATTGTATTCCTCCTCTGTAGCTATAATTTTATATCCTTTAACAAATCTCTTCACATACCTCCCTTCCTTTTGCCCCTCCAAGCCTCTAGTATCCTCTGTTGTACTTTTTAATTTTATGAGATCAA
>NW_003852409.1:9091419-9103038 GCF_000181295.1 Otolemur garnettii | reverse complement strand
ATTGTGGCATTAATTACATTCACAATGTTGTATAACCACTACCAGTTATTTCCAAAACATTTCCATTATCCTCACAAAGAAACTCTGTAACTATTAAGCAATCTACTTAGCTTTCACATACCAGGAATAATTCTATTCTAGACAAAACCCTTAAAAGACCCTCAAACCCCAACTGAAAAAAGTAATTTTAATTCCCAATCCCAGTGTTATTAGGTCTGTTGTGTGCTGTTACACATTCGTACACACTCTGAGCATTGTTCTAAGCCCCATCGTGGGAATATTAATGGCTGTAAAGAAAGTCTGAGACAAACAAAGAGAATAAAATGTGGGGTTTTGGTTTGGATCTTATAATTACGAGCCATCAGAATCTTCCTACTCCCATCAGCAGGTTTCAGTTAACTTTGAAGTTAGGCCAAATATCTTTCAAAAAATACCCACTACCCATTGGTGAATTGGGGAGCTTTTGGAGGCTATAGTGACAGATTCTTCTCAGCAAGTGTCTGGAAAGCTGTTACAGACACCTGGTGATGGAAAGTTTCCATGTGTCCCCGGATATTCTGTTGGGGTTTATGACTTGTCCATGGCACAGGAACTGGCTGATACTTATTTCTCGGTCCCTAGGACTTCAGAGAAAGTCCTTACGTGTTAGAATATCTTCTTTTATTCTTGCTGGATCAATATCTCCATGAGATCAGAGAAAAACAAAACTGAAAACATTGCATCTGTTTGCATATTGATCATGTAAAGTAAACTGGCTGTACTTGAAGATGCCATCTCCTTTCTTCCCTATTCTTCCTAAAGTCCTTTGGGGACACTGTTTCATTGTTATACAGAATTTGCACTAGTGAGTAAAAGGATCAGGGAAGTGAGTTTCGGCTGCCCTAAAATAAGATGAGTCATCTTATTGGACAAGAAACTGTCTATCTCTAGGTATTTAAATGAAAGCTGGATCATTTTGTATCAGATGTGTGAAGGGGCTTGAGAAGGATGATCAATGGTATTTCTTCATTTACTTAAATGCTATGACATTGTGGGCAGCACTGCATAGTGGCAAAGAACTTGGACTTAATCATGCAGACCTGGGTTCAAATTCTGACTTCTTAACTTATTTAGCTTTAAGCAAATTATTTACCCTAACACTCAGTATCTTTGCTATTAAAAATGAGCATAAAAAGTGCAGGATTAATTAAAGCACAGAAATGCTTAGAACAGTGTTTGGAAGTTTAATACATACTCACCAAATGTTAAACATTATCATTATTTTTATAAAAGTAACAAGAGCCATAGTTTTTGAAAAATGATGAAAAGTTCTGTGTTTCTGCCTAGCTCTGCTCCTCACTATCTACATGACTGGGGCAGGGAATTTTCATCCTAGATGGTTTAGATGCCTGTTCTTTCTTTAATATTCTTACAAGGTCTTTTTGTCCCTCTTCTTTGAGTCAAAAGACTCTTTGAGAGCTCAGGAAAGGCAGCCTATCCTTGTAGTCCGGCAGTTCTCAACCTGTAGATCGTGACCCCTTTTGGGGGGCCAATGACCCTTTCATAGGGGTCACCTAGATACATCCTGCATATCAGATATTTACATTATGGTTCATGACAGTAGCAAATTTATAGTTGTGAAATAGCAATGAAAATAATTTTATGTTTGGGGGTCATCACAACAAGAGGAACTGTATTAAAGGGTCATGGCATTAGGAAGGTTGAGAACCACTGTTATAGGCAAAGTACTTAACCAAGTGTTCAACTTTTGATTTGAGTTTTGAGATATTAATTTCTTATTTTCTTAATATGTAATCTTAAACCACTGTTTGATAAATCTGTGGCTAGGTTTGTCCAACAAAATTAGGATTACTACCTCTGCCTTCTTTTTTGCCATCATGGGATGGTTTGAGATGCAGTGAAATAAATTTATTAAGCAATTTGATTTTTGCTAAAATAAAATGGCCTCTGCTAAATATAAGGTCATATTATTTTTATGAGCTAGAGAATCACATGGGACCTATAATTGACAAGGTTAAATCATTTAACATTTTATATCAAAGCTGAGAACTCTTGAGGGTGCTTGAAGTGAAAGACTATTTTTTTTTTTTATTTATTTATCTGGGAGAACAGAGTAGCGGCTCATCGTGGATCTAATGTTGCCATTAAACATCAGTTTTCCTGCCAATATATAAGAAATTTTTAAGCTATGTATTTGCTTTTCTGGACTAGTTATAATTTTTATGTCTTATAAAACTGGGCTTCCTAGTTCTCTTTCTTTTGTTACCTCTTGTGAATTTCTTAATCAGCTGCAAGACTGTGGGAGTATTAAGGAAGGAGAGGAGAGGTGGAGGGCATGAGTGTAAATCTTCTGTGACATCCAGAGTTTATAATCAGATGGTGAGCAAGAAGAAGATATTTAGAGGCCTTGTAGACTCATTTGGGGTGCTTGCCCTAAGATCCATGTGGAGAATTAGAGTCTGCTGGTCTCCAAGCAGAGTTGAGCTGGCACTCAGATGAGGGGAGGAGAACAGCACAGCTTGTAGTCAAAAAGGAGGAGCACTTGGGACATCTATTAAGAAAGTCTCACAGTGCGGAAGGTCCGATCTCTCGGCTCTATTCCCCTGAGCTTCTCCCTCTTCTATCATTCCTAAACTTATCTTCTATTCTTTCTAGAGTCCCAGCCCTAGGTTTCCATTGCTACTGAGTTGTTCACCAGGCATGTCAAATTCAACATATCCCAACTCAGGTCCTTTCCCTCTACCCCAAGGTTCTCTTCCTTGTAGCTTTCACTCTCTTAGTTCAGTCAACTGTCCAAGTGTGCACACTAAAAAATCTGGAGCCATCCTCAGCAGTCTCCTCTCCCTCACCCTGCACTATTCATTCCATAAACATTTATTTAGCATTTACTATGTACCACTGCTAGATAATGTGCTGTCATAGGAGGAACAAAGATGATTAAGACATGCTCTAAACATTAGCAGCTCAGTTTAGCGGAAGCAGCAAGCAGGCAACTCACGTACACTCAGATACATATCCTTTTAGTTCTGTGTCTGAAATGATTCTTGAATCCCTTTCCCCCTCTCCATTCCCACTGCCAGTGCTTCAGTTCAGATTTTCTTTCTTTTTTTTGGCCTGGATCTCTATAATTATCTGGTGCAGATCCTTCTTTCTGCTCCTATTCTGGAAATACCCTGCTTCCGAAGTAATTATTTTAAATACAAAATCTGGCCTCAAGCCACATACCTTTTCAGCTTTACCTGCAAGCATTCTTCATGTCGCTCTCCACTCTACACCCAATTCTAGTCACCCGAGCTTTTGTGGTGTATTCTTGAGCATACAATTTCTCTGCTTAGAATTTTCTTCTTTATGAAGTAAACTTCTATTTATTCCTGAAGAGGCAGTTTAATGTCTTGTTTTCCATGAGGCCTTTCTCAAACTCTCAGACAGGATTAAATGCTCCTAAAAGACTCTTCCTACCTCTTTCAGCTGCATTTTTGGCTCTGTGTTTTGTTTTTTGCTTATTTATTTCTATTTTTTGTAGTGCCTCTCCCCCGACACTGGCCTGTTCCTTCCTTAAAGGAACTCTATCCCCAGCAGCCTGAAATGTTAGCATGCTGAGCAGTTAGTTCTTCATGAAGCATAAGTGTGGACCAACCATGGTTCTACACTGAGACTTAGAACCAGAAAATGCTGGACTCCTGAGTGGGGGGTTGTGGCTGCAGCCTGAATGGGGACTGGGGGGGTTGGGGAGAAAACACCATTGTTCTGAACCTCTGTATGCCTATCCCCCCCCCAAATAGAAATCAGAGAGCCCAGTTTTCAATAGGAAAAGGAAACTGCAAACCTTACTGCCTTATATAGGTCACTAATATAGTCTCAACAACTCTTAGACGGAAGCATTCTTATTTTTCTTCTATAGGAAACAGGAATTCATGAAGTTTTTTTGTTTGTTTGTTTGTTTGTTTTGAGACAGAGCCTCAAGCTGTTGCCCTGGGTAGAGTGCTGTAGCATCACAGCTCACAGTAACCTCCAACTCCTGGGCTTAAGCGATTGTCTTGCCTCTGCCTCCCAAGTAGCTGGGATTATAGGTGCCCGCCACAACACCTGGCTATTTTTTGGTTGCAGCCGTCATTGTTGTTTGGCCAGCCCAGGCTGGATTCAAACCTACCACCTTAGGTATATGTGGCTGGTGCCTTAGTCACTTGAGCCACAGGCGCTGAGCCAAGAATTCATGAAGTTAAGGGACTTTCCTAAGATTTTACAGTAATGGAGGGGTACACTGGGATTTGAACCCAAGCCTGGTTGACATTGAGGCTGCATTCTTTGTGCCATTCTATACTGTTACAAGTTACAGATCCTGATGTGAGTTCTTGGCAATTATTAACTACAGAAGGGGTAATAAGGTTATCGTGTGAAGTCCTTGATAAGAATTCTATATAAGGTCAACCTCAAAAACCATATTTCTGAATTTGAAGGCTTAATATACAGTTATTTGAGCTCATGCTCTAGATTGCAAACATGAATTTTGGGTTATACACGATTAGGGTAGGCCTTGTTTACAGCACTTTTAGAACAGTGGGTTCCTCCACCACCAGGTAGAGAACTGGTGATTATCTCATGAGGATAACCACTGCAGATGAACCGCCATTGTTAATTAGGAAATGACAGCTGAGGATGAAGGCTGTGAATACTGGACGAAGTGACAAACTCTCAGGAATTGGCAGAACCTTAGGGATCATCCAGTCTAAGCTTTTCATTTTATAAAATGAAGCCCAAGAGAGCAGCAGCGACCCATTCAAGATTAAGTAGTTAATGCCTGAGTCAGGATGCAAGAAGCCAGGTCTTAATGCTTAGAATGCTCATTTTACCCTAAGTTCTCTTTATAAATCTGAATAATTCACAGCCAATCTGGATGCATCAGAGAAAAAACTATATATTTTTAAAGTAAATATACTAGTTTATTGTTAAGGTTTCTCTTTTCTTATGCCTTGATGATTTTTATCTTTAAATGTTCCAAACTAATAATTTTCTTACCCTAATCTGTGTGGGGACACAATTCCACTGCATGGATATTCCAGGCTTATTTACCTGCTCTCCTATTGATTGACATATAAATTGTATTCAATTTTTAAAATTATAAACAACATATATAGTGAAATTTTTACACATTAGAATTTTAAGGTTTTTAGTTTACAACAGGTTCATTGATCAGACGTCTATCAAGCACCGATTTATGTGCCTAGCACTGTGCTTCTTGTATCATCAATAGCTCTACTTATCAGTTCATGAAGTTCATGAAGATGGAATTTCTTTATTAACTGTCTAGCCCACAATAGCCTTC
Organism: Otolemur garnettii; assembly: GCF_000181295.1. Taxonomy (NCBI): domain Eukaryota; kingdom Metazoa; phylum Chordata; class Mammalia; order Primates; family Galagidae; genus Otolemur; species Otolemur garnettii. The sequence goes on along the minus strand of NW_003852409.1, from coordinate 9,097,715 downwards.
AGCCTGAGACCTAAAGTTGTAGGAGAGCTTTCTCTGCACCGGCTACTCTGTTACACATTTTACAAGCATTTATTCATAGATTGGTAACTAGCATTCTCATCATAGAAATGAAGAAACTGAGTGCCAGGGAGGTTGGGTAACCTATGCAAGAACACAGAAAGAATAAGCAGTAAAATTGAGTTCATTCATTCAGCAAGTTTTTTTTTTTGGAGACAGAGTCTCACTATGTTGCCCTTGGTAGAGTGCCTGGCATCATAGCTCACAGCAACCTCAAACTCTTAGGCTTAACCAATTCTCCTGCCTCAGCCTCCCAAGCAGCTGGGACTACAGGCGCCCACCACAGGGCCCAGCTATTTTTTGTTGCAGTTGTCATTGTTGTTTAGCTGGACCGGGCCGGGTTCAAACCCACCAGCCTTGCTGTATGTGGCCAGCTCTGTAACCCCTGTGTTACAGGTGCTGAGCCTCATTCAGCAAGTTTTTCTGAACACCTACTAAGTGCCAGGCATTGTTCTAGCGTCACACTGGAAAGTAATACAATGATGAATAAACCAGATATGAATCTTATGGCTCTGGGTAGCAGACAATAAACAAGTAAACAAAGGTGGAAACATAATTACAACCTGTGACCAGTGCTGTAAAGAAAATAACTAAGTGTAAAGGTAAAGGGTACTGGGGGAAGGGTTGGGAGAGCAGTTTAGACTGGGTGGTCAGGTAGACCTTTCAAAGAAGTGGACTTTTATCTGAAACCACAAAAGGAGATGACAGAGTTGTTCCAGGCAGAACCATAGCTAGGGTGAAGGCTCTGAAGTGGGAAAAATCTTGGCATGCTCAAGGATCAGAGGGACTCCAATGTGGCTGTATGAACTGGTGGGGTCAGGGATGCTCAGGGTGAGAGTGGGAAAAAGGTGCCTTGCGGGATTTCCAAAATGTATGACTATACATTTTGTCTCTGTCTGTTGGCTACTGCAAGTTGAATACTCTTTCAAAGGGCCTGAAGCTTTCCTCCTCATTTACATCAGCCCACGTTTATGATGCACAGGGAAACATTTCTGCAGATGGGGGTTATGTGGAGTGTTCCCTCTTAGAGGAACATTGCTCACATCCGACTCCTGACTTCATGCATTTTGCAAATGCACAGCTCAGCATGACTTCCTGCTGTTTGTGGTTTACAGTGCTGCAAAGGACGAGGCAAAAGCTGATAATGGTCTATTATTTTAAGTCACCAAGAGTTGAGTGGCAAAGGGATGAAGAAGGACATTCTTAATGCTTTGAATGAATTATTGGAGTCACATGGCCCATAGCGACATTTCTTTTGTTCTTAAAAATGTGTTTCTTTTATTATTATTTTTTTCTTTTCTCAGATATAATGAATATGTATTACTGGAATATATGAAACTACAGACAAAGAACAAGAAACCCCACAATTCTGCTCACCCAGGGCTCTCCACTGTAATGTCTTAATTATATGAATGTAACTTTTAAGCAATGAATTTGTTTTATTTGTGCTAGTATTAAAAATCAATCATGTTTAGAGGATATAGAAAATTAGAAAGAAGGAAGTAATTCATCATCCAAGGGCAGCTGGATGTTGGTAATATTTTAATACATTTTGAAGTCTCTTTTAATGCATATTTTATATACCTGATATGCTATTTGTTTTTCCAGTTAGTATTCCTATCTACTAATTTCTCTATATCCTGATAAGATTTTTATAATTATTATATTTAATCACTGCATAAAATCACAAGCTGTATTTGCTACAGTGTGCTTTGAATTTCTCATTTTAAACAGTAAGTACATAAAATTAAAATAATGCCAATAATCTCACTGGGTTGTTGTGAGAACTAAACAGTTAAATGAGTTGATGGGCCCAGGGCACATCCCATCATTTTCCTCCTACAAATTTAGTCTAATTCATTTTTTTCATTATTACATAATTACTTAATGAAAACATCTGTTTATAAAGCTGTTTCTGTACGGATTGTATCCACTTCTTTTAGATTTAATGCCCAGGAGAGACTGACTTGGTCAGAGGATGGGCATAATAATAAGAAATTTAACATTATGTTTGTAAATGTCCCCATGGAATATACTGGGCATATGGAGATTTAGATTGTGTTACAAGTGATTGCCTTGCTGATTACCATGAGTAGGGGGTTGGTGTCACTCTGGGTGAGCCACAGTGTCTTTATTCGTATTTGGGACAATACAGATTCTCCATTGCAGATAGTAGAGAGGAAGAGGGAGGATGGCCTTCCTAACTAGGCACAGCAGAATCATCCAGAGGGCTTTTAGAAAACTTTACTCCTGCCTTCTTTCTCCTCAGTATCCTTATAGTCCCTGCCAGGGCAGCCTGGGGCATGCCCTTTCCCTCTGAAAATCACACCATCCTCTGCCTCCCAAATCCCTGATGTAATAATAACCACTTTACAGATAGAAGTGTATCATTTCCTTTAGATGTGTTGGAAGGGGAAACATTTTGAGAAGCAATCAATAATTTAGGCGGTGGCAAATAGTGGGAAGGACTCGTGGTCTGAAGCAAAAAAGGAGAGTGCATTAGTCAATGTTGAGAAAGACTGCTTGGTGCATCTCTGTGGCTGCCCACAGCAGTTCATAGTTTTGCTCTGGGCTCCACTTCAGAAGCCCAGGAAGTCTGTCTGCTGAGTTTAATGTGTGTGGAGCTGCCTCCATCGAGCCACGGTGATCTTTTCATTCAGCTCTGAGACCCAGGTTTAGGCCCTGGATTGCTCCTTTTTAATTCCTAGCCCCCAGGACTCAGCCTTTTTGCTTTCTCCTTATCAAACTTGCTGTTCCTCATCTATCTCTTCTTTAGGCGGCCTGACTGTGAACTGCACACAGTTTCCTTTTCTGTGCTGTCTGGGTGGGGTTGAGCCCACCGCACCCTACCCCCCAAGGCTGGTGCACACTATTCCATCTTTTTGGCCACACCCTGGGTTCAGGGACCTGCACAGGATTCAAACTGGGGTTTTGTCTAGGAGTTATCAGAAAAGAGAAAAGACTCTTCCCTAGAGGTGCAAGCTATGTTGATGATGATGTGAGTGAGAGCTGCTTGAAACTGTCACAGAGAAGCTGTCTACCATGACAGACGACAAGGCCAAGTGCAGAGAGATGCAGAGCTGAGAAGAGGAAAGACAGGGAGCTCTAGGACACTGATCTCCTGGTTTTAGGTGTAGAAGCTGCAGCCTTCTCTTTAATATTCCCTTCCTCCCAACAAGGTTTTCAACAGCCAAAAGCAATGCTTCTCCCAAGGAGGACCAATAACCAAATAAACATCAGTTTTATCTTACATCTTGATAAGTAGAGAATGTTATTCACACCTACAATTCCTTGGAAGCATGGACACACGTAGCTGGTAAATTGTAAGTGCTCGATAAATATTTGGATATTAAATAAACGAGTCAGTCAATAGCATTGTATCCATACTCAATTCTGTTTCAGAGCTAGAATTTTAAACACTAAATCATTAACTAAGAAAAGGCAGAGAAGATTAACCCAAGTATTTAATAAAACTGCCCAGCTATTAAGAATTGTAGATTATACTCGGAAGCTGAGATAAGAGGATGGCTTGAACCCAAGAATTTGAGGTTGCTGTTGGGAGGGTGACTCAGATTAGAATCAGGTTCAGGTGCATTGGGATGCAAAGTCTCCTCTACTGCCCGAAAGCGTTCATAACTGCCTCTACTGTGTGTCAATGCAGTTTTTCCTGACACCAGGCACTGTACTCATTATCAGGACTAAATCTTAGGGAGCATTCTTAGTTACACTACCATCACACAGGCCCTGGTGAGCAGTCATACTGGGTTAGTCAAAGATTGGAGCCACACAGCTACATCAAGGAACAGCAGGGCCTGCCACCAACCACCAGATGCTAGGACAGAGGCCTGGGCAAGTTTTTCCTTCAAAGCCTCCAGAAGGAATCAACCAAAATCAGTCCTTCATTTTGGACTTCTGAACTTTTGAACTGTGAGAGAATAAATTTCTAGTGTTTTAAGCCACTCAGTTTCTGGAAATTTGTTATAGTGGTTCTAAGGAATTAATCCATTTGGCCAGAACCAGTTTAGTTGTAGGAATAACAATGGGACTATTTTTAAATCTTGTAAGCTTCAATAATTCACTCAACAGACTATCTCTTTTAGTAAAAGAATGGCTGAAGAACCATAGCTTACATAGTGTTATTAAATTCTTTTTAAAACAATAATAAGATATTCATTGCAGGACTGCTTTTAATAGAAAACATTGAAAACTAATTATCTAATTATAAGGAATGACAAAATCAATTCAAATATATACATACCATAAAATAAAAACCAGCTAAAAATTTGTATTTCTCTGACATGATAAATTTGCTCACATTGGGCTAAAAATAAGATATAGCAGAACTCACCACTGTACATATATGATTTATGCATTCACTGTATAATACACTGCATGTATCTAAGAAACTATAAACAAGTATTGAACTCTGGCCAATGAACTCTACTCTTCCTGTAGTGGTGTGAGTTTCTGAAACTCTTAAAATTCTGAAACTAACTCTGTGTATTCTAGACTTAAACAAATGAGTAGATAAACTGAGGATAATGGAATACAGTTTTTTCACTGTTGAAAAAGGGAGTTACAAATGTGAGTAGTGAAAGTCTGGAGTGTTCTCTGAAGGACTGGATTGGAACTGGAGGTATTAGTCTGAATTCATGTTTTTAAAATGGCTTAACATAGTCAATTGCACACGAATTTTATGTTCACCCTGTATATTATATGATGTATAGATATAGCAATAGAGGAACAGAATGAATATACAGATGCAGAAATAATTATCAGACACAGATATTTCCTAGCTCTGTCTGCTGAGAGGACCTAGAAGAAATGACTAAGTAGTAGCAATGAGTACACCTAGTGCCTGGAACTTGGTTTCTAAATACTGTTGTCCAGTAAAAAGAAACCAAGGCTCATAGCTGATTCCAGGGATGAGTCAAGGAAACACAACTTGAACTTAGGTCATCTTATAGCAGAAAGTAGGGAATTTCTTAAAGAACAGAGGGAACATATCAAAAAACCACACAGAAGACAACTTGAAGAGCCCCTGCTGGTCAAATTTGGGGTAATTTGTGCATCAAAATAAGGAATGAGAATAATGGTTTATAACTCATTAAATAAAATTAATGATCCTAATATCAATAAATGAATAGATGAGTAAATAAATAAAAAATGAGGAAGGAGGGGAGTTCTTTCATTACGATGCCAACTGACAAAAATAGATGGAATGATGGAGAAGAAAAATCATTAACGGATGCTGAAAGTAGTAGGTGAAGATTTAATGAGGAAAACAATATTTACAGAGTCTCAAAGTTATCCCTTTGTACCATCACGTATTAATTTTAAAGGGAAAAATAGTGACATTAGAATGGAGAAAATTGGTGGACTCTACTCAAGTGATCAAAGTTAACAAACCAGTATCATTTTTCTCCTGATGAAATGTGCTTTGGTGAGATTCCTGCCAAAAAGGCAAAACCTCAATCTAATCAAACAAATCCAAATCAAAGGACACTGTACAAAGTAACCATCTTGTCCTCTTCAAAAATGTCAAGGTCAAGAAGCACAAAACACTGGTAAGAATCTGTTCCAGATTAAGGCGATTAAAAAGATGTGAGAATTAGGTGTAATATGTGATCATAAGATTTGATTATACAGCAAGAAAAAACAACTATCAAGGACATTAATGGGACAACTGACTAAGTTTGAATACAGATTGGGAACTGTGACTTGCATCAATGTTAAATTTCCTGATTTTGATTTATAGCAAAGTTATAGTTCTACTGTGGTTATATAAGAAAACCCTTGTCCTTATTCTTAGAAAATACACATTGATTTCTCCAACTTTTTCTCAAATTATTCATGCAAAATAATATGCATAAATATAAGTATACATATAGACACCAGATAATAAACCAGAAAAAGCAGAATATATTGATATATTAGGGTTCTTTGTACTATTCTGGCAACTATTTTGTAGAAAACATTTGAAACTATATCAAAATTATACTCATAGCATATAAACTCCTGTACATATGATCATAAGCTCAAAAGAGTAAGATATTAAATATATAAAAATATATTTACACTTATTTACCTTAGTTATATACATAGGGAAAACATTGGAAAGAAATACAACACAATACAGTATTATCAGTGGCCAGAGCTCCATTTAAGTTTTAGGGTTTATTTTAAAATTTTTTATTTCTATTTTCAAAATGGTCTGGCTATCACACTTGTCATCAAAC
>NW_003852409.1:9087809-9089184 GCF_000181295.1 Otolemur garnettii | reverse complement strand
AAAAAAAAAAAAGATAATAATGAATGCCTCATCGGGGTTATTGTGAAGGTCAAGGAAAAAACACTGTGTTGGATGTAAGGCCCCAAGAGCAGTGCCTGCTGCAGTTGGATGGTCAGATGTTCTCTCACAGACTCTTATTTACCCTTTATTTTTGGTGAGGTCTTCACTGGGTCCCCAGGCAGAACTAGCTGCTTTCTCCTCTGTGTGACTTTTTGTTCTTTTTTCTAAGAGCATATTTGCTAAATTGGGTTGAGACTGTTCTTTTTATGTTCTTTTCTCTGGCGAGACTGAGAGCTTTTCCATGAGCACAAATGTGCCACTTTCACCCCTGAATCCCCAGTGCCTGTCACAGAGTCTGGCAAGCAGCAGAACTCAATAAACTCTAAAGAAAGTGGGAATTCCAGTCCTCATGACCCTTCTCTCAGGAAATCTCTTGAACCTCTAACTAGAAATAATTTTTTTCCGTCTGGTGGAGTGCTCTGACCACATTGTGCCTTGAATCATAGTTGCTGGTGACTATTTTTTGTTTTTTCTTTTCTTTTCAATTTACCCCCGTCCCCACTCTAATCTCCCTAGTCATATGACTGCTGGAATTGCACCTTATTCATCTCCTAAGTCCTGCTGGCCCAGGCATTCAGTCATTTGTTTGAGACATAATTCTTCTTGAGCAAGGAGTAAGGGATATGAGTCACACATAAATGCACAATACAGTTCTTGCCTTTTTTCGTGTGGGCCTGCTCAGCAAACCACTTCCGCGTTGCACAATGAATTGAGGATAAAGCTGTTCTCAAAAGTCAGTGAAGGTTACTACAGGTCATTCACCTACCTCCAGATAAAAGACAGTTAAAAACATTAATTTGTGATATGACTTCAACCCCAGGCTTCTCTACTTCCCCAAGAATGTCAGGATAAGCATTGGAATCATTATATAGGTGCAAAATCTAATACAAAACTCTGTGCAAGACGAGGATTATTAAAGCTGATGAAAAGATAAAGTAGAATTGGAATACATTGATAGGATTACAGTTTCTATGGATACAGAGTTTTTAAAGAGTTGTCTCACCTTGGCAGCAATTAACTTGTACAACCCCATGTGGCTGGATAAGATTAATTACGTTGGGTGGCATTACATTATATTAAACTTAAGTTATGGATACAGGACAGCTGAAGAGAGATTTTACCAGAGTCCAGCAGCACCTTGGTGAATTTTTCATCCTTTCCACAAATGTTTGCTGAGCTTTTATCATGTGCCAGCACTATGCTAGAAATGGCTGGTGGAGAGGTAAATAAGACAGACCTTGGCCTAGCCCTCTTTGTTTTTTTTTTTTTTGAGACAGAGCCTCAAGCTGTCCCCCTGGGCAGAGTGCCGTGGCAT
>NW_003852409.1:9084129-9087571 GCF_000181295.1 Otolemur garnettii | reverse complement strand
GAACCCGCCACCTTAGGTGTACGTGGCTGGCGCCTTAGCCGGTTGAGCTATAGGCGTCGAGCCCTGGCCCTCTTTGTTTTCTTTCTTGCTATTAAATAATCTACAACTGACTGTACTTATTCTGGTCACCAAACATGCGGATGTCTGTAGGGAATAAAGAGAATGTTTGTAAAGTAGCTCAAATGTTTTGATAGGTACTATGTAAGAATTTTATGTGATTAATTCCAGCACAATATTAATGTGTAATATAATAAAAATCAGCCATGAAGGCTGGGTGTGGTGACTCATTGAGCTTAGGAGTCTGAGATCATCCAGAGCAAGAGCAAGACCAGCCTCTACTAAAAATGGAAAAATAAGCCAGGTGTTGTGGTGGGGACCTGTAGATCCTCAGGCAGGAGGATCACTTGAACCCAGGAGTTTGAGGTTGCTGTGAGCTAGACTGATTGCCACAGCATTCTAGCCTGGGGAACAGAGTGAGACTCTGTCTCACAAAAAAAGAAACAATCAACCATGAAATTGCATTTCTAAGGCCCTCTTGCTTTTGACTTTAAAATTTATTAATAGTCAAGTCTACTGAATCTCATTTGATTATCAGTTTTTAAAATTAAACTTGTTTACACCATTTAACAAAGTGTTCTGATTATGTACTCTTGGGATATAAATACACCACTATGGGTGATGTTTCATGGCATTATTTTGCTTTCATATCTGTATTTCTTCAAGAATATTAGAACTAGGAAGGAATTTGGGTATTATCTAACCCAATGCTGGTCAAACATTTCATTCTTTTCATAACATTTGAAGGTGCTTTCTTTCTATAGACCAGAAGCTTTAAGACTTTGTTGATTAAACTGTATTTAATTATTAATTACTAATATTTTATTTTCTATTTTATTTAGATTAAAGTGACATATATGCTTAATTTTTTAAATTTTTTATTTCTTTGCTTTCTTTCTTTTTTTTTTTGGTTGAGACAGAGTCCCACTGCCCTGAGCAGAGTGCAGTGGTGTCATAGCTCACTGTAACCTCAGACTTAGGCTCTGGGTATCCAGCTGCCTCAGCCTCTGAAAGTTGCTGGGATTATAGGCGCTTGTGGCAGTGCCCAACTGGGGTTTTTCATTTTTTTCATGAGTCGGGGTTTTACTCTTGTTCAGGCGAGTCTCAAACTCCTGAACTCAAGCAATTCTCCCTCCTCAGCCTCCCCCAGTGCTGGGATTACAGGCGTGAGCTGCTGCACTGGGCTTATTTTCTTTCTTTCTTTTTTTTTTTAGAGAGACAGAGTCTCATTTTGTCGCCCTCAATAGAGTATCATGACGTCACAGCTCACAGCAACCTCCAGCTCTTGGGCTTAGGTGATTCTCTTGCCTCAACCTCCAGCGTAGCTGGGACTACAGGCACCTGCCACAATGCCTGGCTATTTTTTTGTTGCAGTTTGGCCGGGGCTGGGTTTGAACCCGCCACCCTTGGTATGTGGGGCCAGCACCCTACACACTGAGCCACAGGCACCATCTTTCTTATTTTTATTAATGGCATATTACTACCAATCAGAACTTCCAATTAGCATGAGATAATTTAGAATTTACAGTAGGCAATGTGGTTACTGATTCTAGAGTCAATAAATCTGAGTTTAAATCTTTCTTCCACCACTAAAAAGCTGTACAATCTTGAACAAATTCCTTAACTCTCTGTGCCTCAGTATCCTTACCTGTGAATTAGTAAACAATAGTACACAACTCATAGAGTTGATGCCTGCAGCCCAAAGAAAGGGACCCCTTCATTATCCTGTCAAATCTAATAGAGAATAAATGTACATTTTCATTAGGGCTTCTAAAACATTAGAAGTATCTTGCTCTTTATTGCCCTTAAAATTCCAGTGATGTTCTAAGATCGCAAGCTAGGAATTGGTTTTTGAGAATAAACTTCTCTTTTAAAGATGAGGAATTTGAAACCCATAGAAATTAGTTGCCTGTAGATATCCAGCTAGTCAGAACCAGAACTGGCACTAGAACCTGGACCTTCCAGATTATAGCATTGTCCATTTATCAGGCTAATTAGAAATCTGTCCATAAGGGTCACAAATGTACCTGGATTGTGGGGTGTGAAAGAGACAGAGAATGGGGACATTAGAAACACTCATTGTCATGGATTCCAGGCCCACCAAAAGCAATAAAGTACTAAAATCCTATTTCATTCGCAATAACAGAAAGAATAAATTTCCAAAATTGGGAAATGCCAAATTGCCAAATATTACTGTACCATATCACTTCCTCCTCCAGAAAATACATTAAAGAGTAACTGAGAAACTGAAGTAACCGTGTAAGACCTTTAATAACTCTATAAATTCTAGACTAAAGTAATATATATGGCTTATAAAATAAATTCTACCACAGAAGTAAACTTAACATTGTATTATGACTTCCTTACTGAAGCAAAGCAAACCAGGAGCTTATGTGGCTGTGCAAAGATTCAGCAATGATGATGGAAGCCCAGTATTGCACTGACAAAGGCAGTGCTGAGAAGTGGCTGCCCTGCACGATGAGGTCAGCCAGCGTTCCTATGCTGACTGCAGACGGGGCCCTCAGCTAGATTTGCAGGGACTAAGAGACCTCCTCAGACCATCTTGACAGTTTTCCTGTCCTTGTTCAAACAATTGCCAATGACTACATGTCAGGACCCTTCTGGTAAGTTCCTGAAGAGTGGAAATTTGAGAATGACAAGCCCAAGAATGCCAAGAGTCTATCATATGCAGGACTCAATAAGACTCAGTTTTAATGCTGGTGGGACTCTGATGTCAACCATGGTGGGGGAAATTTAATATTATATTATTATAAGTTTTAAAAATATTCATTTCCTTTGACCAGTAAATCCACATCTAGAAATTCATGTTAAGAGAATGATTAGAGAAACACAAAAAGATAATCACAGTTGTCTAGCCCCATTATATAAGGGCACAATACAGAAAACAATCTCAATGGCTATCAATAGGAAACTGCTTTAAAGATTATTGCATATTTAAATAATAGAAAACTAAAGAGCTATTACAAGTGATATTCTAGAAACAAAGTTCACTGATGTGAGAAAATGCTTAGTATCTAATACCAATTCAACAAATAGATTACAAATCTGTGAATGCACATTATGAACTCATTTGTAAGAAAAATTGTGTGCCTTTAAACAGAAGGAAGACCGAAAAGAAATGCACCAAAATATCAACAATGGTACATTTTAGAGGTGGGATTATGATTTTTGTGTATGTTATATGTTTTTTATAGTAAGTATTTAAGACGTTTAAAATTAACTAGTTTTATTAAATACATGTGCATGTGTACAAAATTAAGTATGGAAGGGGCTCGGTGCCTATGGCTCAAGTGGCTAAGGCGCCAGCCACGTACACCCAAGGTGGCGGGTTCGAATCCAACCCAGGCCCGCCAAACAACAATGA
>NW_003852409.1:9068712-9083368 GCF_000181295.1 Otolemur garnettii | reverse complement strand
CACCCGCCACAGTGCCTGGCTATTTTTTGGTTGCAGCTGTCATTGTTGTTTTTGGCGGGCCCGGGCTGGATTCAAACCCGCCACCTTAGGTGTATGTGGCTGGCGCCTTAGCCACTTGAGCCACAGGCGCCGAGCCTAGACAGCCTTGTATATATGTCTTTATGCAGATGGGATGGGTACATGTATACTGTAAATTCCTTGATATAGAATCATCATATCAGAGGCTGATATAGTAGGAAAAAATGTAAGCACAAATTTAAAAAAATTATATAACGATCATATCACATGATCCAGAAAAAGGTTTTTTTTAAAAAGTCCTAATCTTAATGTTAAATAACAATCTTAAATGCCTTCTTCATCTTTTAATATTATTTTATTTGTTTTATTTATCATTATGAGTCTACTTCCTATGACATAAACATTTATTGTTGTTTATTACAGAGGCACTATTGCAAGTTTCTCTAAATTTCTAAAACACTATTTCGGTACCTCCTGTATTGTTATTCATAGTAGGCAATTCAATAAATATTGATTGAATAAATGAATGGAAGAAATTCAAATGCAGTTTTCATTACTGATCCCTCATAATAACAGCTCTTTTTGTCCTAGGTCAAGTTTTCTAGAGGCAAAGCCTGAGACAGGGGTTTGGGTATGTTTGTTGATTCAGTGCTGACCAAGAGCACTGTAGGGGTTGAGGGAAGCAGAATAGGGAAGGCCCAGGAGGCAAGCAGAGTCTAGGCTGTGGCCTGACCCAAGGGGTACTGTGGAGCATAAATCACACTGCAGAGTTGGTTCCACCCTGAGGTGAGGTGCCAAATATTTTGACCCTGCATCAGTCAGTTTGGGCTGTAAGCAAGAGGCGTGGGACACATAACCACCTGAAGGAGTCAGTTCCCACCCTCGAGAAGGCAATTTCTAGAGGTGAGCCACCGTGTGCCATCAGCAGTGGATACTCAAAGTAGCTGGGGCCAGACAGGTGCCTCGCCTACTGGAAACCTGGATAGGGAACTCCGATGTCCACCACACCAAGCCAGACATTTCCTAGTTTTATTCATGTTAAAAAAAAAATGTTCATTCATAAATGTATTCAGTTTTCCCCAGCTGTTGACTTTAAAGGTTCTCATTCCTCATCTAAATATGCACATGTGTAAGAGAGGTAAATTTGTTTCAGCTAATAAAAGTTGGCATGATATTATATTTGAATCAAATGTGTATGCTTCCATTAAAAAACATATTCAACACATAGCAGAATAAATAAAATTAATTACACAAAAACGTCAAATTTAACTAGACTAGTTTAACTGTCTGCAAAGAACTAAATAATATTTCATTGTTCTTCAGTATGTATTTTCCTAAATTAGACTTTGTTATTGGATTTCAATCAATGTGTGTGGGTGTTTGTGCTTGACCTTTGATATCGCTCAGTGTTTTACTGGTCTTATTTGAAGTTTCTGAAATAGTAGCTTCTAGTTTCAAAACTCTCCCTTCTTTGAAGGCACATAGCACAACTACCAACCCATGCCAGAGGTGACTGCTAATTAGAATGGAACGTAAGGATTGACTTATCCAACCTATAAATTTACAGGTGTGAAAACTTAGGCTCAGAGAAGGTAAACAATTTAGCAAAGGCTGCACATCCTTTTAGGTTCAGGTCCCCAGCATCCTGGCTCCCCTTCTCATCTCAATAGTTTAGCTTGGAGTCAGACTTCCTCTCTCTGTGTGTGTGTGTGTGTGTGTGTGTGTGTCTTTAATCCTAGTGACAACGCTGCAAAAAAGAAAAACACTTTGGGAATTAAAAATTTCTACAATGATCCAAGTGTGAAGAGGGACAGCGGAATGGGTCAGAGTTGGGTGCTTCCTCAATACTTCAGCATTCTAAGTCGTTTGGGAAATGCCTTATACTGGAGGATCTGCTTTCCTCTGTGTTGTTGTCCTTGGAATTGTCACAGAACTCCAAGGAAAACATGGGGGTTACTAATTATTTTTCAACAAGTTTCCTGGGGGACTAGAGTTGGTCCTCTGTGGAGAGGTTTTAAGATCCCAGCTTTTCGGCGTCTCCACCCTAAGGAGGCCAGCTCTGACAGGTTACCCCTGGGAGCAGGGGAAGTCTCAAGCATGGAAGGGTAATTACAGTCTTCAGACAGAATGGGGTTATGCTTAATTAATAGAGTTGTTTTTTTCCCCAAGGAGCCAGCACTTGTACCAGTTTTGGTGCTGATAAGAAAGAAGAAAGGAGACATTTCTAAGTCTAGCAAGAGGCTCTGAAATGTCTTTTGAGCCTATAATTTTAAAAGGCTATGAGCCTAAATGTAAATGAATGAGCTCAGCCTTGTTGAACTCTGTCCTCTGATCTGGCATTTGCTCACTATGGGAAAGGAAAAAGAAGCTGCCATTTGTCTAGACTTTGTCATGTCCCTGCTGTCAGGGACAGCCACCCTGGTGGCTACTTTAGCTTCATCATCTCATCCTATCTGCACAACCGTGTTGTAGGTGTGACAGTCTGTATTGGGTTGCTTTGCGCTGCTATATAGAAATACCTGAGGCTGGGTAATTTACAAAGAAAAGAGAGGTTTATTTGGCTCATAGTTCTGCAGGCTTCACAAGAAGCATCAACCCAGCATCTTCTTAAGTGAGGGCTTCAGGACACTTCCAATCAAGGTGGAAGGGAAAGGGAAGCAGCTGTGTCATATGGTAGAGCAAGAAGCAAAAGAGGGAGGGGGGGCTGCCACACTCTTTTCTTTTTTCAGATTAAAATCAGGGTATATATACGATTAGGTTACATTGTTTGTCTTTGTAAGGTAAAGTCCGAGTTGTAGTTGAGTCCTTCACTCAGGAGGGGTGCCATATACCCATACTGTGTACCTGTTAGGTGGGGGCTTACCAAGCCCCCTCCCCCATTTCCCCTCCTCCCTTCTTTCTCCCTACTAAAGTTTCTCAAGAATGGAAAGAAAGGCAAGCATCACATGTACTCAGTACTAATTTGGAACTAGTAGATGAACAAGTATAGGACCACCCAAGGGTGCCTGCTCTATTAAACAACAAGCTCTCATGTGCACTAATGAAGTGAGAACTCACTCATTATTGCTGGGAGGGCACTAAGCCACTCATGAGGGATCTGCCCCATGACTCAAACACCTCCCACCTGGCCCCACATTCAACACTGGGGATCAAGTTTCAACCTGAGATTCTGAGTGCCCAAACATCCAAGCCGTAGCACAGTCCTTACTTTATAGACAAGCAAACAGGAATAGAGGGCGGTGACTAGCCAAGGCCACAGAGTCGGTAAACAAGTCAAACCCTGGGTGGTAAGGCCTTAGCTGCTCCCTTTCCTTCCAAGGTAACCAAGAGGCTTCTCCTGGTGTTTTCTCTCTTTGCAGCTAAGAAAGTATCTGGTATGGCCAAAGTGAGATTCTACTCAGTTTTGTTGTTGTTGTTGTTGTTGCCAAAAGGTGTAAACCCACATTAAATTTTTCCTCTCCTAGGCAAAATAGTGTCCATCCTTAGCACCCCAAAGGCTACCTTTTGGGGAATTTCTTATTCCCTTCTATTCAGAATTCTTCCACTCTTAAACTCTCATGTCATTCTCTGTTTACAAATTCTATATTTGGATCAGGCCCACTCAGAACATTTAGGGCCTGACATCTAACAAAGGCTCCATAAATGCTGGCTGCAGAGAAAGCAGTTAAGTTTCTGACATTTCTAAAATAGACAGAAACTATTTCAGAGGCACAGAAAGCAGCAGAACGCACTGGACTTGGCTGCTCTGGGTTGCTCCTTCCTCCTATAGCTACAATGTGTCAAGGGACACATTCATATCTCAGTGGCAAAGAGGGAGGCCCAAAGCTCAGGGGCAAGGCTTGACAGATACTCATCAAGATCCTACACTATTCCGGGGCAATAAAACTTTCTGCTCCCCCATGTTCTGTGCTTTCAGGAAATCTTCCTGCCCACAGTCCTTTTTAGGTCTAATGTGTCCAGTTCTCCATTTCTTTTTCCTGGAAAGGGCAAAGCTTGGTGCCTGGACAACATGTCCTATATTCTCTTTGACTTGAATTCAATTAAGTTAAATTAATAGCACTTGCTACTTATTATCCCCCTTGTATTACATATTTTTAAATCCCCTTGCAATCCTTAAAATTATCCCATCAAGTAATTTTGTACCATTTCATATATATGAGGAAAAAGAATTGATGGGGTTAAATAATGTGCTAAAATACAGCCCCTAGAAAGAGCAAGGACTCAAATACAGGACCTCTGACTCCCAACCTTATGTTTTCCCCACATATCTTATGCACAAATGTACTTACTGCTTTGTAAAGAGCAGTAGCTTTTATTGGATGGAATGATGGAAGCCAGCAGCACAAATCACATGCAACAAACACCCTGAGGAGCAATTTAATGGGGAAGGAATGAGGAGTAGGAACTTTGCTATATTTACTTTCTGTATATTTACTGATAACCTGCTGGGGCCAGCACACATTTAACCAATAACTGAAAAATAAAAATGTCAAATTCCAAAAGGACTCTGAACTTCCCCTATGAGCTTAATCCACTCTTGTTCTCTGCCTTCACAGATTCGTCTGTAAGTCACTCATTATTTAACTGTGTATAAGGCATGGACGTTCACTTGTTCCACATTTTTATTGAAATTTCTCTGGGACAATTAGGGAAGAAAGGGAGAAACCCAGGAGCAGTTTTCCCAGCCAGCTCCAAGAACTTGACCCCTCAGGATATTGGGTTTAAATGCACAGCACTGTGAGGTGAGACTTAGCCATGCCTTTTACTGGCTGAGTGATGTGGGGAAATCACTCACCAGCTCAGAGCCTCAGCTCTGCAGGCTGTAAAGGATCATAGGGGAATTCAAGCAGAAGTGTCTAGCACAGGGCCGGCTGTGGACAAAGCTCTCAGCACATGAGACTCTCCACCGGGTGATGATGTAAGTCCCCAAGCAGCCTCCCTCTTGCCAACACCACCAAGCACGCAGTTCACATAGGCATCTTGACCGCATTAGGCACCACGTGATCTCCCCTGGTCACCTCAGAGAGGCTTCAAGGCAGGGTTACATTAGGACAAAGACAGTCTAATTTCTGCTTTTGTCTTTATCAGCTTGAGCAGCAACTAATTCTTGGGGCACAAAGCAGTGACATTCCAATTCCCTGACAGGACCCGCCCGGGGACGGAATTCTTGGAAAGAGATGCGGATGGCCCCCACGCTTTCCCGCAGCTTTTTCTGCTTTCCTTGCATTTCCTTTATGGCAGTTGTTTCTGTTTCCAAGGCCTCCTCAGGAGAAGAGAGCTGCTTCTGTTTTCCGGCTTTTGTGATTTGAGAAATAGTTGGGGCACCAGCTATTGGCGTGCAGTGGGGTCCCCGTGCCCCTCCTTGCGTAATACTTCTTGCCTCACAGGAAACCCTGATGAGAGAGGAGGAAATTCTCATCCCACAGAATCTTTTGGATGTAGGTGGGAAAACCCGATCTTGAGCTTTCAGCTTTTCCTCCCTCCAAAAAAGAGAACAAACTCTCCTCTCTGCTAGTCCTTGTGTAATCCCAGAACAATTTTGAGTCTCATTTTCCCCATCTGCAACAAGAAAACAACAGCACCTACTTCTCAGGTTTGGGGTAAGGATGGAGTGAATAATGTCCAAGAGGGTGCCTTGGGAAATGCGCTTCACGTGTTATTTATTTGCACTAGGGCTTAAAAGTCAGGGACCATTCATGGAAACTGCTCTTTCCTGAATGGATGACCTTGGACAAGTTGAATGAACTAAGACCCTTAGTTCATTTGTGAGAGGTCACATTGTGGTCTTTCAAAGGGTTGTGAGAATTGAAAGAATTGAGCCCGGTACTGTGCCTGCCAGGAACATACATGGCATTCAATATGTGGTTCTCTCCCACGCCCCGCATCATGTCTGGACCTCATTTCCCATCCCCGGATGGTAAGAATTTTCCAAATCTTCCCGATGCTCTCACCCCATGGCCTCACGCACTGGCCTCTGCCACAGCTGGGCAGACTGGGAGAAACTTAAGGAGCACAGAACCTGCGCCCAGCTCCGCGCACGCGCTCAGCGGCCGTCGCCGGAGCAGCGCCTGCTGGTTACCTTTCACCTAGTTCTCCGCGGCTCGCCGTGCGGGGTAACTCGAGGTCAGACTCCTAGCCGGCGCGCCTGCGCACTGCTTGCTGCCTGCAGCCGCAGGGTGTCCCGAGTGTTTATTTTTTTCTGGTTTCGGTTCCGCTCTCAATGAAGGGTGTGGGCTTTTAGGACTTGTCCTAATTTCTGGATCTGGCCCGGCAGAGTACAATTGCAGACCAGGCTAGGCTACCTGGGCCCTCTCAGCTGTCACGCTGCCCCAGACGCCCCCTTGCTTCTCATTCCTCCCTGCCCCCATCCGTGCTCCACTCTCTTTTTTTCCACAACTGGCCTCTATTCTGTCGTGCCTATAGCTCCACATTCTTCCTTCACTCAAAAGGCAGATAGGAAAGGAGCTAGGCCGATTGGAGAAAGAGCCCTGGGCTTCAGGTTGGGGCACGCGCCAAACGAAAGACCAAGTGGGCGCAAACTTAACGTGCTATTCCTGCCAGGGCGGGCCGGGACCTACGACCACGTTTGAAAAGAGAAGAGGCACGTTTTCTGTTTTTTCTCTTCCCAAATGGCTACTTTGAAGATAGCTCCGGCTGCGGCAAGCCTCGGGGTTACTGTCGGACACCAGGCGGGCGGGGCGGGGCGGGGCGGGCGCTGGGCCAGGGAAGGGCTTCCTCACCCTCAGAAACCACATTTGCAGAAATGCTTTTAAGCATCTGGAGAGGTTTTGAGTTCTCAGCCACAGCACCCTGGATGATGGTTTTCGGTGTCCTTGTTAGCTCCTCTGCTCCAGGGATCCTCCCTTTCTGTTTTGGGAACAGGAAAAACCCAGATTCCTGTAAAATACCTCTTCTCCGGATGCCCTATCCCTTTCTTCCTACGACTTGTCCTTGCTTTCCAGCAAGAGCCCCAAATGAGTGTAGGTGGGAGACTTTGGTTTATCCAGGCTCTGTCACCAACGGGTGATTTGGGATAAGGCTTTTATCTTCTCCAGGATCAATAGCTTCAACTGTAAAATGTGGCATTAGTCCCATCTCCAAGCCCTTAAACAATGAAGTTAGGTGACAAATTCTAAAAATTTTGAATTCCATAATGTCTTGTCTCCTCCATTTCAGATAGGGCCCACAGGAAAAATTACCATCAAAGTTAGAAGTTTGTTCCATGATTGCACATTTTGAGATTTTCTAGGTTTCTTTGAAAGGTTGTATAACTAACTGTTTCAAGACATTAACATTTAAGGTTAAGTATGTAGGTCATTTCCCCAAAGGACTAATAGACTTGAGGGTGCATACCCCAAATTATATTTCTTTGACTCTGTCATTGGCCTCAGCACGGTGTATAATGCACCAATTACCTAACTGATGTGGATTTATACTCAATGAATAAAATGACATCTGTGATTAGCAGGGGTGGGGATCCCATGCTTTTGTTTTAATATGAATAGATTTTTTAAAACACATGAGCAGACAAATGTATCAGATGAGAAAAAAATGTGAAGGCTGAACATAGAGAAGCAATTTAGAGCAATGTTAATCTTATAAATCCTAAAGGAGTCTATACATTTTAGTAGAGATTAGTGTAAAACCTGTACTGTACTTTAAAAAAAATTAACTAATGCCTTTATGAGGGGAACAAAGATAAAGTACCAATACATACAGAACTTCTCTACCTTTACACCTTATGTAATCCTCATGATAATTCTAAGAGTCAAGTGAATACAAAATGATGGTTGACATTTTACAGAGGAAGAAATTGCAGCTAAGAGAAGTTGAGCATGTTATTCAAGGTCACACAGCTAGCACACAATAGAACTGAACCCAGGGTTTCTAAGACCAGACTTTCTGCGTAAAAAGAGTGCTTTCCAGTAATGGGTGTGTGTGTGTGTGTGTGTGTCAGAGAGAGAAAGAGAGATTGGTAGAGAAGATGTGAAAGTCCTGGAGAGATCATATTTTTCTAGAGGTAGGGGAGAGGATGGGCATTTATAATTTTTATTATTACAGCTATTGAGATTTATTGTGTTTGAGGTACTGGATTAGCATCTTGCATGCATTGACTCCTTTAATTTTTCTAACAAAATTATGAACTAAATAATACTGTCTCTTTTACTATAACCAAGGGGCTTCAAAAAGAGAAGTAAGTTATCTTATCTCACAGGAAGTGGTGAAGCAAGGATTCATCCTGATACCGACTCCCGAGTTCAAGAAGAACCTTTGTTTTAGGAGTTTCAATTGCCAAAAATCCAGAATGAATCAGCACTGAAATTTGGTTCAAAGAGTGAAAGGGCATCAGTCTGTGTGACCAGAAATCCAGAGCAGTGGGTATTCCGGCTCTCCTGTGCGCTGATTGGATCACACCCAGAAGGCTGGGTTCAGGTCTGGGCACCACATGTGAGGACATGGCCACTTACCCTAAGATGACAGCCAGGAGCACAGCTGCTGATTGTCTAAGATGAGATGTTCAGAAGGAAGTTGTACTTGGCTCCCCTAATCTCTGTTACCACCTTGTGATGCTTCAGAGTCCTAAGGTCAAGCACAATATATGGGGCAACGTGATGTAGTGAAAACAGCAAGGGATGTGGAGTCAGACTGACATAATTTCACGGTCTTGACTCTGATCATCTCTTCCCACCTAAATGACCTTTGATATATTCCTTAACTTCTCTGATCCTCAGCTTTCCTCATTAAAAAATGAGGAGAATCAGGTCTGCCTTGCAGCATTGCTGTGAAAACTAATTGACATAGTGTGTGTTTAATAACCATCCTGTTTCCTAGCCAAATACAAATACAGAATGAGAATGAGTTTAATCTTTGGCCAAAAATCTAATAAAGTTCTTAGAAGAATAATTCCATATCTTCAGCAAGGTCTTTGTGTGGCTCAAGTGGTAACCTGTAAGGGTTAAGCCAGGTTTTTAAATAGTGGTAGGTGGGAGAGAATCATGAGTGTCCAAGCTTTTTCCTTTTTTGCAGCATATTGGAAGAAGAGTTATCTTGGGACATACATTAAATACAAAAACACTAATGAAAGCTGATGAGCAAAAAATGTTTGTGATATTTGACCCCACAGATAAGCAAAACAGTCCTCAAATGATCTGCAGGCAGGGCCTGTGGGTCATAGGTTAGATACCTTGGAGCCTTAATGGATTTGTCTGCCTTATAAAACAAGAATAAGGCGGGGCCTTGGACAATCTGGAAGTGAAGGCTTAAAGAATTAAAATAGTAGGTGCTGTGGTCTGAACAGGTGTGTCCCTTAAACTCCCAAATTCATATGTTGTAATTTCCAATGCAATAATTTTGAAAGGTGGGGACTTTGGGAGGTGATTAGGTCGTGAAGGCAGAGTCCTCAGGAATGGGATTAGTGGCCTTATAAAGAGGCCTAAGGGAGCTCATTCATCCCTTCCATCATGTGAAGACACATAGAAGGTGCTGTGTATGAAACAGAGAATTCTTACCAGCCACTTGCTAATTCTTTGATCTTGGACTTCCCAGTCTCTAGAACTGTGAGCAATAAATTTCTATTATTTATATATTACTTGCCTAAGGTATTTTATTCTAGCATCCCTGAATGGACTGAGAAAGAAGAGAAAAGGAAGAGAGGGGAAAATTAAAGAATTCAACAGGAGGCCAGATACTAAGATATGGATCTGGTCAAAGGCCTTATAAAGAACAGGGATGACTGATAACTAAATTTGAAATTGGTTGGGTTCTTGTAACATAAACCCTTCTTTTCACCAAAGGTTTAGTAAATGTTACTACACACATGAATGCCTTAATAAGTTTTGTGTATCGATATAAATTTGGGTTAGACCTTTGTGAGAGATGTATTATGGAGAACAGCAAAGCAATCCCCTTATAAAATAATTTTGAAGAAGCTAGTGTTGGGAGCTTGAACTAATCAAGAAATATAAGGCACCTTTCAGAATTTAAAGAACTTGTGGAGAGATTATTAGGTTTAATATAATCCATGGAAAAGGAGGTCTAAACCACTTATTATCTCCCTCTAAGGGGTCATGATAGCTCTAGCTGATGCTGAATTTCAGATGTAAAGAACCTAGCATAAATTGAATTTATTTAGTCTTTAGACGGCTTTTCTGTGTGCCAGGAACTGTTCTAAGTACTTTACATATAGAGCACTTTTAATGCTCATTATATCTCTTTCTATACTATTATTACCCTACTCAAAGGATGCACACACTCAATCATAGAGAAGGTGTCACAGTGGTGAAACCAGAATTCAAATACCAGCAAATCTATGCTCTAACTAGTAACAATTCTGATCTCTGTGACTGTAACTGGCATTACTTTGCACAAGGCTGCTTCCTCTCCTCTGGGTGAAGCACAATTCTAAGTTTTTTGACCATTTGATGATGGGAAAGGTTCCCCCAGACCAGGAAGTTATGGGGGTGGGGGAGTGGAAAAGTAGATTCTGGCTTGGAGGTGTTCTGCCCATAGTTGGTGGGACATGTCTGGTGGTCAAGGAAGATTCCCCCTCTACCCTCATTTGTTCCCCATGCTAGAAATTCTCTCAAAGGGACAACAGCGCAAAAAGTGACTGCTTTCCTGGCTGAGATGTTCTGACAGGGATAAAAGTAAACAGATATTTGAGGGAAGGATACTTAGCATGGCTGGAGGGCAGTCCAGGGGGCTTAAGGGGACACTTTAGGGGGTGCTGCAGGAGATGACAGCTGCAGGGGAGCAGTAATGTCACCAAGGACACAAGGTCTCCTGAAGCCAAGGGAGGCAGAAGCTTAGTTACCGGTAGGACTGTGCTTCTCTTCCCCACTTGTAGCCACCCACCCTCACTGCAGGTCCCCCAGCTGACCTCAGAGGGGCTCTTCAGGCCTCTGAGAGATGTCAAGGGCCATGGAAATGGCTTGGAGAGAAAAACATTATTGAAGCTCAGGGGATGCTTGGCAGAGATGGGTCCTCCAAAAGTCCCTGTGTGGGAACTATGGCCCTAGATTGATGTCTACTGGAAGACCCAGAGAAAGGTAGTGTGGAAAAGCGTACTAGCATATTCAAATTTGGGTGCTGTTCTTAATTAATTTCTCTAAGCCTCCCTTTTCACAAGTTTAAAATGAGGATAATGACACTTATCTCACAGGGTTATTTATAAGATTAAATAAGGTAATGAGGGTGAGCATGCTTCAAAACTAAAAAGGAATTACAGAAATGTTATTTGCATTGCTGAGAAACACGATGTTCGGAACATTGTTCTGAATCAGTCAACTCAATTTCCCGCTACATTTGGAAGTAGACATCCAATCCTACCCCCAAAGAGAAATCTGTGTCCCCTCATCAAAACAGAAAAGAGGAACACTTCAATTTGTCATCAGTTTGCATCAGCCTATCACTATCATATACCCATAATTTGTTATACTGGATCTTTCTGCTGCTCCACAAAACACAGAGAGAGCTGAGAAGAGCCAGCTGGCTGCTGGGGAAAGTGCTTTCTCATCTTTTAAAGTATCTTCCTCATCCATCAAAGGATTTACCGATGATTGGATGCTTTTCTCGTGAGCTCCCTCTCTTCTTCCCCTGGCCTGTCTCTCTGTCCTCAAATTGTAAATAATTTCCCAGATACAGATTGCCTTCTCTTGGGCCCTTTTCCACTTACCCCATCAACTCTGTTTTAAGTACTGATACATTTTTTTCCTCTCTCTTTCTGGCATCCCCAAGCTCCCAAATAAAGATATTTAATAGCCATTCCCACTCTATAGCAAGAAATCAATATGCCAAGGGAAAATATAGATTTTTGGGGGGTGGAACAAAAAGGTTCTAGGAAGCAGAACATCTGTCACCTTCATAAATTGTGCCAAAGCTTCTCATAAATGAGACAGTAAGAGTTCAGTGGCATTTTCCCTTTGATCTTTTTTACTCCATAAACATCAAAGGCAAAAAGCTATGACGATTTGTTTTTTCATTTGTGAGATTCAGAGTTACCAAAGACGTTTATGAGAAATATAGGAATTTAAAAATCTACAAATTGGAAACATCAGTCATGAACGCAGTGGTATCAAAATGCAAATTAATTATAACCAGTGTGTAACGATGATGGGCCTGAGGATAAGAGATTATCTTCTTAAAATGGAAAGTTGATATAAATCAAGACTATAAACTCATAAACCCACAAAGCAGTAAAAGTAGGTTATTTTGTTCTTGAACCTGCTGCTGCTTTGACTTCTATCGACTCCATTCTTCCCTCCCTAACCAGATTTAACAAGAGCTTTGATTATTGAACACTCATTTTGCCGTGAGCATTGGGCTAACATGTCCTGTACGTTTATCTCTTTTGATCCTCATGATATTGGGGAAGTACCAGCCTTGAAGATGAGGAAGTGGAGGCGAGAGGCTGTTAGCCACTTGGCCCAACATCACCGTGCTCAGAAGGAGCAGGGCTGTTTTGTGAACTCAGCTTGCCTGACTCCAAAGTTCATGCTCTGAGGCATTATTTAGAGTTCCTTCTCACATTGCTGACATTTTATTATTACTCAAATTTCCCCTCCATATTTGGTTTCTGTACTCCTGCCTCCAATAAATCAGGTTTTTTGGTTTTTTTGGCTTTTTTTGAGATAGAGCCTCAAGCTGTTGCCCTGGGTAGAGTGCTGTAGTATCACAGCTCACAGCAACCTCCAACTCCTGGACTTAAGCAATTCTCTTGCCTCAGCCTCCCAAGTAGCTGGGACTATAGGTGCCCGCCATAGTGCCCGGCTATTTTTTGGTTGCAGTTGTCATTGTTGTTTGGCAGGCCCGGGCTGAATTTGAACCCTCCAGCTCTGGTGTATGTGGCTGGCTCCTTAGCCACATGAGCTACAGGTACCACCAGAGTTTCCTCAGGCTTCACCCAAATTAGTTTTATAAATATTGCTTTCTTGAACAAAACGAATAGTTGTAATTATAAAACCAACAATAATGTCAGTTATCATTAGGGGTGTGTCTTGTCCCCTTGGGCTGGACCCTCACAAACATGGTTAAATTCTGGTCCGAAGAATTCCACACTCACATCCCTTCTTTGTTATCATGTGTTAGGAAATCAGGAGAATATGTGGAGGAGGGGCATTGGACTGAGAGTCAAAAGTCCTGGAATTCCTTACTTGCAAAATTAAAATTGCCACTTTTCTGTTTACTTCACAGAGTAATTGTGAGGATTAAATCCGATAATGCATATGATAGTGCTTTGGAAACCAGCACAGTGTCTACAAGGTCATTGCAAGCTATGTCAGTGTTTACTGCATGATCCTGCCAAGTCATCATCTCTGAAGCTCAGTTTCATCACCTGAAGTGGGAATCATGGTTCCTACCACTCAAGGATATTGTGAGGATTAAGGGCTGCCTGGTACAGGGTAGCTGAATCTGTGTTTCACTGATACAATTTTAAGTTTGTTTTCAAGACTGCATTCTTTCTGAGTGCCTCTCTTTCTCCTCCTGCTCCTTGATCTCCTTTGCTGGCAATTTCTTCCACATTCATCCCTGAGTAAGTCTGAGGGCTCAGCTAGCTCTCTAGCCTGTCCCCCCATCCACTTCCTTGGGGAGCTCACCGCACACAGAACCTCAACCATTGCTTCAGCTAGAACACTCTAGAATACTCCCACATGTCTAGTCTGTGCCACCAACTCCCAATTTCTAACCTTCTAAGATCTTCTAGCCCTGCGCTGAGGATCTTGTTAAAATCCAGCTTCTGATTTAGCAGGGGTAGGGTTGGGCCTGGGACATTTATCCGGCCCACCGGGTGTTTTTGCCACCACTGTCTGTCCTGCTTAGCAGCCGACTTGTCCTGGGGCCCGCAGTCTGGCCCTCCAACGGTCCGAGGGACAGTGAACTGGCCCCCTGTTTAAAAAGTTTGACAACCCATGATATGTCTACCCCTGAAATCAGGTGAATGGCATCACTCTGATCCAGAGCTTCCCAGGAATTTTCAGTAAGGCTTTCATGACTTTCTGGCCCCGATGTGACCAGAAGTTACCACCTGCCTCCTAATTCTACCCCTTTCTCAATGGCAATAGAGGCTCCTCTGCCCCTATTTTTAGCACCTGAATGCCAGGAACAAACACAAACTATTCTAGCCTTCATTCCATTAGGAATAGCCATGCGACTGCATTTTGGACATAAACAGAAGTGGTTTGTGATACTTTCAGGAAATTTCCTAGGGGAAGGGGATAGGCCCTTTTCCCCTCCCTTCCTCCTTCCTGTTGGCTGCAATGTGGTCGTGGTGAGGGAAGCTCAGCAGTCACCGTAGGCTGAGAGGCAGCAGTGGCAGGCAGAGCAACCGTGAGCTCCAGGCTTCTTTCATGTGAGAGGGAAATGAGAGGCAGGCTTTCTCGCCAAAACCACTGAAATTTAGGATTTCACTCCATTTCTCACAGTTTAATCCTCACTCATACATGTTGCTCACTGCCCAACTTCCCTCCACGCCCACGGAGGCGGACTGTCACTCAGCTCAGCCACCGACACTCTGTGCAAGTCTCCTAGGGAAATCCCCCAAACTCTTGCTTTCCTGACATTTGGGCTGTGGCTTTCCTTCTAAGCATTTTTCCTTTTTATGTCTGAAACAAAGAGGGGAGGCAGGAGGTAGAGCCCCCAC